>NC_091977.1:521192562-521521060 GCF_044704955.1 Pristiophorus japonicus | reverse complement strand
ACGCAATACAATGGTGTTGCAAGAATTTCTTCTGATTGTGCCAAGTTAGAATCTGTAACGATGATGATGAGCATTGAGCAACTGTTCCTGATTAGATAAATGGCACTAGAGTTGCAAGGAGCAAGTCATGTCTATCAGGAACACTGCTCAGTATGAACATTACTGATCTCCCACAAGGTGATTGGCTTTCCCATTGAGTTCATTAGCAATAGCAGGAATCTAAAATATGTTCCAACAACACACACCAGCTAGATGTCCTGCAATTCCAAAAAATCATTGAAGTTGTTTAATGTGTTCGAATCCCAGCATTATCGTGAAGTACAGTCAAACGAAACCAGCTTGATTAATTGAGTGAGTTATATTGCTCACTCTGAATCGTGTGCGTAAAACAGCAGTCGCGGTGTGACTTGATGCAGTAAAGTCACGGTTATTTCATTCGAATGTGTAGAGAGCAAATGAACATTGCAGACGAACATTCCCCATAAACAATTACCTAGTGCTCATGAACACCGGGACTTTGCCCTTTTGCCAATGTGTAAATTCCTGATCGTATACCATCATGTAATTAAAATTGTATACGGTGACATTTTCTGTGTTTAAGTGAGCTGTCCTGCCCACATTGTATTATTGACAGAAGGTCACAAATATACAAATTGTAAGTAAACGTACAGTGCGTTAAAATAAAATTACATACGCCCCGTGTCCCATTGCTGGGCCTGCTATCTTGGTTTGGGTAGCAGCAGTGACCAACTAAACACCCACCCACCCCCCCAAATATAGATATTGCACAGTTACACCATCTACAGCACATTCGGCCCAACTTGTACCTGCCGGTGTTTATGCTCCACACAAGCCTCCTCCCGCCCCCCCTCTTCATCCAACCCCACCAGCATATCATAGAAACATAGAAAATAGGAGCAGTGGTAGGCCCTTCGGCCCTTCGAGCCTGCACCGCCATTCAATATGATCATGGCTGATCCTCCATCTCAACACCATATTCCCACTTTCTCCCCATACCCCTTGATGCTTTTTGTATGTAGAAATCTATCTATCTCCTTCTTAAATATATTCAGTGACTTGGCCTCCACAGCCTTCTGTGGTAGATAATTCCACAGGTTCACGACCCTCTGAGTGAAGAAATTTCTCCTCATCTCGGTCCTAAATTTCCTACCCCGTATCCTGAGACTGTGACCCCTTGCTCTAGACTTCCCAGCCAGGGGAAACATCCTCCCCGCATCCAGTCTATCCAACCCAGTCAGAATTTTATACGTTTCAATGAGATCCCCTCTCATTCTTCTAAACTCTAGTGAATACAGACCTAGTCGATCCAATCTCTCCTCATACAACAGTCCTGCCATCCCAGGAATCAGTCTGGTGAACCTTTGTGCACTCCCTCTATGGCAAGTACATACTTTGTTAGATAAAGAGACCAAAACTGCACACAATACTCCAGGTGCGGTCTCACCAAGGCCCTGTATAACTGTAGTAAGACATCCTTGCTCCTGTACTCAAATCCTCTTGCAATAAAGGCCAATAGCCTTCTATTCCTTTCTCCCTCGAGTGTTTATCTAGCTTCCCCTTAAATGCATCTTTGCCATTCACCGCAACTACTCCTTGTGGTAATGAGATCCACATTCTCACCTCTCATTGGGTAAAGAACTCTCTCCCGTGTTCCCGATTGAATTTATTGGTGACCATTTTATATTTATGGCTCCTAGTTCTGGTCTTCCCCACAACATCGTCTCAGCATCTAACCGACCAAACCCTTCCATAATCTTGTGAGGTACAGGTGCGGACATGCCGGTTGCTGCACGAGTCAGGAAAACGGTGTGAGATCATTCAGAGAGCACCACCCGACATTCCAGTTTTGAATTACGTTAGCTGCAGATCCTGAGGGCAGCGACTGCAAGGGTTGCGATTGGTCTTTTAATTATTGTATTAGTTTTTTTTTTAAATACTTGGAACAAGCCCAAAAGCACAGGCTGCTTGCCGCTCCCCACACAGCGGGCTGCGACTATGCCGCAGTGGTCATGAGAAAGCTCGGAGCTCAGCCCAGATCAACCCCCTCCAGCCCGAGGGCAGGAGAATCTGCAGCTTGCTTTTGCCTCAGACACCCTAGTTCCACAGCTCCTGCTAGTCCCTGGCCAAAGACCGCCCAAAGTGGAGGAAGAGCATCCGGGAGGGCACTGAGCACCTCGAGTCTCAACGCTGTAAGCATGCAGAAACCAAGCACAGGCAGAGGAGAGAGCGTGCGGAAAACCAGTCCCACCCTCCCTTACCCTCAACGACTGTCTGTCTCACCTGTGACAGAGACTGTAATTTCCCTATTGGACTGTTCAGTCACCTAAGAACTCACTTTAAGAGTGGAAGCAAGTCTTCCTCGATTCCGGGGGACTGCCTATGATGATGATGATCGGTGCAGGTGTGCAAGAGGCCAACCTGCTCACCCTTTTGCCCATTAAATAGTTTTAAACTGAAATGTGTACGTCTGTTTAGGCCATATGTTAGCAGGACAGCTACTTTAATGTAGGATAAAAATATTTTCATGTGAGTGGGACATTGTTGATATTCCACTTTACAGATCTGTTTTCGATTGGAGTTTAGGATTACTGTTTTGTGTTCTGAGTTTTTTATTTAAAAGAAACATGTTTTTTCCCGCGGTGTAGTATTTGAACAGATAAGGTGTTGGATCAAACTATCTGGCCAGTAAAGTAAACCTGACTGTATTCACCCACAGCTGCACATTGAGCCAAGAGGCCAGGTCCTTTCTGAGATTAGCCAAATCAAATTCCAATCCAGGTTGTAATTTCCTTTTTTTAACCGTAAGGTGTATAATATTTTAAAACAGTGTGGGCCCAAAATTTGTTGGGGGCCCACTCGTGGAGACGGGGTCACTTAAATGAGTGGGCTGGACACTATGCTCTTCCGGCCAATGTCAAGAGCAGTTGCGAGCCACTATGACGGGCAATTCCTTGTGCTGGGTTGCAGGTCCGGAGGCATGGATGGTTCTCTGGTTCCTCAGTCAGGTGGCCAAACCACTATTCTGCAGAGAACCACACAGACCACCCGCATTGTGTTGTTGTGTGTGGAGTTCACTGCAGACCAGGAGCAGGAATCTGGCAAATATTCCCTCTGCCGCCTACAGAGAGGGGAGCCAGTTGTCGTATCCGCGCTGGGAGCAGCATCGAGTGTGGTACAAGACGTGGACCTGTCTGCGAGTTCCAGCCCTCACAACTGACTCACTTGGAACATTTGCCAACGAAACCAGCAGGGAAGTCCCAATTTAGTTTGTTTTTAATCAACTGTTGTGAAACATTCAAAGATTCAGATGCCCAGAGACTTTCACTCAGTAGCAGTTCACCAGCATCAGCACAAGTCGATAGTTAAATATGTGTTCAGCCAATGACATTACTTGGTCATTTACATTGTCAAGAAGAATATTTTCCAATATTCTGGTGAGTGCCATATTGATTATCAGCTGCAATGTAAAATAAAGTGGAGGAATCTGCAATAAGGTTGTTACTATTAAAAAAATGTCTATTTATTTACTATTCAGTACAATAAATAATTACCTGGAAAAGGGACTTGTCTTTTTTTCTTAAAACTCACACAAAATAGGTGACAGATGTTAAGGCTTTCTCCTGTGGCTCAGTGGGTAGCACTCTCGCCTCTGAGTCAGAAGGTTGTGGGTTCAAGTCCCACTCCAGAGACTTGAGCACATAAATCTAGGCTGACACTCCAGTGCAGTGCTGAAGGAGTGCTACACTGTCGGAGATGCTGTCCTTCACATGAGACATTAAACCGAGGCTCTATCTGGTGAACGTAAAAGATCCCACGGCACAATTTTGAAGAAGAGCAGGGAAGTTATCCCTGATGTCCTGGCCAATATTTATCCCTCAATCAATCAACATCACTAAAACAGATGAGCTGGTTATTATCACATTGCTGTTTGTGGGAGCTTGCTATGCACAAATTGGCTGCAGTGTTTCTTAAAAGTACATCATTGGGATGCCTTGAGAGCCGCTATATAAATGCAAGTCATTTTTTTCCCTCTCCTATCAGATGGCTTTATTGCTCCCCACCCAAGCCTGACCTTGCACTTTTGGTAGTGGAGGGGAATGGTAGCATAGTGATTACGTTACTGGACTAGTAATCCAGAGACCTGGAGTAATAATCTGGAGACCTGAATTGAAATCCCACCACAGCAGTTGCGGGATTTCAAGTCAGTTAATAAATCTGGAATTAAAAAGTTAGCATCAGTAATGGTGACCATGAAACTACCGGATTGTCGTAAAACCCAACTGGTTCACTAACGTTCTTGAGGGAAAGAAATCTGCCGTCCTTACCCGGTCTGGCCTATATGTGACTCCAGACCCACAGCAATTTGGTTGTCTCTTAACTGCCCTCTGAAATTGCCCAGCGAGACACTCAGTTGTACCAAACCACTGCGACAGAGTCAGCACTGTGGGAGTACCTTCACCACACGGACTGCAGCGGTTCAAGAAGGCGGCTCACCACCTCAAGGGCAATGAGAGATGGTCAATAAATGCCAGCAACGCCCACATCCTGTGAACAAATGTTCAAAAAATGTTGGTACGTACGTAGACATAGACAGTGCTACATCTAACTCTACATTTAACCCTTGTTTGATTGTGGAGTTCAGTCAAATAACATGATTGAGAATACATGTGAGCAGGAGGAAAAGCCATCAGGCCCAGTGCTGCTCACTCTATCCATTCGCTTCCCAACTGCTATTAATATTACTCCGGGAGGACCAGCCAAACCAATGATGGAAAAGATAATTTGTGGTCAAACACTGGAAAATATATCTCTGACTCAAATCAAGCTCTTTTTGAACTTGCAATTCTTAGTTGGACCTGAGCTGATATGAAAGTTTTTTGGTGGGTCCAGTCAAAAGAAGTTGAAGAACCACTGTTGGGAACCAACCATGACATGTACTCTTTCATGACAATGATCATTTATGGCCTCATCTCAAACACTTGATGAGGTTACTGCCATGTCATTTTACCAAACATCTGTTATTTTCTAACAGTGTCTTCAGGGCTGAAAATGGTTCCAACTGTCCCGAGACTGTGTTAACTTTCCAGCTTGAATAAATTGGAAGGGGAATAACACATTATCCAATGAATGTGGAAAGGTTAAATCCCTCCATCTCCAGTCACTTCTTGCAGCCCATCCCATCCCATCCCCCTCAGACTAACTGCTCACCTGCACCAATTGTACACTTTACTCCCTTTCAAGGTCACAATTCCTCTAGTTAAAGTTCAACTAATGGCCTATGGGGGTATGCTAAAAAGTTAATTTAACTGAAGCGTCTATAACCAGAGGGCACTGATTTAAGGCAGGTTGGCAAAAGAACGAGAGGTGCCACGAGGAAAGATTTTTTTATGCAACGAATGATGAGGATTTGGAACGCCATTTCTGATGGGGTGCTGTGTACTCATTCAATAGTAGCCTCCAAAAGGGAATTGGAGAAATACTTGAAGGAGAAAAAATTGCAGGGTTATGGGGAAAGAGCCTGGAGTGGGACTAACTGGATTGTTCAACGAAAGAGCCGGTGCAGACTCGATGGGCCGAATGGCTTTCTCCCGTGCTGTACTTTTCTGTGATTCTACCTGAGCGCAGTTGTTCAACCCTGGGGCAGCCGATGGCCTCTACACTGAGTATTTAAAGCTACCACAGCCAAGATCAAGGCTTCTGCGGGGAAATGCAACCTCATCCAACTCTGACTGGCTCATTGGCTTTACTATAAAAAAATGTAGGGGGTGAAATTGTCCCTTTTTTAGAGGCCCATTAGCGCCTCCGATGATGGGGGGGGACGCTAATGGGGCAGTGGAGATTTTTCGCCCAGGAGAGGGGGGCGCTAATACGCCGGGGGTTTGCCCAGGAGAGGGGGGCGCTACTACCCCGGGAGTTTGCCCAGGAGAGGGGGGCGCTACTACCCCGGGAGTTTGCCCAGGAGAGGGGGGCACTACTACCCCGGGAGTTTCCCAGGAGAGGGGGGTGCTACTACCCCGGGAGTTTGCCCAGGAGAGGGGGGCGCTACTACCCCGGGAGTTTGCCCAGGAGAGGGGGGCGCTACTACCCCGGGAGTTTGCCCAGGAGAGGGGGGCGCTACTACCCCGGGAGTTTCCCAGGAGAGGGGGGTGCTACTACCCCGGGAGTTTGCCCAGGAGAGGGGGGCGCTACTACCCCGGGAGTTTGCCCAGGAGAGGGGGGCGCTACTACCCCGGGAGTTTCCCAGGAGAGGGGGGCGCTACTACCCTGGGAGTTTGCAGTTTGCCCAGGAGAGGGGGGTACTACTACCCCAGGAGTTTGCCCAGGAGAGGGGGGTACTACTACCCCGGGAGTTTGCCCAGGAGAGGGGGGCGCTACTACCCCAGGAGTTTGCCCAGGAGAGGGGGGGCGCTACTGCCCCGGGAGTTTGCAGTTTGCCCAGGAGAGGGGGGCGCTACTACTCCGGGAGTTTGCCCAGGAGAGGGGGGCGCTACTACCCCGGGAGTTTCCCAGGAGAGGGGGGTGCTACTACCCCGGGAGTTTGCAGTTTGCCCAGGAGAGGGGGGTACTACTACCCCGGGAGTTTGCCCAGGAGAGGGGGGTACTACTACCCCGGGAGTTTGCCCAGGAGAGAGGGGCGCTACTACCCGGGAGTTTGCCCAGGAGAGGGGGGCACTACTGCCCCGGGAGTTTGCCCAGGAGAGGGGGGTGCTACTGCCCCGGGAGTTTGCCCGGGAGAGGGGGGTACTACTACCCCGGGAGTTTGCCCAGGAGAGGGGGGCGCTACTACCCCAGGAGTTTGCCCAGGAGAGGGGGGTACTACTACCCCGAGAGTTTGCCCAGGAGAGGGGGGCACTACTGCCCCGGGAGTTTGCCCAGGAGAGGGGGGTGCTACTGCCCCGGGAGTTTGCCCAGGAGAGGGGGGTGCTACTGCCCCGAGAGTTTGCCCAGGAGAGGGGGGCGCTACCACCTCCCAGGACATTTCCCGGGAGTTTGCGGAGGCGCTGCTTCCTGAGAACAATTAGAATGCCGATTGCAGCGTGTATTTATGATATGGATTGTCAGTTGCCGCTTAAAATCATTCCACGCTGCAGAATTGCTGTCTGTTTTACTGGTGAAAAGTAGCATGTTCAGGGCCTCCTTCTGAAAACACCAGATATTGTTGCCCATTTTTCCTTCCAATACGTACAATACGTTACACCTCTTCGTATCTGCCATTTTTCAGTTCATGCACTTCCAACTCAGCTGAGCCGTTTCCTCAGATTCCATTGCTTTTCCTACTAGGGTATTATTGTGTTCCTAACACAGATGAGACTGCACACAGGGAGGTTAAAGTAACAGTGACCTCAGTCTTTATTAAGACACTGCAGAGTGAGGAACAGGCGTTTGGGGCTGGCTTATATACAGTGCTCCCAAGGGATGCTGGGATCCCTTGGGACTTCAGGGGATGAGTTCCCTGGTGGCGGAACATGGGAGTGCATGCTTTAAAGATACACAACATCACTCCACCCGCAAAGTCAAAATTAAAACTATTTACAAGGTGAGGCGGTCGGGAGCCTTTCTTTCCCTGGTGGACCGCCTCGGTACAAATGTCTGTTCTGGTGTGTTGGCTGTGCCCTCGCTGGGCTGGCGTGTTGTTGGCCCTGCAGGGCTGCTGGGTGAGCCTGGCCTTGCTGGGCTGTTGGGCGTGATGGGTTCGATTTCCTGGTCCGGCGTGGTGTCGTTGATCCTTTGGGTGTGTGTTGTGGGCTCGAAAAAGGTGGTGTCTGCTGTGGGTTGTTCAGGGCAGTCTGTGAACCGCAGCCTCGTTTGATCCAGGTCCTTTCTGCAAATTTGTCCATTGTCTAGTTTGACGACAAACATCCTACTCCCTTCTTTAGCTATCACCGTGCCCGCGATCCACTTGGGACCATGTCCATAGTTTAGCACATACACAGGGTCATTCAGATCAATTTCCCGTGACACAGTGGCGCAACTATCGTTTACATTTTGTTGCTGCCGCCTGCTCTCTACCTGATCATGCAGTTTGGGGTGAACCAGCGAGAGTCTGGATCTAAGTGTCCTTTTCATGAGAAGCTCAGCCGGGTGCATCCCTGTGAGCGAGTGGGTTCTCGTGCGGTAGCTGAGCAGTACTCGGGACAGGCGGATTTGGAGTGAGCCTTCTGTGACTCGTTAGAGGCTCTGTTTGATTGTTTGTACTGCCCACTCTGCCTGCCCATTGGAGGCTGGTTTAAACGGGGCCGAGGTGACATGTTTGATCCCATTGCGGGTCATGAATTCATTAAATTCGGCACTGGTGAAACATGGCCCGTTGTCACTGACCAGTATGTCAGGCAGGCCATGGGTGGCAAACATGACCCTCAGGCTTTCAATGGTGGCGGTGGCGGTGCTTCCCGACATTATTTCACATTCAATCAATTTTGAAAAAGCATCCACCATCACCAAGAACATTTTAGCGAGAAACGGGCCCGCATAGTCGACATGGATCCTTGACCATGGTCTGGAGGGCCAGGACCACAAACTTAGTGGTGCCTCTCTGGGCGTGTTGCTCAACTGAGCACATACGCTGCATTGTCGTACACAGGACTCTAAGTCAGAGTCGATACCGGGCCACCACACGTGGGATCTGGCTATCGCTTTCATCATTACTGTACCCAGGTGTGTGCTCTGGAGATCTGAGATGAACGTCTCCCTGCCCTTTTTGGGCAGCACTACGCGGTTACCCCACAAGAGGCAGTCTGCCTGAATGAACAGTTCGTCCTTTTGCCGCTGGAACGGCTTGATTAGCTCTTGCATTTCAACGGGGATGCTGGCCCAGCTCCCATACAGTACACAGTTTTTTTACGAGGGACAGCAGAGGATCTTGGCTGGCCCAAGTCCTAATCTGGCAGGCCGTGACAGGTGATTTATCATTTTCAAACACTTCCATGACCATCAACAAGTCTGCGGGCTGCACCACCATCAACAAGTTTGCAGGCTGCGTCATTTCCACCCCCGTGGTGGGCAATGGTAGCCGACTGAGAGCATCCGCACAGTTCTCGGTGCCTGACCTGTGGCGGATGGCATAGTTATACGCTGATAGCACGAGTGCCCATCTTTGTATGCGGGCTGAGTCATTAGTGTTTATCCCCTTGTTTTCAGCGAACAGGGATATGAGGGGCTTGTGATCGGTTTCCAGCTCAAATTTGAGGCCAAACAGGAACTGATGCATTTTCTTTACCTGAACACACACGCTAATGCCTCTTTCGCAATCATGCTGGAGGCCCTCTAGGCCTTAGACAAGCTCCTGGAGGCATAGGCAACAGGTTGCAACTTCCCCGCAACGTTAGCTTGTTGTAATACACACCTGACTCCGTACGACGACGCATCACATGCTAGCACAAATCTTTTACACGGATTATACAATACAAGCAGCTTGTTAGAGCATAAAATGTTTTTGGCTTTCTCAAAAGCAATTACTTGTTTTTTTCCCCATACCCAGTTCTCACCTTTGCGCAATAACACATGTAGGGGCTCTAAGAGGGTGCTTAACCCCGGTAGGAAGTTACCAAAATAGTTGAGGAGTCCCAGGAACGGCCGCAGCTCCGTGACGTTCTGTGGCCTGGGCGCATTCCTGATAGCCTCTGTCTTGGCGTCTGTGGGCCGAATGCCATCAGCCGCGATCTTTCTCCCCAAAAACTCCACTTCTGCTGCCATGAAGACACATTTCGACCTCTTCAGCCGCAGCCTACACGATCCAGTGGCTGGAGGACCTCCTCCAGATTTTGCAGATGCTCAACGGTGTCCCGACCTGTGACCAATATGTCGTCCTGAAAGACCACCGTGTGTGGTACCGACTTGAGTAGGCTCTCCATGTTTCTCTGGAAGATCGCTGCAGCCGACCGAATTCCAAACGGGCATCTGTTGTAGATGAACAGTCCCTTGTGCATGTTGATGCAGGTGAGGCCCTTTGAAGACTCCTCCAGCTCCTGCATCATGTAGGCCGAAGTCAGGTCGAGCTTAGTGAACGTCTTGCCTCCTGCCAGAATCGCAAATAGGTCGTCTGCCTCAGGTAGCGGGTATTGGTCCTGTAGCGAGAAACGATTAATAGTTACATTATAATCGCCGCAAATCCTGACCGTGCCATCACTTTTGAGTACTGGAACAATCGGGCTGGCCCACTCGCTGAATTCCACTGGGGAGATGATGCCCTTGCATTGCAGCCTGTCCAGCTCGATTTCCACTCTCTCCCTCATCATGTGAGTTACCACTCGTGCCTTGTGGTGAATGGGTCGTGCCTCTCGGACCAAGTGGATCCGTACCTTCGCTCCGGAAAAGTTTCCAGTGCCTGGCTCAAAAAGGGAAGGAAATTTGTTCAGAACGTGGGTACATGAGTCCTCATCGACATGTGATAGCGCTCGGATGTCATCCCAGTTCCAGTGGATTTTGCCCAGCCAGCTCCTTCCAAGCAGTGTGGGGCCATCGCCCGGGACAATCCAGAGTGGCAGTTCGTGCACCGTGCCCTCGTAAGTGACCTTGACCATGGCGCTGCCCAGGACAGTGATAAGTTCTTTGGTGTACGTTCTCAGTTTCATGTGGATGGGGCTCAGGGCTGGTCGGAGTGCCTTGTTGCACTACAGTCTCTCAAACATCTTTTTACTCATAATGGATTGGCTAGCGCCAATGTCCAGTCCCATGGCTGCGGATAAGCCATTCAATTTTACATTTAGCATTATAGGTGGACATTTCGTCGAAAATGTGTACACCCCGTGTCCTTCAGCATCTGCCTCCTCTCTCTGAGGCTCTAAATCGTTTTGATCCACCATGGACCAATCTTCCTCTGCCACATGGTGTTTAGCAGGTTTTGTAGAGCTTGCAGCTCGTCTGCAAGCTCGTTGGAGATGCCCCATTGTTCCACAGCTACTGCAAACATACCCTTTGAAGCGGCATGAATAGGCTGAATGGAAGCCTCCACAACGCCAACAAGGTGTGAATTGCCTTGCATTCATCCTTTGTTGCGGACTCTGAGTCATCTGGGTCACCTGAGGCCTGCTGGCAGTTGCAGACTCGTGGTTTCTGTCCTGTACATTTCTGCTCGCAAACACAGTTCCAGTTAAGTTATGAACATTGCTAGCACTTGTGTGCTGAGAGATTTGTTTGGTGTTATCACTGGTGGACATAAACGCCTGTGCTATCGCAATGGCCTTACTGAGGGTCGGTGTCTCTACAGTCAAAAGTTTTCGTAGGATGGTCTCGTGGCCAGTGCCCAGTACAACAAAGTCTCTGAGCATTTGCTCCAGGTCGCCATCAAATTCACATTGTCCTGCAAGTCGCCTTAGCTCGGCGACGTAGCTCGCCACTTCCTGACCTTCAGATCGCTGGCACGTGTAGAGCCAATACGTCGCCATCAGCACGCTCTCCCTCGGGTTAAGATGCTCCCGAACCAGTGTACACAGCTCCTCACACGACTTATCTGTAAGTTTCACCGGAGCCAGAAGATTCTTCATGAGGCTGTAGGTCGGTGCCCTGCAGACCGTGAGGAGAAACACTCTCCTTTTTGCAGCGCTTTCTTCTCCGTCCAGCTCGTTGGCTACAAAGTACTCGTCTAGCCGTTCGACATAGGTTTCCCAGTCCTCACCCTCCGAGAACTTCTCCAGGATGCCCACAGTTTGCTGCATCTTTGCGTTGGATTCGTATACTCGTCGTCAGTTATTGTGTTCCTAACACAGATGAGACTGCACACAGGGAGGTTAAAGTAACAGTGACCTCAATCTTTATTAAGACACTCCAGAGGGAGGAACAGGCCTTAGGGGCCGACTTATATACAGTGCTCCCAAGGGATGCTAGGATCCCTTGGGACTTCAGGAGATGCACTCCCTTGTGGCGGAACATGGGAGTGCATGTTTTACAGTTACACAACAGGTATCACCTGAAAATTTGACTCATTTGCATATAAACTTCTTATATGGGAACCCGACTCAATACTCTCCACACCCCAACCCAACCCAAGTCCTCTAACCAGTAGCTATTGCTGCAGACACGTCATTCGATTTCTCATCCATTGCCAAGATTTACCCTGACTTCCTACTGCTTTGAATTAGACTACAAGCCTTTTGTGGGCAACTTATCAAAATTTTGAAATGTTGAACAACACATTGCAGAGTTTCCTTCTGTCCACTTTGGTTGCCACATCCTAAAGGAGGTTGCTCAGGTAAGATCTGACTCCTAGATCCACATTCAATGAATCATAGAATGATTACAGCACAGAAGGAGGCTATTCCGCCCATCTAGCCCATGCAAGAGCACCTCAGCTAGTCCCACTCCCCAGCCCTTTCCAGCAAATTATTTTTCTTCAGGTATTTATCCAACTCCCTTTTGAAAGCCACGTTTGAATCAGCCTCCACCACCACTTTCTGGCAGTGAATTCCAGATCCTAAACCACTTGCTGTTTTTTCCTTATGTCGCCTTTGGTTCTTCTGCCAATCACCTTAAATCTGTGTCCTCTGGTTCTCGACCCTTCTGCCAATGGGAACAGTTTCTCTCTATCTACTGTCCAGACCCCTCATGATTTTGAACACCTCTATCAAATCTCCTCTCAGTCTTCTCTGCTCTCAGGAGAACAGCCCCAGCTTCTCCAGTCTATCCACGTAACTGAAGTCCCTCATCCTTGGAACCATTCTCGTAAATCTTTTCTGCAACCTCTCTAAGGCCTTCACATCCTTCCTAAAGTGCGGTGCCCAGAATTGGACACAACACTCCAGTTGAGGCCGAACCAGTGTTTAATAAAGGTTCATCATAAAACCTTGCTTTTGTACTCTATGCCTCCATTTATGAAGCCCAGGATCCTGTAAGCTTTTTTAATCGTTTTCTCAACCTGCCCTGGCTCCTTCAATGATTTGTGTACACACACCCCCGGGTCACTCTGTTCATGCACCCCCTAATCAATTCTATTATTTTACACAGAATCAGAGTAAGATGAATTAATCTGTAGTTAGCTGTCATTCATTTTGAACATTGGCCTGTTTTTTTAATTGACTGGTACTTCCCCAGTACCCATAAAAACAAATAATTCCCAGGATGTCGGCGTCACTGGAAAAGCCAGATTTGAACAGCAGGTTTCCTTCCCTAAAGAGCATTAGTGAACTAGTTGCGTTTTTACGACAATCCAACAGTTTCAAGTTCACTTTTAGTATTTTTTTCACAATACTGAATTCAAATTTTCAAACTGCCGTGTTAGGATTTGAATTCTCGTTCATTACTGCAGACATCGGCATTACTAGCCCAGGAACCATACCATATTGGTTGGCATGCATTGCACCTGCAGATGCTAGAATGGAACACTAGAGGGCCCCCTGCTGGGAGTAAGTAGACTACAGCAATTACACTACAGGGTCACCTCCTATACTTTTTGTTATATCCAAAGACACTGTGCCACAGAGACTCGGAAATAAACGCAGCTATTACATTACCCCACCAACCTGAGTGTCTATTCAGACAGAACACCACTGGCACCTTGCATGTATATAGTGCCTTTAATGATGAAAAACCTCACAAGGCACTTCAGAGAGGCATAGTTAGCCAAAAATGGATGCGAAGAAAGAAAGACTTAAAGGAAGACTTACATTTATATCGCGCTTTTCGCGACCACCAGACATCTCATAAGAACATAACAAATAGGAGCAGGCACATAAGTCAAAATTAACATAGGAGCTTGATCAACGAGGTAGGTTTTAAGGAGCGTCTTGAAGGAGGAAAGAGGGGCGGAGAGTTTAGGCAGGGAGTTCCAGAGCTTCGGGCCCAGGCAGCTAAAGGCATGGCCACCGATGGTTGAATGATTATAATCAGGGATGCTCAAGAGGGCAGAATTAGAGGAGTGCAGACATCTCGGGGGTTTGAGGGGCTGAAGGAGATCACAGAGATAGGGAGAGCGAGGCCATGGAGGGATTTGAAAACGAGGATGAGCATTTTGAAGAGAATAATGCTTTGTATTAACCTATTTAAAATAAGTTTATTTTAATTGCTCTCAGCATCGGGGTAACATTGGTGCAGTGGCATTTAACGTCCCTCCTTGCTGCCCTGAGAAGGTTGGGGGGCTGTGGGGGGCATTTGTCAACCAGCTTATGGAACTGAAATGAAATGAAGATCAGTTTCACTTCCCTAAAGATATCAGTGAGTCACTTGGGTTTTTACAACAATCGAGCATCTGTTCATGGTCATTTTCAGGTGTCAGCCAACACATTTGCAGAGCAAGTCAAATTTCACAATTTGCCATGATGGGATTTGAACTCATAACTCGTGGGGTACGGGTCCAGGACCTTAACCATGAGGCTGTGATCATAACGGCATTAAATCAGCAAGGAATGTCATACTAAGTATCGTGTTCCTAACACAGATGAGACTGCACACAGGGAGGTTAAAGTAACAGTGACCTCAGTCTTTAATAAGACACTCCAGAGTGAGGAACAGGCCTTAGGGGCCGGCTTATATACAGTGCTCCCAAGGGATACTGGGATCCCTTGGGACTTAAGGGGATGAGTTCCATGGCCCCGGGCGTTTGCCCAGGAGAGGGGGAGCGCTACTTTCCGGGAGTTTGCCCAGGAGAGGGGGGCGCTACTACCCCGGGAGTTTGCCCAGGAGAGGGGGGCGCTACTATTCCGGGAGTTTGCCCAGGAGAGGGGGGGCGCTACTACCCCGGGAGTTTGCCCAGGAGAGGGGGGCGCTACTATTCCGGGAGTTTGCCCAGGAGAGGGGGGGCGCTACTACCCCGGGAGTTTGCCCAGGAGAGGTGGGTGCTACTACCCCGGGAGTTTGCCCAGGAAAGGGGGGCGCTACTGCCCCGGGAGTTTGCCCAGGAGAGGGGGGTGCTACTACCCCGGGAGTTTGCCCAGGAGAGGTGGGTGCTACTACCCCGGGAGTTTGCCCAGGAAAGGGGGGCGCTACCACCTCCCAGGACATTTCCCGGGAGTTTGCGGAGGCGCTGCGACGACTGCGTCAGGCCCCGGGCCGCCGCCCAACCGGCAATGATGTAATCGCCGTGCACGGCATCCCCTCATCGCCAAACCCTTACCGCCCCGTGGGCCACGAGGCAGGCCGACATCCGCTTTCGGGGCGCTAATTAAAGGTGAGTGCACCAGCCCCACCCCCGCCGCAGGGCCGCCATCTTGCTTGGATTGCCGGCTCTCGTGTTGTCTCCACGATGGCGGCCCTAGCGTGGTTTGTGCCGCCGTCGTTCAGCCCGGCGCTCCGTCTTGGGTGCTGGGCTGCAGGACCGGTCTCACGCTGCCCTGGTGGCTCAGTGGAGGACATCAAGGGCCTTGCAGAGAGCGCAGCGACCCTCCCCTTTAAGCGAAGGGGAGGGGCGTTGAAGCGTGCCTGACTCACCGCCCCCAGTAGCGCCCCGGGAACCGCCTCCCAAAGAAAGTGGAGCACACGAGATCACGCTCTGCTTCCTTTGAGGGGCGGTGGGCTGAATTTAGCGGGCGGGGGCGGGATCTCTGCGCCGGGCGCAGGAATCCCGCCCCCAGATGGTAACCGCCCCCAATTGGGTCGCGGGGAAATTTCGCCCCCGTATATTTGGGGAAGCAACCACTGCACTAAGTATCTCAGGCAACTTCAGAAAGAGGTAAGGATCTCCGCACTATTTCAAACATCACACTTTAAAAACAAATTGTCATCTCCATTTAACAAGTGTGTCAATCAGATCATCAAATGCAAGTAAATAACAAATCATCTTCAGCATTGAATGACAGTGCTAAGTTGCCATGGAAACAAAGCTGTCTGGTTGATAGGGAACATTGCAGGCGAACATTTGATGGCCCATCTGACAGAAAATCGTTATCGTCACGGTGCTTCCTGAGAACAATTAGAATGCCGATTGCAGCGTGTATTTATGATATGGATTGTCAGTTGCCGCTTAAAATCATTCCACGCTGCAGAATTGCTGTATGTTTTACTGGTGAAAAGTAGCATGTTCAGGGCCTCCTTCTGAAAACACCAGATATTGTTGCCCATTTTTCCTTCCAATGCGTACAATACGTTACACCTCTTCGTATCTGCCATTTTTCAGTTCATGCACTTCCAACTCAGCTAAGCCGTTTCCTCAGCTTCCATTGCTTTTCCTACGAGGATATTATTGTGTTGCTAACACAGATGAGACTGCACACAGGGAGGTTAAAGTAACAGTGACCTCAGTCTTTATTAAGACACTGCAGAGTGAGGAACAGGCCTTCGGGGCTGGCTTATATACAGTGCTCCCAAGGGATGCTGGGATCCCTTGGGACTTCAGGGGATGCACTCCCTGGTGGCGGAACATGGGAGTGCATGCTTTACAGATACACAACATCACTGCCCCTCCCCCAAAGTCAAAGTGAAAACTATTTACAAGGTGAGGCGTTAGGGAGCCTTTCTTTCCCTGGTGGACCGCCTCGGTACAAATGTCTGTTCTGGTGTGTTGGCTGTGCCCTCGCTGGGCTGGTGTGTTGTTGGCCCTGCAGGGCTGCTGGGTGAGCCTGGCCTTGCTGGGCTGTTGGGCATGATGGGTTCGATTTCCTGGTCCAGCGTGGTGTCGTTGATCCTTTGGGTGTGTGTTGTGGGCTCGAAAAAGGCGGTGTCTGCTGTGGGTTGTTCAGGGCAGTCTGTGAACCGCAGCCTCGTTTGGTCCAGGTGCTTTCTAAAAATTTGTCCATTGTCTAGTTTGACTACAAACACCCTATTCCCTTCTTTAGCTATCACCGTGCCCGCGATCCACTTGGGACCATGTCCATAGTTTAGCACATACACAAGGTCATTCAGATCAATTTCCCATGACACAGTGGCGCGACCATCGTTTACATTTTGTTGCTGCCGCCTGCTCTCTACCTGATCATGCAGGTTGGGGTGAACCAGCGAGAGTCTGGTTTTAAGTGTCCTTTTCATGAGTAGCTCAGCCGGGGGCACCCCTGTGAGCGAGTGGGGTCTCGTGCGGTAGCTGAGCAGTACTCGGGACAGGCGGGTTTGGAGTGAGTCTTCTGTGACTCGTTTAAGGCTCTGTTTGATTGTTTGTATTGCCCGCTCTGCCTGCCCATTGGAGGCTGGTTTAAATGGGGCCGAGGTGACATGTTTGATCCCATTGCGGGTCATGAATTCTTTAAATTCGGCACTGGTGAAACATGGCCTGTTGTCACTGACCAGTATGTCAGGCAGGCCGTGGGTGGCAAACATGGCCCTCAGGCTTTCAATGGTGGCGGTGGCGGTGCTTCCCGACATTATTTCACATTCAATCCATTTTGAAAAAGCATCCACCACCACCAGGAACATTTTAGTGAGAAACGGGCCCGCATAGTCGACATGGATCCTTGACCATGGTCTGGAGGGCCAGGACCACAAACGTAGTGGTGCCTCTCTGGGCGCGTTGCTCAACTGAGCACACACGCTGTATTGTCGTACACAGGACTCTAAGTCAGAGTCGATACCGGGCCACCACACATGGGATCTGACTATCGCTTTCATCATTACTATACCCGGGTGTATACTGTGGAGATCCGAGATGAACGTCTCCCTGCCCTTTTTGGGCAGCACTACGCGGTTACCCAACAACAGGCAGTCTGCCTGACTGGACAGTTCGTCCTTTTGCCGCTGGAATGGCTTGATTAGCTCTTGCATTTCAACGGGGATGCTGGCCCAGCTCCCATGCAGTACACAGTTTTTTACGAGGGACAGCAGAGGATCTTGGCTGGCCCAAGTCCTAATCTGGCGGGCCGTGACAGGTGATTTATCATTTTCAAACACATCCATGACCATCAACAAGTCTGCGGGCTGCGCCACCATCAACAAGTTTGCAGGCTGCGCCATTTCCACCCTCGTGGTGGGCAATGATAACCGACTGAGAGCATTCGCACAGTTCTCGGTGCCTGACCTGTGGCGGATGGTATAGTTATACGCTGATAGCGCGAGTGCCCACCTTTGTATGCGGGCTGAGGCATTAGTATTTATCCCCTTGTTTTCAGCGAACATGGTTGTGAGGGGCTTGTGATCGGTTTCCAGTTCAAATTTGAGGCCAAACAGTTACTGGTGCATTTTCTTTACCCCGAACACACACGCTAATGTCTCTTTCTCAATCATGCTGTAGGCCCTCTCGGCCTCAGACAAGCTCATGGAAGCATCGGCGACAGGTTGCAACTTCCCCGCAACGTTAGCTTTTTGTAATACACACCCGACTCCGTATGACGACGCATCACATGCTAGCACAAGTCTTTTACACGGGTTATACAATACAAACAGCTTGTTGGAGCATAAAATGTTTCTCTGACTTTCTCAAAAGCAATGACTTGTTTTTTTCCCCACATCCAGTTCTCACCTTTGCGCAATAACACATGTAAGAGGGTGCTTAAACCCGGTAGGAAGTTACCAAAATAGTTGAGGAGTCCCAGGAACGACCGCAGCTCCGAGACATTCTGTGGCCTGGGCACGTTCCTCATAGCCTCTGTCTTGGCGTCTGTGGGCTGAATGCCGTCCGCCTCAATCTTTCTCCCCAAAAACTCCACTTCTGCTGCCATGAAGACACATTTCGACCTCTTCAGCCGCAGCCCTACGCAATCCAGTCGCTGGAGGACTTCCTCCAGGTTTTGTAGGTGCTCGGCAGTGTCCCGACCCGTGACCAATATGTCGTCCTGAAAGACCACCGTGTGTGGTACCGACTTGAGTAGGCTCTCCATGTTTCTCTGGAAGATCGCTGCAGCCGACCGAATTCCAAATGGGCATCTGTTGTAGATGAACAGTCCCTTGTGCGTGTTGATGCAGGTGAGGTCCTTCGAAGACTCCTCCAGCTCCTGCGTCATGTAGGCTGAAGTCAGGTCGAGCTTGGTAAACGTCTTGCCTCCTGCCAGCGTCGCAAATAGGTCGTCTGCCTCAGGTAGCGGGTATTGGTCCTGTAGCGAGAAACGATTAATAGTTACCTTATAATCGCCGCAAATCCTGACGGTGCCATCACTTTTGAGTCCTGAAACAATTGGGCTGGCCCACTCGCAGAATTTCACTGAGGAGATGATGCCCTCGCGTTGCAGCCTGTCCAGCTCGATACCGCTCGCACCTTGTGGTGAATGGGTCGTGCCTCTGGGACCAAGTAGACCTGCACCTTCGCCCTGGAAAAGTTTCCAATGCCTGGCTCAAAAAGGGAAGGAAATTTGTTCAGAACCTGGGTACATGAAGCCCCATCGACATGTGATAGCGCTCGGATGTCATCCCAGTTCCAGCGGATTTTGCCCAGCCAGCTCCTTCCAAGCAGTGTGGGGCCATCGCCCGGGACAATCCAGAGTGGCAGTTCGTGCACCGTGCCCTCGTAGGTGACCTTGACCATGGCGCTGCCCAGGACAGTGATAAGCTCTTTGGCGTACGTTCTCAGTTTCGTGTGGATGGGGCTCAGGGCTGGTCTGAATGCCTTGTTGCACCACAGTCTCTCAAGCATCTTTTTACTCATGTTGGATTGGCTAGCGCCAGTGTCCAGTTCTATGGCTATGGGTAAGCCATTCAATTTTACATTTAGCATTATAGGTGGACATTTCGTCGAAAATGTGTGCACCCAGTGTACTTCAACATCTGCCTCCTCTCTCTGAGGCTCGAAATTGCTTTGATCCACCATGGACCGATCTTCCTCTGCCACATGGTGGTTAGCAGGTTTTGCAGAGCTTTCTGCTCATTTGCAAGCTCGTTGGAGGTGCCCCATTGTTCCACAGCTCTTGCAAACAACACCTTTGAAGCAGCATGAATAGGCTGAATGGAAGCCTCCACAACACCAACAAGGTGTGAATTGCCTTGCATTCATCCTTTGTTGGGGACTCTGAGTCATCTGGGTCACCTGAGGCCTGCTGGCAGTTGCAGACTCGTGGTTTCTGCCCTGTACATTTCTGCTCGCAAACACAGTTCCAGTTAATTTATGAACATTGCTCGCATTTGTGTGCTGAGAGATTTGTTTGGTGTTATCACTGGTGGACATAAACGCCTGTGCTATTGCAATGGCCTTACTGAGGGTCGGTGTCTCTACAGTCAAAAGTTTTCGTAGGATGGTCTCGTGGTCAATGCCCAGTGCAAAAAAGTCTCTGAGCATTTGCTCCAGGTAGCCATCAAATTCACATTGTCCTGCAAGTCGCCTTAGCTCGGTGACGTAGCTCGCCACTTCCTGACCGTCAGATCGCTAGAACCGATACCTCGCCATCAGCACGTTCTCCCTCGGGTTAAGATGCTCCAGAACCAGTGTACCTCTTAGGACTTATCTGTGGGTTTCACCGGAGCCAGAAGATTCTTCATGAGGCTGTAGGTTGGCGCCTCGCAGACCGTGAGGAGGACCGCTCTCCTTTTTGCAGCGCTTCCTTCTCCGTCCAGCTCGTTGGCTACAAAGTACTGATCTAGCCGTTCGACATAGGCTTCCCAGTCCTCACCCTCCGAGAACTTCTCCAGGATGCCCACAGTTTGCTGTATCTTTGCATTGGATTCGTATACTCGTCGCCAGTTATTGTGTTCCTAACACAGATGACGTTGCACACAAGGAGATTAAAGTAACAGTGACCTCAGTCTTTATTAAGACACTCCAGAGTGAGGAACAGGCCTTAGAGGCCAGCTTATATACAGTGCTCCCAAGGGATGCTGGGATCCCTTGGGACTTCAGGGGATGAACTCCCTGGTGGCACAACACGGGAGTGCATGCTTTACAGATACACAACAGGTATCACCTGAAAATTTGACTTATTTGCATGTCAACTTCTTAATCATTGGCTAATAAAACAGTGGTGTCTTAATTCTGATCCCTGGGCACCCTACTCAATACTCCCTCCACCCCAACCCAACCCAAGTCCTCTAACCAGTAGCTATTGCTGCAGATACTTCATTCGATTTCTCATCCATTGCCAAGATTTACCCTGACTTCCTACTGCTTTCAATTAGACTACAAGCTTTTTGTGGGCAACTTAGCAAAATTTGGAAATGTTGAACAACACATTGCAGAGTTTCCTTCTGTCCACTTTGGTTGCCACATCCTAAAGGAGGTTGCTCAGGTAAGATCTGACTCCTAGATCCACATTCAATGAATCATAGAATGATTACAGCACAGAAGGAGGCTATTCCGCCCATCTAGCCCGTGCAAGATCACCTCAGCTAGTCCCACTCCCCAGCCCTTTCCCGCAAATTATTTTTCTTCAGGTATTTATCCAACTCCCTTTTGAAAGCCACGTTTGAATCTGCCTCCACCACCACTTTCTGGCAGTGAATTCCAGATCCTAACCACTTGCTGTTTTTTTCCTAATGTTGCCTTTGGTTCTTCTGCCAATCACCTTAAATCTGTGTCCTCTGGTTCTCGACCCTTCTGCCAATGGGAACAGTTTCTCTCTCTCTACTGTCCAGACCCCTCATGAGTTTGAACATCTCTATCAAATCTCCTCTCAGCCTTCACTGCTCTCAGGAGAACCACCCCAGCTTCTCCAGTCTAACCACGTAACTGAAGTCCCTCATCGTTGGAACCATTCTCGTAAATCTTTTCGGCAACCTCTCGAAGGCCTGCACATCCTTCCTAAAGTGCGGTGCCCAGAATTGGACACAACACTCCAGTTGAGGCCGAACCAGTGTTTAATAAAGGTTCATCATAACGACCTTGCTTTTGTACTCTATGCCTCCATTTATGAAGCCCAGGATCCCGTAATCTTTTTTTATCGTTTTCTCAACCTGCCCTGGCTCCTTCAATGATTTGTGTACACACACCTCCGGGTCACTCTGTTCATGCACCCCCTAATCAATTCTATTATTTTACACAGAATCAGAGTTGAACATTGGTCTGTTTTTTTTTAATTGACTGGTACTTCCCCAGTATCCATAAAAAAAAATTAATTCCCAGGATGTAGGCGTCACTGGCAAAGCCAGATTTGAACAGCAGGTTTCCTTCCCTAAAGAGCATTAGTGAACTCGTTGCGTTTTTACGACAATCCAACAGCTTCAAGTTCACTTTTAGTATTTTTTTTACAATACTGAATTCAAATTTTCAAACTGCCGCGTTAGGATTTGAATTCTCGTTCATTACTGCAGACATCGGCATTACTAGCCCAGGAACCATACCATATTGGTTGGCATGCATTGCACCTGCAGATGGTAGAATGGAACACTAGAGGGCCCCCTGCTGGGAGTAAGTAGACTACAGCAATTACACTACAGGGTCACCTCCTATACATTTTGTCATATCCAAAGACACTGTGCCACAGAGACTCGGAAATAAACGCAGCTATTACATTACCCCACCAACCTGAGTGTCTATTCAGACAGAACACCACTGGCACCTTGCATGTATATAGTGCCTTTAATGATGAAAAACCTCACAAGGCACTTCAGAGAGGCATAGTTAGCCAAAAATGGATGCGAAGAAAGAAAGACTTGAAGGAAGACTTACATTTATATCGCGCTTTTCGCGACCACCAGACATCTCATAAGAACATAACAAATAGGAGCAGGCACATAAGTCAAAATTAACATAGGAGCTTGATCAACGAGGTAGGTTTTAAGGAGCGTCTTGAAGGAGGAAAGAGGGGCGGAGAGTTTAGGCAGGGAGTTCCAGAGCTTCGGGCCCAGGCAGCTTAAGGCATGGCCACCGATGGTTGAATGATTATAATCAGGGATGCTCAAGAGGGCAGAATTAGAGGAGTGCAGACATCTCGGGGGTTTGAGGGGCTGAAGGAGATCACAGAGATAGGGAGAGCGAGGCCATGGAGGGATTTGAAAACGAGGATGAGCATTTTGAAGAGAATAATGCTTTGTATTAACCTATTTAAAATAAGTTTATTTTAATTGCTCTCAGCATCGGGGTAACATTGGTGCAGTGGCATTTAACGTCCATCCTTGCTGCCCTGAGAAAGTTGGGGGGCTGTGGGGGGCATTTGTCAACCAGCTTATGGAACTGAAATGAAATGAAGATCAGTTTCACTTCCCTAAAGATATCAGTGAGTCACTTGGGTTTTTACAACAATCGAGCATCTGTTCATGGTCATTTTCAGGTGTCAGCCAACACATTTGCAGAGCAAGTCAAATTTCACAATTTGCCATGATGGGATTTGAACTCATAACTCGTGGGGTACGGGTCCAGGACCTTAACCATGAGGCTGTGATCATAACGGCATTAAATCAGCAAGGAATGTCATACTAAGTATCGTGTTCGTAACACAGATGAGACTGCACACAGGGAGGTTAAAGTAACAGTGACCTCAGTCTTTAATAAGACACTCCAGAGTGAGGAACAGGCCTTAGGGGCCGGCTTATATACAGTGCTCCCAAGGGATACTGGGATCCCTTGGGACTTCAGGGGATGAGTTCCCTGGCCCCGGGCGTTTGCCCAGGAGAGGGGGAGCGCTACTACCCCGGGAGTATGCCCAGGAGAGGGGGGCGCTACTACCCCGGGAGTTTGCCCAGGAGAGGGGGGCGCTACTATTCCGGGAGTTTGCCCAGGAGAGGGGGGGCGCTACTACCCCGGGAGTTTGCCCAGGAGAGGGGGGTGCTACTACCCCGGGAGTTTGCCCAGGAGAGGGGGGGCGCTACTACCCCGGGAGTTTGCCCAGGAGAGGGGGGTGCTACTACCCCGGGAGTTTGCCCAGGAGAGGGGGGCGCTACTACCCCGGGAGTTTGCCCAGGAGAGGGGGGCGCTACCACCTCCCAGGACATTTCCCGGGAGTTTGCGGAGGCGCTGCGACGACTGCGTCACGCCCCGGGCCGCCGCCCAACCGGCAATGATGTAATCGCCGTGCACGGCCTCCCCTCATCGCCAAACCCTTACCGCCCCGTGGGCCACGAGGCAGGCCGACACCCGCTTTCGGGGCGCAAATTAAAGGGGAGGGCACTAGCCCCTCTAACCCGCCCCCCCAGGGCCGCCATCTTGCTTGGATTGCCGGCTCTCGTGTTGGCTCCACGATGGCGGCCCTAGCGTGGTTTATGCCGTCGTTCAGCCCGGCGCTCCGTCTTGGGTGCTGGACTGCAGGCCCGGTCTCACGCTGCCCTGGTGGCTCAGTGGAGGACATCAAGGGCCTTGCAGAGAGCGCAGCGACCCTCCCCTTTAAGCGAAGGGGAGGGGCGTTGAAGCGTGCCTGACTCACCGCCCCCAGTAGCGCCCCGGGAACCGCCTCCCAAAGAAAGTGGAGCGCACGAGATCACGCTCTGCTTCCTTTGAGGGGCGGTGGGCTGAATTTAGCGGGCGGGGGCGGGATCTCTGCGCCGGGCGCAGGAATCCCGCCCCCAGATGGTAACCGCCCCCAATTGGGTCGCGGGGAAATTTCGCCCCCGTATATTTGGGGAAGCAACCACTGCACTAAGTATCTCAGGCAACTTCAGAAAGAGGTAAGGATCTCCGCACTATTTCAAACATCACACTCTAAAAACAAATTGTCATCTCCATTTAACAAGTGTGTCAATCAGATCGTCAAATACATGTAAATAACAAATCATCTTCCGCATTGAATGACAGTGTTAAGTTGCCATGGAAACAAAGCTGTCTGGTTGATAGGGAACATTGCAGGCGAACATTTGATGGTCCATCTGACAGAAAATCGTTATCGTCACGGTGCTTCCTGAGAACAATTAGAATGCCGATTGCAGCGTGTATTTATGATATGGATTGTCAGTTGCCGCTTAAAATCATTCCACGCTGCAGAATTGCTGTATGTTTTACTGGTGAAAAGTAGCATGTGCAGGGCCTCCTTCTGAAAACACCAGATATTGTTGCCCATTTTTCCTTCCAATGCGTACAATACGTTACACCTCTTCATATCTGCCATTTTTCAGTTCATGCACTTCCAACTCAGCTGAGCCGTTTCCTCAGATTCCATTGCTTTTCCTACGAGGGTATTATTGTGTTCCTAACACAGATGAGACTGCACACAGGGAGGTTAAAGTAACAGTGACAGTCTTTATTAAGACACTGCAGAGTGAAGAACAGGCCTTAGGGGCCGGCTTATATACAGTGCTCCCAAGGGATGCTGGGATCCCTTGGGACTTCAGGGGATGAACTCCCTGGTGGCACAACACGGGAGTGCATGCTTTACAGATACACAACAGGTATCACCTGAAAATTTGACTTATTTGATTGTGAACGTCTGAATCATTGGCTAATAAAACAGTGGTGTCTTAAACTGATCCCTGGGCACCCTACTCAATACTCCCTCCACCCCAATCCAACCCAAGTCCTCTAACCAATAGCTATTGCTGCAGATACTTCATTCGATTTCTCATCCATTGCCAAGATTTACCCTGACTTCCTACTGCTTTGAATTGGACGACAAGCTTTTTGTGGGCAACTTCTCAAAGTTTTGAAATGTTGAACAACACATTGCAGAGTTTCCTTCTGTCCACTTTGGTTGTCACATCCTAAAGGAGGTTGCTCAGGTAAGATCTGACTCCTAGATCCACATTCAATGAATCATAGAATGATTACAGCACAGAAGGAGGCTATTCCGCCCATCTAGCCCGTGCAAGAGCACCTCAGCTAGTCCCACTCCCCAGCCCTTTCTCACAAATTATTTTTCTTCAGGTATTTATCCAACTCCCTTTTGAAAGCCACGTTTGAATCTGCCTCCACCACCACTTTCTGGCAGTGAATTCCTAACCACTTGCTGTTTTTTCCTTATGTCGCCTTTGGTTCTTCTGCCAATCACCTTAAATCTGTGTCCTCTGGTTCTCGACCCTTCTGCCAATGGGAACAGTTTCTCTCTATCTACTGTCCAGACCCCTCATGATTTTGAACACCTCTATCAAATCTCCTCTCAGTCTTCTCTGCTCTCAGGAGAACAGCCACAGCTTCTCCAGTCTATCCACGTAACTGAACTCCCTCATCCTTGGAACCATTCTCGTAAATCTTTTCTGCACCCTCTCTAAGGCCTTCACATCCTTCCTAAAGTGCGGTGCCCAGAATTGGACACAACACTCCAGTTGAGGCCGAACCAGTGTTTAATAAAGGTTCATCATAACGACCTTGCTTTTGTACTCTATGCCTCCATTTATGAAGGCCAGGATCCCGTAAGCTTTCTTAATCGTTTTCTCAACCTGCCCTGGCTCCTTCAATGATTTGTGTACACACACCCCCGGGTCACTCTGTTCATGCACCCCCTAATCAATTCTATTATTTTACACAGAATCAGAGTAAGATGAATTAATCTGTAGTTAGCTGTCATTCGTTTTGAACATTGGCCTGTTTTTTTTAAATTGACTGGAACCATTAAAAAAAATAATTCCCAGGATGTCGGCGTCACTGGAAAAGCCAGATTTGAACAGCAGGTTTCCTTCCCTAAAGAGCATTAGTGAACTAGTTGTGTTTTTACGACAATCCAACAGTTTCAAGTTCACTTTTAGTATTTTTTTCACAATACTGAATTCAAATTTTCAAACTGCCGCGTTAGGATTTGAATTCTCGTTCATTACTGCAGGCATCGGCATTACTAGCCCGGGAACCATACCATATTGGTTGGCATGCATTGCACCTGCAGATGGTAGACTGGAACACTAGAGGGCCCCCTGCTGGGAGTAAGTAGACTACAGCAATTACACTACAGGGTCAACTCCGATACTTTTTGTTATATCCAAAGACACTGTGCCACAGAGACTCGGAAATAAACGCAGCTATTACATTACCCCACCAACCTGAGTGTCTATTCAGACAGAACACCACTGACACCTTGCATGTATATAGTGCCTTTAATGATGAAAAACCTCACAAGGCACTTCAGAGAGGCATAGTTAGCCGAAAATGAATGCGAAGAAAGAAAGACTTAAAGGAAGACTTACATTTATATCGCGCTTTTCGCGACCACCAGACATCTCATAAGAACATAACAAATAGGAGCAGGCGCATAAGTAGAAATTAACATAGGAGCTTGATCAACGAGGTAGGTTTTAAGGAGCGTCTTGAAGGAGGAAAGAGGGGGGCAGGGGGGGGCATTTGTCAACCAGCTTATGGAACTGAAATGAAATGAAGATCAGTTTCACTTCCCTAAAGACATCATTGAGTCACTTGGGTTTTTACAACAATCCAGCATCTGTTCATGGTCATTTTCAGGTGTCAACCAACACATTCGCAGAGCAAGTCATATTTCATAATTTGCCATGATGGGATTTGAACTCATAACTCCTGGGGTAAGGGTCCAGGACCTTAACCATGAGGCTGTGATCATAACGGCATTAAATCAGCAAGGAATGTCATACTAAGTATCGTGTTCCTAACACAGATGAGACTGCACACAGGGAGGTTAAAGTAACAGTGACCTCAGTCTTTAATAAGACACTCCAGAGTGAGGAACAGGCCTTAGGGGCCGGCTAAAATACAGTGCTCCCAAGGGATACTGGGATCCCTTGGGGCTTCAGGGGATGAGTTCCCTGGTGGCGGAACATAGGAGTGCATGCTTTACAGATACACAACATCACTCCACCCGCAAAGTCAAAGTGAAAACTATTTACAAGGTGAGGCAGTCGGGAGCCTTTCTTTCCCTGGTGGACCGCCTCGGTACAAATGTCTGTTCTGGTGTGTTGGCTGTGCCCTCGCTGGGCTGGTGTGTTGTTGGCCCTGCAGGGCTGCTGGGTGAGCCTGGCCTTGCTGGGCTGTTGGGCATGATGGGTTCGATTTCCTGGTTCGGCGTGGTGTCATTGATCCTTTGGGTGTGTGTTGTGGGCTCGAAAAAGGTGGTGTCTGCTGTGGGTTGTTCAGGGCAGTCTGTGAACCACAGTCTCGTTTGGTCCAGGTGCTTTCTGCAAATTTGTCCATTGTCTAGTTTGACTACAAACACCCTATTCCCTTCTTTAGCTATCACCGTGCCCGCGATCCACTTGGGACCATGTCCATAGTTTAGCACATACACAGGGTCATTCAGATCAATTTCCCGTGACACAGTGGCGCGACCATCGTTTACATTTTGTTGCTGCCACCAGCTCTCTACCTGATCATGCAGGTTGGGGTGAACCAGCGAGAGTCTGGTTTTAAGTGTCCTTTCCATGAGTAGCTCAGCCGGGGGCACCCCTGTGAGCGAGTGGGGTCTCGTGCGGTAGCTGAGCAGTACTCGGGACAGGCGGGTTTGGAGTGAGTCTTCTGTGACTCGTTTGAGGCTCTGTTTGATGGTTTGTACTGCCCGCTCTGCCTGTTCATTGGAGGCTGGTTTAAACGGGGCCGAGGTGACATGTTTGATCCCATTGCGGGTCATGAATTCTTTAAATTCGGCACTGGTGAAACATGGCCCGTTGTCACTGACCAGTATGTCAGGCAGGCCGTGGGTGGCAAACATGGTCCTCAGGCTTTCAATGGTGGCGGTGGCGGTGCTTCCCGACATTATTTCACATTCAATCCATTTTGAAAAAGCATCCACCACCACCAGGAACATTTTAGTGAGAAACGGGCCCGCATAGTCGACATGGATCCTTGACCATGGTCTGGAGGGCCAGGACCACAAACTTAGTGGTGCCTCTCTGGGCGCGTTGCTCAACTGAGCACATACGCTGCATTGCCGTACACAGGACTCTAAGTCAGAGTCGATACCGGGCCACCACACGTGGGATCTGGCTATCGCTTTCATCATTACTATACCCGGGTGTGTGCTGTGGAGATCCGAGATGAACGTCTCCCTGCCCTTTTTGGGCAGCACTACGCAGTTACCCAACAACAGGCAGTCTGCCTGACTGGACAGTTCGTCCTTTTGCCGCTGGAATGGCTTGATTAGCTCTTGCATTTCAACGGGGATGCTGGCCCAGCTCCCATGCAGTACACAGTTTTTTACGAGGGACAGCAGAGGATCATGGCTGGCCCAAGTCCTAATCTGGCGGGCCGTGACAGGTGATTTATCATTTTCAAACACTTCCATGACCATCAACAAGTCTGCGGGCTGCGCCACCATCAACAAGTTTGCAGGCTGCGCCATTTCCACCCTCGTGGTGGGCAATGATAACCGACTGAGAGCATTCGCACAGTTCTCGGTGCCTGACCTGTGGCGGATGGTATAGTTATACGCTGATAGTGCGAGTGCCCATCTTTGTATGCGGGCTGAGGCATTAGTATTTATCCCCTTGTTTTCAGCGAACATGGTTGTGAGGGGCTTGTGATCGGTTTCCAGTTCAAATTTGAGGCCAAACAGTTACTGGTGCATTTTCTTTACCCCGAACACGCACGCTAATGCCTCTTTCTCAATCATGCTGTAGGCCCTCTCGGCCTTAGACAAGCTCCTGGAAGCATAGGCGACAGGTTGCAACTTCCCCGCAACGTTAGCTTTTTGTAATACACACCTGACTCCGTATGACGACGCGTCACATGCTAGCACAAGTCTTTTACACGGGTTATACAATACAAACAGCTTGTTGGAGCATAAAATGTTTCTGGCTTTCTCAAAAGCAATGACTTGTTTTTTTCCCCATACCCAGTTCTCACCTTTGCGCAATAACACATGTAAGAGGGTGCTTAAACCCAGTAGGAAGTTACCAAAATAGTTGAGGAGTCCCAGGAACGACCGCAGCTCCGAGACATTCTGTGGCCTGGGCACGTTCCTCATAGCCTCTGTCTTGGCGTCTGTGGGCTGAATGCCGTCCGCCGCGATCTTTCTCCCCAAAAACTCCACTTCTGCTGCCATGAAGACACATTTCGACCTCTTCAGCCGCAGCCCTACGCAATCCAGTCGCTGGAGGACTTCCTCCAGGTTTTGTAGGTGCTCGGCAGTGTCGCGACCCGTGACCAATATGTCGTCCTGAAAGACCACCGTGTGTAGTACCGACTTGAGTAGGCTCTCCATGTTTCTCTGGAAGATCGCTGCAGCCGACCGAATTCCAAACGGGCATCTGTTGTAGATGAACAGTCCCTTGTGCATGTTGATGCAGGTGAGGTCCTTCGAAGACTCCTCCAGCTCCTGCGTCATGTAGGCTGAAGTCAGGTCGAGCTTGGTAAACGTCTTGCCTCCTGCCAGCGTCGCAAATAGGTCGTCTGCCTCAGGTAGCGGGTATTGGTCCTATAGCGAGAAACGATTAATAGTTACCTTATAATCGCCGCAAATCCTGACGGTGCCATCACTTTTGAGTCCTGAAACAATTGGGCTGGCCCACTCGCTGAATTTCACTGAGGAGATGATGCCCTCGCGTTGCAGCCTGTCCAGCTCGATTTCCACTCTCTCCCTAATCATATGAGGTACCGCTCGCACCTTGTGGTGAATGGGTCGTGCCTCTGGGACCAAGTAGACCTGCACCTTCACCCTGGAAAAGTTTCCAATGCCTGGCTCAAAAAGGGAAGGAAATTTGTTCAGAACCTGGGTACATGAAGCCCCATCGACATGTGATAGCGCTCGGATGTCATCCCAGTTCCAGCGGATTTTGCCCAGCCAGCTCCTTCCAAGCAGTGTGGGGCCATCGCCCGGGACAATCCAGAGTGGCAGTTCGTGCACCGTGCCCTCGTAGGTGACCTTGACCATGGCGCTGCCCAGGACAGTGATAAGCTCTTTGGCATACGTTCTCAGTTTCGTGTGGATGGGGCTCAGGGCTGGTCTGAATGCCTTGTTGCACCACAGTCTCTCAAGCATCTTTTTACTCATGTTGGATTGGCTAGCGCCAGTGTCCAGTTCTATGGCTATGGGTAAGCCATTCAATTTTACGTTTAGCATTATAGGTGGACATTTCGTCGAAAATGTGTGCACCCAGTGTACTTCAACATGTGCCGCCTCTCTCTGAGGCTCGAAATTGCTTTGATCCATCCTGGACCGATCTTCCTCTGCCACATGGTGGTTAGCAGGTTTTGCAGAGCTTTCTGCTCATTTGCAAGCTCGTTGGAGGTGCCCCATTGTTCCACAGCTCTTGCAAACAACACCTTTGAAGCAGCATGAATAGGCTGAATGGAAGCCTCCACAACACCAACAAGGTGTGAATTGCCTTGCATTCATCCTTTGTTGGGGACTCTGAGTCATCTGGGTCACCTGAGGCCTGCTGGCAGTTGCAGACTCGTGGTTTCTGCCCTGTACATTTCTGCTCGCAAACACAGTTCCAGTTAATTTATGAACATTGCTCGCATTTGTGTGCTGAGAGATTTGTTTGGTGTTATCACTGGTGGACATAAACGCCTGTGCTATTGCAATGGCCTTACTGAGGGTCGGTGTCTCTACAGTCAAAAGTTTTCGTAGGATGGTCTCGTGGTCAATGCCCAGTGCAAAAAAGTCTCTGAACATTTGCTCCAGGTAGCCATCAAATTCACATTGTCCTGCAAGTCGCCTTAGCTCGGTGACGTAGCTCGCCACTTCCTGACCGTCAGATCGCTAGAACCGATACCTCGCCATCAGCACGCTCTCCCTCAGGTTAAGATGCTCCAGAACCAGTGTACCTCTTAGGACTTATCTGTGGGTTTCACCGGAGCCAGAAGATTCTTCATGAGGCTGTAGGTTGGCGCCTCGCAGACCGTGAGGAGGACCGCTCTCCTTTTTGCAGCGCTTCCTTCTCCGTGCAGCTCGTTGGCTACAAAGTACTGGTCTAGCCGTTCGACATAGGCTTCCCAGTCCTCACCCTCCGAGAACTTCTCCAGGATGCCCACAGTTTGCTGTATCTTTGCATTGGATTCGTATACTCGTCGCCAGTTATTGTGTTCCTAACACAGATGACGTTGCACACAAGGAGATTAAAGTAACAGTGACCTCAGTCTTTTTTAAGACACTCCAGAGTGAGGAACAGGCCTTAGAGGCCAGCTTATATACAGTGCTCCCAAGGGATGCTGGGATCCCTTGGGACTTCAGGGGATGAACTCCCTGGTGGCACAACACGGGAGTGCATGCTTTACAGATACACAACAGGTATCACCTGAAAATTTGACTTATTTGCATGTCAACTTCTTAATCATTGGCTAATAAAACAGTGGCGTCTTAATTCTGATCCCTGGGCACCCTACTCAATACTCCCTCCACCCCAACACAACCCAAGTCCTCTAACCAATAGCTATTGCTGCAGATACTTCATTCGATTTCTCATCCATTGCCAAGATTTACCCTGACTTCCTACTGCTTTCAATTAGACTACAAGCTTTTTGTGGGCAACTTATCAAAGTTTGGAAATGTTGAACAACACATTGCAGAGTTTCCTTCTGTCCACTTTGGTTGTCACATCCTAAAGGAGGTTGCTCAGGTAAGATCTGACTCCTAGATCCACATTCAATGAATCATAGAATGATTACAGCACAGAAGGAGGCTATTCCGCCCATCTAGCCCGTGCAAGAGCACCTCAGCTAGTCCCACTCCCCCGCCCTTTCCCGCAAATTATTTTTCTTCAGGTATTTATCCAACTCCCTTTTGAAAGCCACGATTGAACCTGCCTCCACCACCCCTTTCTGGCAGTGAATTCCAGATCCTAACCACTTGCTGTTTTTTTCCTAATGTTGCCTTTGGTTCTTTTGCCAATCACCTTAAATCTGTGTCCTCTGGTTCTCGACCCTTCTGCCAATGGGAACAGTTTCTCTCTCTCTACTGTCCAGACCCCTCATGAGTTTGAACATCTCTATCAAATCTCCTCTCAGCCTTCACTGCTCTCAGGAGAACCACCCCAGCTTCTCCAGTCTAACCACGTAACTGAAGTCCCTCATCCTTGGAACCATTCTCGTAAATCTTTTCTGCAACCTCTCTAAGGCCTGCACATCCTTCCTAAAGTGCGGTGCCCAGAATTGGACACAACACTCCAGTTGAGGCCGAACCAGTGTTTAATAAAGGTTCATTATAACGACCTTGCTTTTGTACTCTATGCCTCCATTTATGAAGCCCAGGATCCCGTAAGCTTTTTTAATCGTTTTCTCAACCTGCCCTGGCTCCTTCAATGATTTGTGTACACACACCCCCGGGTCACTCTGTTCATGCACCCCCTAATCAATTCTATTATTTTACACAGAATCAGAGTTGAACATTGGTCTGTTTTTTTTTAAATTGACTGGTACTTCCCCAGTATCCATTAAAAAAAATTAATTCCCAGGATGTAGGCGTCACTGGCAAAGCCAGATTTGAACAGCAGGTTTCCTTCCCTAAAGAGCATTAGTGAAATAGTTGTGTTTTTACGACAATCCAACAGCTTCAAGTTCACTTTTAGTATTTTTTTTACAATACTGAATTCAAATTTTCAAACTGCCGTGTTCGGATTTGAATTCTCGTTCATTACTGCAGGCATCGGCATTACTCGCCCGGGAACCATACCATATTGGTTGGCATGCATTGCACCGACAGATGGTAGACTGGAACACTAGAGGGCCCCCTGCTGGGAGTAAGTAGACTACAGCAATTACACTACAGGGTCACCTTCTATACATTTTGTTATATCCAAAGACACTGTGCCACAGAGACTCGGAAATAAACGCAGCTATTACATTACCCCACCAACCTGAGTGTCTATTCAGACAGAACACCACTGACACCTTTGCATGTATAGTCCTACGAGACGAATTTAAGGAACTAGGAGCTAAATTAAAAAGTCGGACCTCAAAAGTAGTAATCTCGGGATTGCTACCAGTGCCACGTGCTAGTCAGAGTAGGAATCGCAGGATAGCTCAGATGAATACGTGGCTTGAGCAGTGGTGCAGCAGGGAGGGATTCAAATTTCTGGGGTATTGGAACCAGTTCTCGGGGAGGTGGAACCAGTACAAACCGAACGGTCAGCACCTGGGCAGGACCGGAACCAATGTCCGAGGAGGAGTGTTTGGTAGTGCTGTTGGGGAGGAGTTAAACTAATATGGCAGGGAGATGGGAACCAATGCAGGGAGACAGAGGGAAACAAAATGGAGACAGAAGCAAAAGACAGAAAGGAGATGAGTAAAAGTGGAGGGCAGAGAAACCCAAGACAAAAAACAAAAAGGGCCACTTTGCAGCAAAATTCTAAAGGGTCAAAGTGTCTTAAAAAGGCAAGCCTGAAGGCTCTGTGCCTCAATGCGAGGAGTATTCGGAATAAGGTGGACGAATTAACTGTGCAGATAGCAGTTAACGGATACGATGTGGTTGGCATCATGGAGACATGGCTCCAGGGTGACCAAGGCTGGGAACTCAACATCCAAGGGTATTCAACATTTAGGAAGGATAGACAGAAAGAAAAAGGAGGCGGGGTGGCATTGCTGGTTGAAGAGGAAATTGACGCAATTGTAAGGAAAGACATTAGCTTGGATGATGTGGAATCGGTATGGGTGGAGCTACGGAATACCAAGGGGCAGAAAACGCTAGTGGGAGTTGTGTACAGACCTCCAAACAGTAGTAGTGATGTTGGGGAAGGGCATCAAACAGGAAATTAGGGGTGCATGCAATAAAGGTGCAGCAGTTATCATGGGTGACTTTAATATGCACATAGATTGGGCAAACCAAACTGGAAACAATACGGTGGAGGATTTCCTGGAGTGCATAAGGAATGATTTTCTAGACCAATATGTCGAGGAACCAACTAGGGAGGAGGCCATCTTAGTGTAATAAGAGAGGATTAATTAGCAATCTCGTTGTGCGAGGCCCCTTGGGGAAGAGTGACCATAATATGGTGGAATTCTACATTAGGATGGAGAATGAAACAGTTAATTCAGAGACAATGGTTCAGAACTTAAAGAAGGGTAACTTTGAAGGTATGAGGCGTGAATTGGCTAGGATAGATTGGCGAATGATACTTAAGGGGTTGACAGTGAATGGGCAATGGCAGACATTTAGAGACCGCATGGATGAACTACAACAATTGCTCATCCCTGTCTGGCGTAAAAAAAAAGGGGAGGTGGCTCAACCGTGGCTATCAAGGGACATCAGGGATAGTATTAAAGCCAAGGAAGTGGCATACAAATTGGCCAGAAATAGCAGTGAACCCGGGGACTGGGAGAAATTTAGAACTCAGTAAAGGAGGACAAAGGGTTTGATTAGGGCAGGGAAAATAGAGTACGAGAGGAAGCTTGCAGGGAACATTAAAATGGACTGCAAAAGTTTCTATAGGTATGTAAAGAGAAAAAGGTTAGGAAAAACAAACGTAGGTCCCCTGCAGTCAGAATCAGGGGCAGTCATAACTGGGAACAAAGAAATGGCGGACCAATTGAACAAGTACTTTGGTTCGGTATTCACTAAGGAGGACACAAACAACCTTCCAGATATAAAAGGGGTCAGAGGGTCGAGTAAGAAGGAGGAACTGAGGGAAACACTTATTAGTCGGGAAATTGTGTTGGGGAAATTGATGGGATTGAAGGCCGATAAATCCCCAGGGCCTGATGGACTGCATCCCAGAGTACTTAAGGAGGTGGCCTTGGAAATAGCGGATGCATTGACAGTCATTTTCCAACATTCCATAGACTTTAGATCAGTTCCTATGGAGTGGAGGGTAGCCAATGTAACCCCACTTTTTAAAAAAGGAGGGAGAGAGAAAACAGGGAATAATAGGACTGGTCAGCCTGACATCGGTAGTGGGTAAAATGATGGAATCAATTATTAAGGATGTCATAGCAGCGCATTTGGAAAGAGGTGACATGATAGGTCCAAGTCAGCATGGATTTGTGAAAGGGAAATCATGCTTGACAAATCTTCTGGAATTTTTTGAGGATGTTTCCAGTAGAGTGGACAAGGGAGGACCAGTTGATGTGGTGTATTTGGACTTTCAGAAGGCTTTCAACAAGGTTCCACACAAGAGATTAGTGTGCAAAGTTAAAGCACATGGGATTGGGGGTAGTGTGCTGATGTGGATTGAAAACTGGTTGTCAGACAGGAAGCAAAGAGTAGGAGTAAATGGGTACGTTTCAGAATGGCAGGCAGTGACTAGTGGGGTGCCACAAGGTTCTGTGCTGGGGCCCCAGCTGTTTATATTGTACATTAATGATTTAGACGAGGGGATTAAATGTAGTATCTCCAAATTTGCAGATGACACTAAGTTGGGTGGCATTGTGAGCTGCGAGGAGGATGCCATGAGGCTGCAGAGTGACTTGGATAGGTTAGGTGAGTGGGCAAATGCATGGCAGATGAAGTATAATGTGGATAAATGTGAAGTTATCCACTTTGGTGGTAAAAACAGAGAGACAGACTATTATTTGAATGGTGACAGATTAGGAAAAGGGGAGATGCAACGAGACCTGGGTGTCATGGTACATCAGTCATTGAGGGTTGGCATGCAGGTACAGCAGGCGGTTAAGAAAGCAAATGGCATGTTGGCCATCATAGTGAGGGGATTTGAGTACAGGGGCAGGGAGGTGTTACTACAGTTGTACAGGGCCTTGGTGAGGCCACACCTGGAGTATTGTGTACAGTTCTGATCTCCTAACTTGAGGAAGGATGTTCTTGCTATTGAGAGAGTGCAGTGAAGGTTCACCAGACTGATTCCCGGGATGGCGGGACTGACATATCAAGAAAGACTGAATCAACTGGGCTTGTATTCACTGGAGTTCAGAAGAATGAGAGGGGATCTCATAGAAACGTTTAAAATTCTGACGGGTTTAGACAGGTTAGATGCAGGAAGAATGTTCCCAATGTTGGGGAAGTCCAGAACCAGGGGTCACAGTCTAAGGATAAGGGGTAAGCCATTTAGGACTGAGTTGAGGAGAAACTTCTTCACCCAGAGAGTGGTGAACCTGTGGAATTCTCTCCCACAGAAAGTTGTTGAGGCCAATTTACTAAATAAATTCAAAAAGGAGTTAGATGAAGTCCTTACTACTCGGGGGATCAAGGGGTATGGCGAGAAAGCAGGAATGGGGTAGTGAAGTTGCATGTTCAGCCATGAACTCATTGAATGGCGGTGCAGGCTCGAAGGGCCGAATGGCCTACTCCTGCACCTATTTTCTATGTTTTTCTATGTTTCTATATAGTGCCTTTAATGATGAAAAACCTCACAGGGCATTTCAGAGAGGCATAGTTAGCCAAAAATGGATGCGAAGAAAGAAAGACTTAAAGGAAGACTTACATTTATATCGCGCTTTTCGTGACCACCAGACATCTCATAAGAACATAACAAATAGGAGCAGGCACATAAGTAGAAATTAACATAGGAGCTTGATCAACGAGGTAGGTTTTAAGGAGCGTCTTGAAGGAGGAAAGAGGGGCGGAGAGTTTAGGCAGGGAGTTCCAGAGCTTCGGGCCCAGGCAGCTGAAGGCCCGGCCACCGATGGTTGAATGATTATAATCAGGGATGCTCAAGAGGGCAGAATTAGAGGAGCGCAGACATCTCGGGGGGTTGAGGGGCTGAAGAAGATCACAGAGATAGGGAGAGCGAGGCCATGGAGGGATTTGAAAACGAGGATGAGAATTTTGATGAGAATAATGCTTTGTATTAACCTATTTAAAATAAGTTTATTTTAATTGTTCTCAGCATCAGGGTAACATTGGTGCAGTGGCATTTAACGTCCATCCTTGCTACCCTGAGAAAGTTGGGGGGCTGTGGGAGGCATTTGTCAACCAGCTTATGGAACTGAAATGAAATCAGTTTCACTTCCCTAAAGATATGAGTGAGTCACTTGGGTTTTTACAACAATCCAGCATCTGTTCATGGTCATTTTCAGGTGTCAGCCAACACATTCGCAGAGCAAGTCAAATTTCACAATTTGCCATGATGGGATTTGAACTCATAACTCCTGGGGTACGGGTCCAGGACCATAACCATGAGGCTGTGATCATAACGGCATTAAATCAGCAAGGAATGTCATACTAAATATCGTGTTCCTAACACAGATGAGACTGCACACTGGGAGGTTAAAGTAACAGTGACCTCAGTCTTTAATAAGACACTCCAGAGTGAGGAACAGTCCTTAGGGGCCGGCTTATATACAGTGCTCCCAAGGGATACTGGGATCCCTTGGGACTTCAGGGGATGAGTTCCCTGGTGGCGGAACATGGGAGTGCATGCTTTACAGATACACAACATCACTCCACCCGCAAAGTCAAAGTGAAAACTATTTACAAGGTGAGGCGGTCGGGAGCCTTTCTTTCCCTGGTGGACCGCCTCGGTACAAATGTCTGGTGTGTTGGCTGTGCCCTCGCTGGGCTGGCATGTTGTTGGCCCTGCAGGGCTGCTGGGTGAGCCTGGCCTTGCTGGGATGTTGGGCATGATGGGTTCGATTTCCTGGTCCGGCGTGGTGTCGTTGATCCTTTGGGTGTGTATTGTGGGCTCGAAAAAGGCGGTGTCTGCTGTGGGTTGTTCAGGGCAGTCTGTGAACCGCAGTCTCGTTTGGTCCAGGTGCTTTCTGCAAATTTGTCCATTGTCTAGTTTGACTCAAACACCCTCACTTCTTTAGCTATCACCATGCCCACGATCCACTTGGGACCCTGTCCATAGTTTAGCACATACACAGGGTCATTCAGATCAATTTCCCATGACACAGTGGCGCGACCATCGTTTACATTTTGTTGCTGCCGCCTGCTCTCTACCTGATCATGCAGGTTGGGGTGAACCAGCGAGAGTCTGGTTTTAAGTGTCCTTTTCATGAGTAACTCAGCTGGGGGCACCCCTGTGAGCGAGTGGGGTCTCGTGCTGTAGCTGAGCAGTACTCGGGACAGGCGGGTTTGGAGTGAGCCTTCTGTGACTCGTTTAAGGCTCTGTTTGATGGTTTGTACTGCCCGCTCTGCCTGCCCATTGGAGGCTGGTTTAAACGGGGCTGAGGTGACATGTTTGATCCCATTGCGGGTCATGAATTCTTTAAATTCGGCACTGGTGTAACATGGCCCGTTGTCACTGACCAGTATGTCAGGCAGACCGTGGGTGGCAAACATGACCCTCAGGCTTTCAATGGTGGTGGTGGCGGTGCTTCCCGACATTATTTCACATTCAATCCATTTTGAAAAAGCATCCACCACCACCAGGAACATTTTACCAAGAAACGGGCCCGCATAGTTGACATGAATCCTCGACCATGGTCTTGAGGGCCAGGATCACAAACTTAGTGGCGCCTCTCTGGGCGCGTTGCTCAACTGAGCACATACGCTGCATTGCCGTACACAGGACTATTAAGTCAGAGTCGATACCGGGCCACCACACGTGGGATCTGGCTATCGCTTTCATCATTACTATACCCGGGTGTGTGCTGTGGAGATCCGAGATGAATGTCTCCCTGCCCTTTTTGGGTAGCACTACGCAGTTACCCCACAACAGGCAGTCTGCCTGAATGGACAGCTCGTCCTTTCGCTGCTGGAATGGCTTGATTGGCTCTTGCATTTCAACGGGGATGCTGGCCCAGCTCCCATGCAGTGCACAGTTTTTTTACTCGGGACAGCAGAGGATCTTGACTGGTCAAAGTCCTAATCTAGCGGGCCGTGACAGGTGATTTATCATTTTCAATGAGGAGACAGGAGCTCGGAGCAGCGCGAGTCCGGGGTCGGCGAGAGGCCTATAAAGGCCAGCGGGAGTCGAGCAGTCAGTCGAGGAGGTGGGAGCTTGGAGCAGCGCGAGTCCGGAGTCGGCGAGAGGCGTACCGGTGCAGCTACAGGGAGAAGGCAAAAAAGCAGAAAGAAACAGAAAGGTGACGTCACAGCCAAGGGGGTAAATGATTGGCTGGATTGGTGAGTAGTTTTTCTTTTTTCTCTTCTATAACAGTCAGTAACTTTTAACATTGTTGTTGCCAATTTAAGTGTATCTAAGGGTTAAGTCATGGCAGGAGAGCTCGGTCACCTGATATGCTCCTCCTGTACCATGTGGGAACTCTGGGACGCTTCCGGTGTCCCTGACGATTACGTGTGCAGGAAGTGTATCCGCCTCCAGCTCCTGACGGACCGCGTTGCGGAATTGGAGCTGAGGGTGGATTCACTCTGGAGCATCCACGATGCTGAGAACGACGTGAGTAGCACATGTAGCGAGTTGGTCTTACCGCAGGAGAAGGGTCCACAGCCAGATAGGGAATGGAAGACCAGCAGGAAGAGCAGTGCAAGGAAGGTAGTGCAGGGGTACCCTGTGGTCATCCCCCTGCAAAACAGATACACTGCTTTGAGTACTGTTGAGGGGGATGACTCATCAGGGAGGGCAGCAGCAGCCAAGTTCATGGCACCGTGGCTGGCTCTGTTGCATAGGAGGGCAGGAAAAAGAGTGGGAGAGCGATAGTAATAGGGGATTCAATTGTGAGGGGAATAGATAGGCGTTTCTGCGGCCGCAACCAAGACTCCAGGATGGTATGTTGCCTCCCTGGTGCAAGGGTCAAGGATGTCTCGGAGCGGGTGCAGGACATTCTAAAAAGGGAGGGAGAACAGCCAGTTGTTGTGGTGCATATTGGTACCAATGACATCGGTAAAAAAAGGGATGAGGTCCTACGAAACGAATTTAAGGAGCTAAATTAAAAAATAGGACCTCAAAAGTAGTAATCTCGGGATTGCTACCAGTGCCATGTGCTAGTCAGAGTAGGAATCGCAGGATAGCGCAGATGAATACGTGGCTTGAGCAGTGGTGCAGCAGGGAGGGATTCAAATTCCTGGGGCATTGGAACCGGTTCTGGGGGAGGAGGGACCAGTACAAACCGGACGGTCTGCACCTGGGCAGGACCGGAACCAATGTCCTAGGGGGAGTATTTGCTAGTGCTGTTGGGGAGGAGTTAAACTAATATGGCAGGAGGATGGGAACCAATGCAGGGAGACAGAGGGAAACAAAAAGGAGGCAAAAGCAAAAGACAGAAAGGAGATGAGGAAAAGTGGAGGGCAGAGAAACCCAAGGCAAAGAACAAAAAGGGCCACTGTACAGCAAAATTCTAAAAGGACAAAGGGTGTTAAAAAAACAAGCCTGAAGGCTTTGTGTCTTAATGCAAGGAGTATCCGTAATAAGGTGGATGAATTAACTGTGCAAATAGATGTTAACAAATATGATGTGATTGGGATTGTGATCAGGGCTGGGAACTCAACATCCAGGGGTATTCAACATTCAGGAAGGATAGAATGAAAGGAAAAGGAGGTGGGGTAGCATTGCTGGTTAAAGAGGAGATTAATGCAATAGTTAGGAAGGACATTAGCTTGGATGATGTGGAATCTATATGGGTAGAGCTGCAGAACACCAAAGGGCAAAAAACGTTAATGGGAGTTGTGTACAGACCTCCAAACAGTGATGTTGGGCAGGGCATCAAACAGGAAATTAGGGGTGCATGCAATAAAGGTGCAGCAGTTATAATGGGTGACTTTAATATGCACATAGATTGGGCTAGCCAAACTGGAAGCAATACGGTGGAGGAGGATTTCCTGGAGTGCATAAGGGATGGTTTTCTGGACCAATATGTCGAGGAACCAACTAGGGGGGAGGCCATCTTAGACTGGGTGTTGTGTAATGAGAGAGGATTAATTAACAATCTCGTTGTGCGAGGCCCCTTGGGGAAGAGTGACCATAATATGGTGGAATTCTACATTAGGATGGAGAATGAAACAGTTAATTCAGAGACCATGGTCCAGAACTTAAAGAAGGGTAACTTTGAAGGTATGAGGCATGAATTGGCTAGGATAGATTGGCGAATGATACTGAAGGGGTTGACTGTGGATGGGCAATGGCAGACATTTAGAGACCGCATGGATGAACTACAACAATTGTACATTCCTGTCTGGCCTAAAAATAAAAAAGGGAAGGTAGCTCAACCGTGGCTATCAAGGGAAATCAGGGATAGTATTAAAGCCAAGGAAGTGGCATACAAATTGGCCAGAAATAGCAGCGAACCTGGTGACTGGGAGAAATTTAGAACTCAGCAGAGGAGGACAAAGGGTTTGATTAGGGCAGGGAAAATGGAGTATGAGAGAAGCTTGCAGGGAACATTAAGACGGATTGCAAAAGTTTCTATAGATATGTAAAGAGAAAAAGGTTAGTAAAGACAAACGTAGGTCCCCTGCAGTCAGAATCAGGGGAAGTCATAATGGGGAACAAAGAAATGGCAGACCAATTGAACAAGTACTTTGGTTCGGTATTCACTAAGGAGGACACAAACAACCTTCCGGATATAAAAGGGGTCAGAGGGTCTCGTAAGGAGGAGGAACTGAGGGAAATCCTTATTAGTCGGGAAATTGTGTTGGGGAAATTGATGGGATTGAAGGCCGATAAATCCCCAGGGCCTGATGGACTGCATCCCAGAGTACTTAAGGAGGTGGCCTTGGAAATAATGGATGCATTGACAGTCATTTTCCAACATTCCATTGACTCTGGATCAGTTCCTATCGAGTGGAGGGTAGCTAATGTAACCCCACTTTTTAAAAAAGGAGGGAGAGAAAACAGGGAATTATAGACCGGTCAGCCTGACCTCAGTAGTGGGCAAAATGATGGAATCAATTATTAAGGATGTCATAGCAGCGCATTTGGAAAGAGGTGACATGATAGGTCCAAGTCAGCATGGATTTGTGAAAAGGAAATCATGCTTGACAAATCTTCTGGAATTTTTTGAGGATGTTTCCAGTAGAGGGGACAAGGGAGAACCAGTTGATGTGGTATATTTGGACTTTCAGAAGGCTTTCGACAAGGTCCCACACAAGAGATTAATGTGCAAAGTTAAAGCACATGGGATTGGGGGTAGTGTGCTGACATGGATTGAGAACTGATTGTCAGACAGGAAGCAAAGAGTAGGAGTAAATGGGTACTTTTCGGAATGGCAGGCAGTGACTAGTGGGGTGCCACAAGGTTCTGTGCTGGGGCCCCAGCTGTTTACACTGTACATTAATGATTTAGACGAGGGGATTAAATGTAGTATCTCCATATTTGCGGATGACACTAAGTTGGGTGGCAGTGTGAGCTGTGAGGAGGATGCTATGAGGCTGCAGAGTGACTTGGATAGGTTAGGTGAGTGGGCAAATGCATGGCAGATGAAGTATAATATGGATAAATGTGAGGCTATCCACTTTGGTGGTAAAAACAGAGAGACAGACTATTATCTGAATGGTGACAGATTAGGAAAAGGGGAGGTGCAACAAGACCTGGGTGTCATGGTACATCAGTCATTGAAGGTTGGCATGCAGGTACAGCAGGCGGTTAAGAAAGCAAATGGCATGTTGGCCTTCATAGCGAGGGGATTTGAGTACAGGGGCAGGGAGGTGTTGCTACAGTTGTACAGGGCCTTGGTGAGTCCACAGTTTTGGTCTCCTAACTTGAGGAAGAACATTCTTGCTATTGAGGGAGTGCAGCAAAGGTTCACCAGACTGATTCCCGGGATGGTGGGACTGACCTTTGAAGAAAGACTGGATCAACTGGGCTTGTATTCACTGGAGTTCAGAAGAATGAGAGGGGACCTCATAGAAACGTTTAAAATTATGACGGGTTTAGACAGGTTAGATGCAGGAAGAATGTTCCCAATGTTGGGGAAGTCCAGAACCAGGGGTCACACTCTAAGGATAAGGGGTAAGCTATTTAGGACCGAGATGAGGAGAAACTTCTTCACCCAGAGAGTGGTGAACCTGTGGAATTCTCTACCACAGAAAGTTGTTGAGGCCAATTCACTAAATATATTCAAAAGGGAGTTAGATGAAGTCCTTATTACTCGGGGAATCAAGGGGTATGGCGAGAAAGCAGGAATGGTGTACTGAAGTTGCATGTTCAGCCATGAACTCATTGAATGGCGGTGCAGGCTAGAAGGGCCGAATGGCCTACTCCTGCACCTATTTTCTATGTTTCTATGTTTCAAATGCTTCCATGACCATCAACAATTCTGGGGGCTGTGCCACCATCAACAAGTTTTCAGGCTGCGCCATTTCCACCCCCGTGGTGGGCAATGGTAGCCGACTGAGAGCATCCGCACAGTTCTCGGTGCTTGACCTGTGGCGGATGGTATAGTTATATGCTGATAGCGCGAGTGCCCACCTTTGTATGCAGGCTGAGGCATTAGTATTTATCCCCTTGTTTTCAGCGAACAGGGATATGAGGGGCTCGTGATCGGTTTCCAGCTCAAATTTGTGGCCAAACAGGTACTGATGCATTTTCTTTACCCCAAACACACACGCTAATGCCTCTCTCTCATTCATGCTGTAGGCCCTCTCGGCCTTAGACAAGCTCCTGGAAGCATAGGCGACAGGTTGCAACTTCCCCGCAACGTTAACTTATTGTAATACACACCCGACTCCGTACGACGACGCATCACATGCTAGCACAAGTCTTTTACACGGGTTATACAATACAAGCAACTTGTTGGAGCATAAAATGTTTCTGGCTTTCTCAAAAGCAATTACTTGTTTTTTTCCCCATACCCAGTTCTCACCTTTGCGCAATCACACATGTCGGGGCTCTAAAAGGGTGCTTAGACCTGGTAGGAAGTTACCAAAATAGTTGAGGAGTCCCAGGAATGACCGCAGCTCTGTGACGTTCTGTGGCCTGGGCGCGTTGCTGATAGTCTCTGTCTTGGCGTCTGTGGGCCGAATGCCGTCCACCGCAATCTTTCTCCCCAAAAGCTCCATTTCTGTTGCCATGAAGACGCATTTCAACCTCTTCAGCCGCAGCCCTACGCGATCCAGTTGCTGGAGGACCTCCTCCAGGTTTTGTAGGTGCTCGGCGGTGTCCCGACCTGTGACCAATATGTCGTCCTGAAAGACCACCATGTGTGGTACCGACTTGAGTAGGCTCTCCATGTTTCTCTGGAAGATCGCTGCAGCCAACCGCATTCCAAACGGGTATCTGTTGTCGATGAACAGTCCCTTGTGCGTGTTGATGCAGGTGAGGTCCTTCGAAGACTCCTCCAGCTCCTGCGTCATGTAGGCCGAAGTCAGGTCGAGTTTGGTGAACGTCTTGCCTCCTGTCAGCGTCGCAAATAGGTCGTCTGCCTTAGGTAGCGGGTATTGGTCCTGTAGCGAGAAATTATTTATACTGTATATACTCGCGTATCATGCGACTTTTGAAGACCTAAATTGTAACCTAAATTTGGGGGGTAGCATGATACGCGAGATACAAAATTTGCAGGTGTGAAGTGCTGGCCAAGATTAGGCTGTTAGGCTGTTAAGCAGACCGTATCCACGCTGAATCTCGGCAGGTATCTCCTGGGCTGGATTGCAGCCTCTATTGTCACTTGTACTGTATCTTTGCTGTGGTCTAGACATCGCCACCCACAACTCCCTCTGAAGTTTGCTGCATTATTAGAGGCTTTAACAATCAAATCTCCATCTATCTCAGCCCATGCTTCTTTTACCCGCAAACACAGTAGAGGCAAATCCGGAGCCTTCATGTTCCCTCCCTTCGTAAATGATTTCTCTCCTTCCATCATCCAGTCATTCCATTTCTTTCTTATATTGTCTTTAAATGGCTTATTAATGGATACGTCAAGTGGCTGAACAACGCTAGTCAAGCCAGCTGGAACGATTGCTGTATCGGTGTTCGATTCGCGAACAGCTTTCACAACAGAATCCACTCGATGTTTCATGATTCGGTTGTTAAGGTCTGTATTCGATCGTTGTTATGTGTTAGGGAACTTGTTACGTGTTGGGTACTTGTTAAACTTGTTTGAAAGCCTAGCCTAATGGCATCTGGTATCTCAAAAAAGTGACTCGCATGATACATGAGATATATGATCAAATCATGTTTTGGGGACGAAAATTTAGGGGTCGCATGATACGTGAGATCGTAGGATACGCGAGTATATACGGTAGTTACTTTATAATCGCCGCAAATCCTGACCGTGCCATCACTTTTGAGTACTGGAACAATCGGGCTGGCCCACTCGCTGAATTCCACTGGGGAGATGATGCTCTCGCGTTGCAGCCTGTCCAGCTCAATTTCTACTCTCTCCCTCATCATGTGAGGTACCGCTCGCGCCTTGTGGTGAATGGGTCGTGCCTCTGGGATCCGCACCTTCACACTGGAAAAGTTTCCAATGCCTGGCTCAAAAAGGGAAGGAAATTTGTTAAGAACCTGGGTACATGAGGCCTCATCGACATGTGATAGCGCTCGGATGTCATCCCAGTTCCAGCGGAATTTGCCCAGCCAGTTCCTTCCAAGCAGTGTGGGGCCATCGCCCAGGACAATCCAGAGTGGCAGTTCGTGCACCGTGCCCTCGTAGGTGACCTTGACCATGTCGCTGCCCAGAACAGTGATAAGTTCTTTGGTGTACGTTCTCAGTTTTGTGTGAATGGGGCTCAGGGCTCGTCTGAGTGCCTTTTTGCACCACAGTCTCTCAAACATCTTTTTACTCATGATGGATTAGCTAGCGCCAGTGTCCAGTCCCATGGCTACGGGTAAGCCATTCAATTTTACGTTTAGCATTATAGGTGGACATTTCGTCGAAAATGTGTACACCCCGTGTACTTCAGCATCTGCCTCCTCTCTCTGAGGCTCAAAATTGCTTTGATCCACCATGGACCGATCTTCTTCTGCCATGTGGTGGTTAGCAGCTTTTGCAGAGCTTGCAGCTCGTCTGCAAGCTCATTGGAGGTGCCCCATTGTTTCACAGCTCTTGCAAACATACCCTTTGAAGCGGCATGAATAGGCTGAATGGAAGCCTCCACAACGCCAACAATGTGTGAATTGCCTTACATGCATCCTTTGTTGGGGACTCTGAGTCATCTGGGTCACCTGAGGCCTGCTGGCAGTTGCAGACTCGTGGTTTCTGCCCTGTACCTTTCTGCTCGCAAATACAGTTCCAGTTAATTTATGAACATTGCTAATATTTGTGTGCTGAGAGATTTGTTTGGTGTTATCACTGGTGGACATAAACGCCTGTGCTATCGCAATGGCCTTACTGAGGGTCGGTGTCTCTGCAGTCAAAAGTTTTCGTAGGATGGTCTCGTGGCCAGTGCCCAGTACAAAAAAGTCTCTTGAGCATTTGCTCCAGGTAGCCATCAAATTCACATTGTCCTGCAAGTCGCCTTAGCTCGGCGACGTAGCTCGCCACTTCCTGACCTTCAGATCGCTGGCACGTGTAGAACCGATACCTCGCCATCAGCACGCTCTCCCTCCGGCTAAAATGCTCCCGAACCAGTGTACACAACTCCTCATACGAGTTATCTGTGGGTTTCACTGGAGCCAGAAGATTCTTCATGAGGCTGTAGGTCGGTGCCCCGCAGACTGCGAGGAGGACCGCTCTCCTTTTAGCAGCGTTTCCTTCTCCGTCCAGCTCGCTGGCTACAAAGTTCGACATAGGCTTCCCAGTCCTCACCCTCCGAGAACTTCTCCAGGATGCCCACAGTTTGCTGCATCTTTGCGTTGGATTCGTATTCTCATCGCCAGTTATTGTGTTCCTAACACAGATAAGGCTGCACACAGGGAGGTTAAAGTAACAGTGACCTCAGTCTTTAATAAGACACTCCAGAGTGAGGAACAGGCTTTAGGGGCCAGCTTATATACAGTGCTCCTAAGGGATGCTGGGATCCCTTGGGACTTCAGGGGATGAGCTCCCTGGTGGCGCAACATGGGAGTGCGTGCTTTACAGATACACAACACTAAGATGAACAAAATCATTTCTCAGGCCTAATAAAAGTATTGTGTCATCATCATAGGCAGTCCCTCGAAATCGAGGAAGACTTGCTTCCACTCCAAAAGTGAGTTCTCAGGTGACTGAACAGTCCAAAAGAGAATTACGGTCTCTGTCGCAGGTGGGACAGATAGTCATTGAGGGAAAGGGTGGGTTGGACTGGGTTGCCACACGCTCTTTCCACTGCCTGCGCTTCTGCATGTTCTCGGCGATGAGACGCGTCTTCCTGGATACTCTTCCTCCACTTGGGGCGGTCTTGAGCCACGGATTCCCAGGTGTCGGTGGGGATGTTGCACTTTATCAGGGAGGATTTGAGGGTGTCCTTGTAACATTTCCGCTGCCCACCTTTGGCTCAGTTACCATGAAGGAGTTCCGAGTAGAGCGCTTGCTTTGGGAGTCTCATGTCAGACACGTGTACAGCAAGACCCATAATGTGGCATGGTGGTATAGTGGTTATGTTACTGGACAAGCAATCCAGAGATCTGGACAAATAAATCAGAGACGTATAGCCAAATCCCACCACGGCAGCTAGGGGAATATTAATTCAATTAGATAAATAAGTCTGGAGGCAAAAAGCTAGTATCAGTAATGGTGACCATGAAACTACCGGGTTATTGTAAAAACCCAACTGGTTCACTAATGTCCTTCAGGGATGGAACTCTGCCGTCCTTACCTGGTTTGGCCTGAAGGCAGAATATTATCTGAATGGCGGCAGATTAGGAAAACGGGAGGGTGCAACGAGACCTGGGTGTCATGGTTCATCAGTCATTGAAGGTTGGCATGCAGGTACAGCAGGCGGTGAAGAAGGCAATTGGTATGTTGGCCTTCATAGCTAGGGGATTTGAGTATAGGAGCAGGGAGGTATTTCTGCAGCTGTACAGGGCCTTGGTGAGGCCTCAACTGGAATATTGTGTTCAGTTTTGGTCTCCTAATCTGAAGAAGGACGTTCTTGCTATTGAGGGAGTGCAGTGAAGGTTCACCAGACTGATTCCCGGGATGGCAGGACTGACATGAGAAGAGACTGGATCGACTGGGATTGTATTCACTGGAGTTTAGAAGGATGAGAGGGGATCTCATGGAAACATATAAAATTCTGATGGGACTGGACCGGTGAGATGCAGGAAGGATGTTCTCGATGTTGGGGAGTCCAGAATCAGGGGTCACAGTCTTAGGATAAGAGGCTGAGATGAGGAGAAACTTCTTCTTCACTCAGAGAGTTGTTAACCTGTGAAATTCTCTTCCGCAGAGAGTTGTTGATGCCAGTTCGTTAGATATATTCAAGAGGGAGTTGGATATAGCCCTTGCGGCTAAAGGGATCAGGGGTTATGGAGAGAAAGCAGGAATGAGGTACTGAAGGTGAATGATCAGCCATGATCATATTGAATGATGATGCAGGCTCGATGGGCCGAATGGCCTACTCCTGCACCTATTTTCTATGTTTCAATATGAGACTCCAGACACAGCAATGCCCCTCTGAAATGGTCTAGCAAGCCACTCAGTTGTACGACACCACTATGACAAAATCAGCACTGTGTGAGCACCTTCACCAGAAGGACTGCAGCGGTTCAAGCCGGCGGCTCACCACCACATTCTATCGGTTAAGTAGGGATGGGTGTTGTGTATGGAGAAAGAGTCAGACTGAACACTGTGAGCTCAAAGTAAAGTGTGACCGTAGTCTTTTATTGTAGGTCTCCAAAGTGCCTCTCCAACCTGTGAAGTCTCCTTAAATACCTGTGCACCCAAGGGGTGATGAGATCTCTTGGGACTCCAGGGGATAAGCCCTCTGGTGGCTGTACAGAGTAAATACAAGTCCACATGTATAACAACACTCCCACGCCCCCCCCCCCCCCGCCCCCAAAGTCAATAGTGTAACTATTTACAATGTGAATCGATCTGGGGCCCTGCTTGCCCTGGTTGATCGTCTCGGTGTGAAAGCTGGTGTTGTTGAATCACTTGTTGGGCCCTCGCTGAGCTGCTGTGCAGCTGGCCTTGCTGGGCTGCCTGGTGTGTTGGGTCCTGCTGGGCTGCTGTGGATGATGGGTTCTGCTTCGTGGTCAACCGTGGTGCCGATTGCCACTGGTGTGTGTGTTGGGGGATCAAAAAAGGTAGGGTCCAAGGTGGGTTGCTCAGGGTAGTCCGTGAATCTGAGTTTGATTTGGTCCAAGTGTTTCCGATGAATGAGTCCATTTGGAAGTTTGACCTGAAACACCCTGCTCCCCTCTTTGGCCATGACTGTGCCGGGAAGCCACTTGGGACCTTGTCCATAATTTAATACAAATACAGGATCATTGATTTCAATCTCGCGTGACACATTTGCGCTATCATGGTATGCACTTTGTTGAAGCCGCCTGCTCTCGACCTGTTCATGTAGATCAGGGTGAACCTTGTCTTAAGTGCTCTTTTCATGAGCAGTTCAGCAGGTGGGATCCCAGTGAGTGAGTGGGGTCTCGTGCGGTAGCTAAGCAGGACTCGGGATAGGCGAGTCTGCAGTGAGTCTTCAGTTACCCTCTTCAAGCCTTGCTTGATGGTTTGCACTGCTCTCTCTGCCTGACCATTGGACGCTGGTTTAAACGGGGCAGATGTGATATGTTTGATCCCGTTACGGGTCATGAATTCTTTGAACTCAGCACTGGTAAAACATGGCCCGTTGTCGCTCACCAAGACATCGGGTAGGCCGTGTGTGGCAAACATGGCCCGCAGGCTTTCAGTAGTGGCAGCGGATGTGCTAGTCGACATTATCTCACATTCAATCCACTTGGAGTAAGCGTCTACAACCACAAGGAACATTTTACCCAAGAACGGGCCTGCATAGTCAACGTGCACCCTAGACCATGGTTTGGAGGGCCAAGACCATAAACTTAGCGGCGCCTCCCTGGGTACATTGCTTAACTGCGAGTATGTATTACATCTGTGAACGCAGGACTCTAAGTCCGCATCGATACCGGGCCACCACACGTGGGATCTGGCTATCGCTTTCATCATTACGATGCCGGGGTGGGTACTGTGGAGGTCATTGATGAAGGTGTCTCTGCCCTTCTTGGGGACCACTACTCGATTGCCCCACAGAAGGCAGTCTGCCTGGATAGACATTTCATCTTCGCGCCACTGGAACGGCTTTATCTCTTCTTGCATTTCCACTGGGACACTGGACCAGTTCCCGTGAAGCACACAGCTTTTGACTCGAGATAATAAGGAGTACTGGCTTGTCCAGGTTTTGATCTGCTGGGCAGTGACGGGTGATTGCTCACTTCCAAATGCTTCCATAACCATGGCTAGATCTGCGGGCTGCGCCAATTCCACCCTCGTGGTGGGCAGTGGCAGCCTACTGAGAGCATCGGTGCAGTTTTCTGTGCCTGGCCTGTGGCGGATGGCATCGTTGTATGCAGAATGACGTGAGCGCCCATCTCTGGATGCGGGCTGACACGTTGGTATTTATCCCTTTACTCTTGGAAAACAGGAATTGGTCAGTTTCCAATTCGAATTTTAGCCCAAACAGGTATTGATGCATTTTCTTTACCCCATAGACACACACTAACGCTTCTTTCTCAATCATGCTGTAGGCTCTCAGCCTTAGAGGGACTCCTGGATGCATAAGCAACCGGTTGCAGTTTCCTGAAATCATTAGCTTGTTGCAATACACACCCGACGCCATATGACGACGCATCACATGCTAGTACCAAACGCTTACATGGATCATACAAAACAAGCAATTTGTTTGAGCATAACAATTTTCTAGCTTTTACAAAGATATTTTCTTGGCTTTTGCCCCAAACCCATTCACCCCCTTTTCATAGTAAGACATGCAGTGGTTCTAACAGGGTGCTGAGACACAGTAAGAAGTTACCAAAGTAGTTCAAGAGTCCCAGAAATGACCGCAGCTCCGTCACGTTCTGTGGCCTCGGTGCGTTCTCGATTGCCTCCGTCTTCTCGTTGGTGGGCCTGATGCCATCCACCGCAATCCTCCTTCCCAAGAACTCCACTTCAGACGCCAGGAAAATGCACTTCGAGCGTTTTAACCTGAGCCCCACGCGGTTGAGTCGACTAAGAATCTAAGTCAGATCCAGCTGCGTGAACGTCTTTCCTCCCGCCAGCGTTGCAAATAGGTCGTCGGCATTTGGTAGTGGGTATTGGTCCTGCAGGAAGAAACGATTGAGTTACTTTGTAATTGCCACAGATTCTGACGGTGCCGTCTCCCTTGAGGACTGGGACAATAGGACTGGCCCACTTGCTGAACTCGATCGGTGAAATGATGCCCTCTCTTTGCAGCCGGTCTAGCTCGATCTCTACCCTTTCTCTCATCATGTACGGTACTGCTCTTGCCTTGTGATGGATGGGCCGTGACCCTGGAATGAGGTGGATCTGCACTTTTGCTCCTTGGAATTTTCCGATGCCTGGTTCGAACAGCGAAGGAAATTTGTTTAAGACCTGGGCACACGAAGTGTCGTCAGCAGGCGATAGCGCTCGGACATCGTCCCAGTTTCAGCGTATCTTTCCCAGCCAGCTCCTGCCATGCAGCATGCGACCATCGCCCGGTACCAGAGTGGTAGCTTTTGCACCGCTCCATCGCAGGAGACCTTTACAGTAGCTCTGCCGACTACAGGAATCAGTTCTTTCATGTAGGTTCTTCGTTTCATGCGAACTGGGGTTAAGACTGGCTTTGAGGCCTTGCTGCACCACAACCTTTCGAAAGTCTTTTTCAAAAGGGAGTTAGATGTGGCCCTTACGGCTAAAGGATCAAGAGGTATGGCGAGAAAGCAGGATTGGGGTACTGAAGTTGCATGATCAGCCATGATCTTATTGAATGGTGGTGCAGCCTCTAAGGGCCGAATGGCCTACTCCTGCACCTATTTTCTATGGGATATGGGCATCGCTGGCAAGGCCAGCATTTATTACCTGTTAAATATGTGGACTTGCTCGCACCTGTGTCCAGCTCCACTGACACCGGGAGTCCATTTAGTTCAACATTCAGCACTATTGGAGAACAATTCATGTTGAATGTGTGAACCCCATGTACCACTGCTTCCTCTATCTGAGGCTCTGGTTCGTCGTGATCCTCCGTGGATCTGTCCTCCTCTGCACATGGTGGTTTGCAGGTTTAACAGCTCGCCTGCACACTCGTTGGAGGTGTCCCATTGTACAACAGCCCTTGCAAACGTACTCTTTGAAGTGGCATGACTGGAAACGATGATCATCCCCGCAGCGCCAACAAGGTGTTAATGGCCTTGTATTCATCACCCTTGATGGTGGACTCTGAGACTTCTGCGGACATGCAGCTGCAGGTATGTGTGGCCTGCCCTGTACGTTACGATTCGAAAACTTTGTAGCAACACTTGTGTGCTGAGAGATTTGCTTCGGATTATGAGATCCCTTGGGACTCCAGGGGATGAGCCCTCTGGTGGCTGTACAGAGTAAATACAAGTCCACATATTTAACAGGTAATAAATGCTGGCCTTGCCAGCGATGCCCATATCCCATAGAAAATAGGTGCAGGAGTAGGCCATTCAGCCCTTAGAGGCTGCACCACCAGTCAATAAGATCATGGCTGATCATGCAACTTCAGTACCTCAATCCTGCTTTCTCGCCATACCCCTTGATCCTTTAGCCGTAAGGGCCACATCTAACTCCCTTTTGAATATATCTAACGAAATGACCTCAACAGCTTTCTGTGGTAGAAAATTCCACAGGTTCACAATTCTCTGAATGAAGAAGTTTCTCCTCATCTCGGTCCTAAATGGCTTACCCCTTATCCTTAGACTGTGACCCCTGGTTCTGGACTTCCGCAACATCAGGGACATTCTTCCTGTATCTAACCTGTCCAATCCAGTCAGAATTTTATATGTTTCTATGAGATGCCCTTTCATTCTTCTAAATTCCAGTGAATATAAGCCTAGTCAATCCAGTCTTTCTTCATATATCAGTCCTGCCATCCCAGAAATCAGTCTGGTGAACCTTCGCTGCACTCCCTCAATAGCAAGAATGTCCTTCCTCAGATTAGGAGACCAAAACTGTACACAATGTTCAAGGTGTGGTCTCACCAAGGCCCTGTACAACTGCAGTAAGACCTCCCTGCTCCTATATCCTGTGAATGAATACATTTTTAAAAAAGAAACAAGATTCAAGAAAGAAGTGAATTATTTTGTTAATTACCCAATAATAGTGTACCACAACATACATCACTCCACTGTAGTTTTTAGCCAGTTTAGTGGGATATATTCTCTCAGATTCAATAATATACACATCAGAAAATATTTTGCACAGATATTAAAAAGTCTGCAACAAAATGCTGCGAGATACACCAAACAAAACATCAAGAATGTTATGTTTTTCTTGTGGAGATGGCGAGTATGCCTCCAAACTCCTCCCCCTGGGAAAAAAAAACAAAGCTTTACTTTAAAGATAGCCACGACATCACTGCTGTGCCTGTCCGTTCTTAGAATAGCTCTGTACCGCTCACTCACTCATCACCAGCAGCATGCACGGTTGACGGCGCCAGTTTTATTGGAGTGTAGATGAGCGAGCAGTTAACCACTTCAGAATTTTTATGATCAACATTTAATAGTACCGAACTAGATTCAGGAACTTCTCAAATACAAAAAAAGCTTACAGACACTCTGCACACAGCACTGTGAAGTCATTACAATAACATTGTTTGTATTGGTGTCCATTCACCTTTCAATATATTGATACTGTTTCTCTTCCAGCTAATTAAAGCAAGTGCTTACAGCGCCAAATCCAACTCACATAGTAATCCATTCGCCGCGACAATTCGGGATAATCTTGATAGGTTGAGATTGGGACAAAAAGATGAAGGAGGTTTTTAGTGGGAACCGCTGTACACTTTATTTTGAAGATATATCGTGGCATATGTTGCCCTGTAGAATTATTTGCAGAGTATTCAAAGTTTGGCGGTCTGTAATAGTGGATTTCTCAATACCCACATTACACAGTTCACTTGATAGCAGACCCTGGCGATCTCCATCGATGTTAGATGTTGTCGAGTTGTCCGTCATTCGGAGTGTTAAATCCCAATCATTGTTCTCCCAATTCAGAATCCTGCCCTTGTTTTGAGTTTTGTTTAAAAAACGCTCCTATTACTTAAGAAAATATATTTACTATCCGACCCAAGAACTAATGAAAACTTATTTTTTGCTTGTTCTGTGTAGGAAGTTCTATTTAACTGTCGAGGTTAACCACATAGTCTGAATTTACTCAACAATTCATAACATTGAAACCAGAGAGGGAGATACCCTTACCGATACATTTAGATTGTTGTGGTATCCTTAGCAGATTTTAACCCATTTGAAGAGAATGGGGGAGTAACATAATAACAGTGGCAATCTTAAAATCGAAAGAGGTAGACAAACTAGTGTTTGTACATTAGACACAGGGCCCAGCATTGCAAAGCGAGGGATCACAGCAACCTTTACCAGCCACGGTTTCAATGTTCTTACATCAATAAACGTCAACTAGTTATTCACAGGGATACATTGGCACTTTGGTCGTTCCATGTAGTGGCTGCATCTTCTACAGCAGGCCAGAGTACGGGAAGGAGATTTGGGAAAGGGGGAAGGTGGTGGTTAGCAATGAGCTTGGTAGGTAGCTGGGTCAATGGTCTTTGAAGAGCCAGACAGTGGGAATGAGAAATCCGACTGAACCCTGAAAGACGGCCATGTCCCGATTAGTACTGTTTAGAGAAGCTCCCAATGTCAAAACAAATCTCTCCAAGGGCTGTGGTACACTTTGTAGATGCCAATTATGGCAAGGAGTAGTGTTCAGATTCCAGCAACTCAGCAGTGCATGGTGAGCATACTCTGAGAGTGTGTCCCGCAGTGGGTGCTCCAACAGTCTTCCATAGAGGGTTCCTGTCACAGGATGCGACAGCCAGTGGTTGCATTCTATAACTCTCAGCCAAGCGGCGGAGAACAAGTATGACATCTGCTACCCATCAGCCAGGGGTGAAAACCCATTGCTCAGGGCTCCCGGCTGCAGTCTGAGGGAGTAGGGCGAATGAAAAGACCTGCCCAGGAACAGAGAGTTATTGGTCTGTAACCGCAACACTCGGTGTATGGACCGTCTCCCTGATAGAGCAAGGTGATCACCTCTCCCTCCCACTCTGCTGGTACCTTCCCACAACTCCAAACCTGACCTGATAAAGTACTGGGCTCCGGCATCGCAATCCCGGACATCCTCCCGAGGCCAATTCAAGATCGACACCCTCGTCAAACATGAGACCAGTCAATTCTGAGCAATATCCTCCATTCAGCCCTCAGTAAAAGAAAAGCCCTCAGCATTGTCCTTTCACAGTGCAAGAGAACAAGTTCCTACCTGTGACCACAAAGCACAGACACAGTTATGACAATTTGTAGCAAATTTCAAGCAGTTTTGGACCTGTCTCTAAGATAGAACCCAGGCTGTATATCCAATGGCCGAGCTATTGTGGAACTATACCTACAGGTATTGCTGCAAATCGAACTCCTACCCACCCCTCTTGCACTCGATTCTGGCTCTGTTTTCACACATTTCTACTTGCAAAGGCAATTTTAAAATAAAGTAATTCCGTGCCAATGTTCTTCCTGCACCCTCCCCTTTTCCTGACTCCTTCCTCAGGTACTGCTTACTAGCAATTAAAAAAAATGTTCTTAAAATGTGGGCGGCACTGGCAAGGCAACAACTTATCTCTCTCTCTCTCTATATATATATCAAGTGCCTCGAACAAAGTGCAATATCCTAAGGCTCTTCACAGGAGTATAATCACACAAAAATTGAGACAGAGTCCAAGAAGGTGGCATTTGGAAAGGTCAAAGCATGATCAAAGAGGTAGGTTTTAAGAGCATCTTAAGGGAGCGAGAAGTATCGAGCCAGAGGTTTAGGGAGGTAATTCCAGAGCACAGGGCCTGGATGGTTCAAGGCATTGGCGCCAATGGTGGGCGGGGCAAAGAAAGTGTGGTATGCACAAAAGATCACACAGCATCTATTGCCTATCTGTATTTGTTCTGAGGGCAACCAGAGACAGCGACATGTGTGGGTCTGGAGCCATCTGTAGGCCAGACCATTTTTTTCCTTAATGACATTTTTTTCTTTAAGTACATTGGTGAACCAGTTGGGGTCTTTGCAACAATCTAGCAGCAATTTTGGTCATTTTTTTTTTCTGGTGCTAGCTTACAATTTACCAGATTTACTGAATACAATTTCACAATTTGCCAGGGTGGGAATCCGAATTTAAAATCTCAATGCTTCTAGTCTGGTACTATAACCACAAGGCTTCTCCACAGGACACTGCTTGGTCAATGAATGGCCAACAGACTTTAACTTCAATTTGCTCAACACTTTGCCTGTAGTGCTAAAGTTACATCATCAAATCCACCCTACTAACCCTCACACAGGCTCAGTCTAAGGTTTCCTGGTTGGTATTTTTTTTTAATTGGCTTCCTCAGATAATGGCCATTATGCACATGCAAGTGCATTGGTAGTCTGTTCAACAGCAAGGGGAGGCTATCTAGCTCAATGCCTTCTTCACCCAACTGACCAACACAATTTCCAGGAGACTCCAGCGTGTGATCATGATCAAGAATCGTGGCCACTTTTCCTTTCCATAACTAAGGTGCACGAAGGCTAACTGTAATGCCCTAATATCACCCTAGCTAAGATCAGCTAACCCAACAGAGACTGCCGAGATGTTTCTGCTCTCTGCAAATGACTGGGTAAATTGCTGAGACACAAGGGAGCATTCAATTTATAGACAGGATTTCGAACTTGTGTTATTTCTATATGCTCATTACCTATCCTAACTTGTGTACATTCCATATATTCATTATTCATCTGAAATTGCATTTTTTTGGTGCCTTGCTAAAAGTGCTTGCCCATTTCAGAAAGAAAGAATTGATATAAATATATCTTTGGACATCAATTGTCCACTTTCATACTTGGAAATTTTCATCACCAAAACTTATCACATTCAAGCTCCTATCAGAAATATTTAGATTTTGATCCTTCTAGACACTGAGCACGAAGCTCTCTCCTCAAGCGTGGTCCTGTAACGATCCTACTGTGGGTAACTTCAACTCATTTCTAAACAATTATTAATTCACATCATTGACTGGCAAACTTAATAATCCTTTGGAAATGTCATATGATCAGAACTTTATAAACCCGTTTTACAGAGATTATTTTCTTTAAAAAAGTGAATGCCAAGAATGAAATCATAGAAATTTACAGCATGCAAGGCCATTTCGGCTCATCGTGTCCGTGCCGGCCGACCAAGAGCTACCCAGCCTAATCCCACTTTCCAGCTCTTGGTCCGTAGCCCTGTAGGTTACGGCACTTTAAGTGCACATCCAAGTATTTTTTTTAATGTGGTGAGGCTTTCTGCCTCTACCACCCTTTCAGGCAGAGTTCCAGACCCCCACCACCCTTTGGGTGAAGACATTTCCCCTTATATCTCCTCTAAACCTCCCCCCAATTACTTTAAATCTATGCCCCCTGGTTGTTGACCCCCCCTCTCCCAAGCGAAACAGGTTCTTCCTCTTCACTCTATCCAGGTCCCTCATAATTTTATACACCTCAATCAGGTCTCTCCTCAGCCTCCTTTGTTCCAAAGAAAACAGACCCGGCATCTCCAATCTTTCCTCATAGCCAAAATTCTCCAGTCCAGGCAACATTCTTGTAAATCTCTTCTGCACCCTTTCCAGTGCAATCACATCTTTCCTGCAATGTGGTGACCAGAACTGCACACAGTATTCCAGCTGTGTTTTATACATTCAAGCATGTCTTTGCTCTTGTATTCCATGCCTCGGCAAGTATTCCATATGCCTTCTTAACCACTTTATCTACCTGGCCTGCTACCTTCAGGGATCTGTGGACTTGCACTCCAAGATCCCTTTGTTCCTCTATACTTTTCAGTGTCGTACCATTTAATGTGTATTCCCTTGCCTTGTTAGCCCTCCCCAAATGAATTACCTCACACTTCTCTGGATTGAATTCCAACTGCCACTGTTCTGTCCACCTGACCAGTACATTGATATCTTCCTGTGGTCTACAGCTTTCTTCTTCATCATCAACCACACAGCCAATTTTAGTGTCATCTGCAAACTTCTTAATCATACCCCCAAGTCATTGATATATACCACAAAAAGCAAGGGACCCAGCTCTGAGCCCTGCGGAACCCCACTGGATACAGCTTTCCAATCACAAAAACACCCATCAAATAAAAGAGAGATGATCCTGGCTGAAGCTAATCGGATCCCAATCTCCTACATTATCTGATTTTAAAAGTTAATGAAGGAATTCCTGATGTGTTGGCCCTGTGCACGTCTTCTTGGAAGAGTCAGGGTTCCTCTATTGCTGCCACATCGAGAGCCAAAGAACAATAGGTAATTTTAAAAACCTCTAAATCCCAGAGTGCAGGTGTAATTAATCTAATCCATTGAAAAATATTTTTAAAAATATACTCTAGCGCCAGTACTGATACTTAACCCAATTTCTCTCTCCTCGTGAGCGCAGATCAATGAATGCCTGACCCAAAGCACCATTTTTAAATAAATGGTAACATAAGAAATAGGAGCAGCACTGGCCATTCGGCGCCTCGAGCCCGCTAATAAGATCATGGCTGATCGGATCCTGGGCTCAGCTCCACTTCCCTGCCCACTCCCCATAACTTCAAAAATCTATCTTCACCGTAAATATATTCAATGACCCAGCTCCACAGTTCTCTGGGGCAGAGAATGCCACAGATTTACGACCCTCTGAGAGAAGAAATTTCTCCTTATCTCAGTTCTAAATGGGCGACCCCTTATTCTGAGACCATGCTCCTTAGTTCTAGAATCGCCCACAGGTGGAAACATCTAATTTACCACTGGAAACAGTGATAAAGTGTTTACTTATCCGTTGCAAGGTATTTATTCCACACATTGAAAACTTTTAAGTGTTTTGTTTTGTTTTTGTGCTCCTCCGGGTTGATATGCTCAATGTTTGGGGGGCACAGAACCACTTTTTCCACTACCATCATAGAGAGGCAGTGTTAAACATTCTCTGATCAGGCATAGCACAGTCAAATGCACAATCAGTCTCCCACTATTTATCATAGGCAGTCCCTTGGAATCGAGGAAGACTTACTTCCACTCCTGAAGTGAGTTCTTTTGGTGGCTGAACAGTCCAACATGAGAGCCACAGACTCTTTCACAGGTGGGACAGATAATTGTTGAGGGAAAGGGTGGGTGGGACTGGTTTGCCGTACACTCTTTCCGCTGTCACTATTATACCCCAGCAAGTAACCTAAACTCCAAATCAGAACAGCACCATTTAGCCAATTTATGAACACATGGGCGGTTTCCGGACTGTAAGCCTGTATCCTCTACGAACTGAGTTACGATTATCCAAACCCATTTCACGTAGGATCTTTACAGCCAGTAGAGACAAGATCCCAAAAGTCTGCGCTGAATTCCAAGCCTGGATCTGGGAGCTGAAAGACTGCAGTATCCAGACCCCCAAATCTGCTTTAGCTCACCAGCCCCCTAATGTCATAACGGTAGGGAAGAGTTTATGTGCGCACTGTGAAATGATATTGTAAATCATTTGTTTGGGAGTTTGTTACACAGGGAGAAAACGTCCCCCTATAGATTGAAATAGGGAGAGGCAGTGTTGAACACTCCCTGATCAGGTGTAGGATGGCCAAATGTCCAATCAGTCTCCCACTATTATACCCCAGCAAGTAACCTAAACCCCAAATCAGAACAGCGCCATCTAACCAATTAATGAATATGTGGGTGTTAGACTGAAATTTCAGGACTGACATATGAGGAGAGACTGGATCAACTGGGCCTGTATTCACTGGAGTTTAGAAGAATGAGAGGGGATCTCATAGAAACATATAATATTCTGACGGGACTGGACAGGTTGGATGCAGGAAGAATGTTCCCGATGTCCAGAACCAGGGGTCACAGTCGAAGGCTAAGGGGTAAACCATTTAGGACCGAGATGAGGAGAAACTTCTTCACTCAGAGAGTTGTTACCCTGTGGAATTCTCTACCGCAGAGAGTTGTTGATACCAGTTCATTGGATATATTCAAGAGGGAGTTAGATATGGTCCTTACGGCTAAAGGGATCAAGGGGTACGGAGAGAAAGCAGGAAAGGGGTACTGAGGTGACTGATCAGCCATGATCTTATTGAATGGTGGTGCAGGCTCGAAGGGCCCAATGACCTCCTCCTGCACCTATTTTCTATGTTTCTATTTCATGTCAATTTTAGTCAAACACGATTTGGGGGGAAAATTGATTGCAGTCAATAAATAATTAAACTGTCATTCACCTTTGGAAAAGAGGTACTGTGGATTTCAAAACTACAAGTTACAATTTTTGTATTTGTTGAGTTTTGGAGTGCGGAAAGAATTATAAATGTTAAACGACGATTTTCATCATTCACGAAGAGGCTCCTGTGGAGCACAAACACCGGCACGGACCTGTTGGGCCAAATGGCCTGTTTCTGTGCTGTACATTCTATGCAATCTCATTTCGGTCTTGATTGATCTAACCAGCTCTAGATGGGAAGGCAGCACATATCATCACCCCGATACCAATAAGCACAATCACAAACTGATTCACTGATAGAAAAAGCAACATGTCGCGCTCGGCTGGCCTCCAGATTTTATAGGTAGGCAGTGCTTCTCAGCCATGAGCGCCTCTCCTCACCATTCCTACTCGTAAATGTAGCTAGATTTTGCAATGATAGATGTTAATTTGGCATAAAAACTAAAACTCAAAACAGTATTATACAAAGGGTGGGCGGGGGGAGAATAGTACACATCAGGTCTCCATTTTAAAGTAATATAGAACTAACACTTAACTAGATTTCTGTTATTGCAACTGTAATTTTTTTTTTAACATTGTACAAATTGTACAAGTTATCTCGGACACATGAAAAGTATATACTCACAGAGACATAAAACACCTAGGTATAAAATATGAAGCAGTGTAATAGTTACTAAAAAGGACATGCCTTATTGCTACAGCGATTTTTGCTTTTTTTTTCTCCGATACTGTACCACAACTTGTTCTGAGAATGTGATTTGCATAAATTATTCAAGTCTGAGAAATTTTCACACATCTCAAATTCTACAATATTTAAAATAAACTTTTCTAACATATCTCTTTATTAAAAGAGAAATAAAAATGTCATTATGTAATTCTCTTAGGCCAGACACAAAGGTTTACACCTTAGTTGTTCTTTTGTTTCCGTTTTGTTACTATTTACTTGCACAATAAAAGCTGCTGTTGGTACAAGGATTTAAGAGCCTATCTAATGGTGCTCACACATTCACAATGCCTGTGCATCTGTGAAGGTCTATGAATGACCAAAGAGTTACCAAACATGTATACTTCTAGCAAAAAAACCTTGGTTCCCATAGAAATAATTCCACGTTGCATTTTGGACACTTGAATGGATTCCGATGTGTTAAAGCTGCAAATCCAAAAACAAGGCGTGATGTTGCAACATCTCGTCACCTCTGACCTCTTCTTGTAAAGGTAAGTGGTTAATTTGCATAATTTATACAGGTTCATTTTTTTTTTTACTAAAGAGCATTTTCCTTCTTTATAAACCAGAAAAAACCTAATCTCTACAGATAAACTCCCCATCTCCAGCCACTGCTGTAGACAGGGTTTTTTTTTTGACATAAAGCTGTACAGCGCAATCAAACATACTTACATCTTAGCTCATTTTACAGGTACAGCCATAATCAAGGCACAAAGATCTTCTACAAGTATTTTTTTTTCAATAAAGTTGTACAAAATAATACATTTTACAGTCTGTACAAGATAATAATCCAGCAATAAAATAAACAAAACAATAAAAACAAATGTAGGACTATTTGTCCATTCATGATCTAAGCGAAGGGATCATTGTGGACAGCTCGAACAAACATTAGTGTGTGGTAGTTTTCAGCCTGGATGTATAGGCCGAAGCAGTTCCTGTTCCAAGATCTAAGGTGTGGTGAGACTCGGCAGCCCCAAGACCTTAGAAAAATTGCTCCTATTTGTAGGATTTGCACATCCTGCCTCTGTACTATTTCTTTGCCACATTTGTCTTAAGACAAGGTCCTCGTTCTTTCAGCCCGGCCTGCATTTCATTTAATGCTGAAAACTGTGAGACTATTAAATATTGTGGTGCTGCTACATTGTGTGAACTTCCTCAACAGTTTTTTTTTTTGTTTTTAATTACCTGATGCAAAAAGTGCATTTTCATCCTAATATATTTTCCCCATCAAGTACTCTCAAGTGTTGTGTTGAAAAGAGACCCACACAGGGAGAGGTCTGAAGGTACTGCCATCGCTTGCTGCCCGAGGACAGAGACGACCAGACGATAGAGCTACGAGCCTGCAGGGAGACAGGCCGAGGTGTACTCAGACGTCTGCCAGACACAGAGGTAGCCAGACGGCTCAGTGGAACCACAGAGAGGGAAAAGCAGAGTTTAAAAAAAATATATATAGAATGAGATGCACAAAAAAAAAGGAGAGGAAAATAAGGAATTAAGGGAAAAAAAAGAGAGAGAGTTTAGATAGCAAAGTTGACACACTCCGCTCATATTTCTTCCACCCTGTGTGGGCACATTAAGAAAAAGGAACCAGGGAGTCCGAAAATCAAGAACTCAGGTTGTTTCTCCATCACAACAGTTCATACTGACGAAGATGCATTCTTTGAATAATGTCTCGACAGTCATTGAATACTCTGCGGATGTTTTCTGTGTCTACTGCACAGGTGAAGTGAGGGTAACAGTAATGTCGTCCATCGCCACTCGCTGTGCTGATCCTCTGCAAGAAGAAACAACATCTGTGACACTCCTCTCCGCCCAGGCTGGTGGGTTACTCAGATACCGGTACGGGAATACAAATGACAGTATACATCCGTCGCAACATCACACGTTTAGCCTCTTACCCTTCGGCCGCCAACACACACAAACCAGGCTTTACTGCAGCACGCCAACAACAACAACAACTTGTATTTATATAGCGCCTTTACCGTCCCAAGGTGTGTAAATCCAACACAATTTGACATCGAGCCACACAAGGGGATATTAGGACAGCTTGGTCAAAGAGGTAGGTTTTAAGGAGCGGCCTAAAGGAGGAAAGAGAGGTTTAGGATGGGAATTCCAGAGCTCAGGGCCGAGGCAGCTGAAGGCACGGCCACTGATGGTAATGGGCGATGGGAATGAGGCCAGAGTTGGAGGATCGCAGAGATCTCGCAGGGTTGTGGGGCTAGTGAAATGGCATGCTGGCCTTCATAGCTAGGGGATTTGAACATAGGAGCAGGGAGGTCTTACTACAGTTGTACAAGGCCTTGGTGAGGCCACAACTAGAATGCTGTGTTCAGTTTTGGCCTCCTAATCTGAGGAAGGACGTTCTTGCTATTGAGGGAGTGCAGCGAAGGTTCACCAGACTGATTCCCGGGATGGCTGGACTGACATACGAGGAGAGACTGGACCGACTGGGCTTGTATCCACTGGAGTTTAGAAGAATGAGAGGGGATCTCATAGAAACATATACAATTCTGACAGGATTGGAAGGTTAGAGGCAGGAAGAATGTTCCTGTTGCTGGGTAGTTCCAGAACCAGGGGTCACAGTCTAAGGATAAGGGGTAAGCCATTTAGGACCGAGATGAGGAGAAACTTCTTCACCCAGAGAGTGGTGAACCTGTGGAATTCCCAACCGCAGTGTGTTGTTCAGGCCAGTTCATTGGATATATTCAAAAGGGACTTAAATATGGCCCTTACGGCCAAAGGGATCAAGAGGTATGGAGAGAAAGCAGGAAAGGGGTACTGAGGTTGAATGATATAAAAGGGGTCAGAGGGTCTAGTAAGGAGGAGGAACTGAGGGAAATCTTTATTAGTCGGGAAATTGTGTTGGGGAAATTGATGGGATTGAAGGCCGATAAATCCCCAGGGCCTGATGGACTGCATCCCAGAGTACTTAAAAGGTGGCCTTGGAAATAGTGGATGCATTGACAGTCATTTTCCAACATTCCATTGACTCTGGATCAGTTCCTATCAAGTGGAGGGTAGCTAATGTAACCCCACTTTTTAAAAAAGAAGGGAGAGAGAAATCAGGGAATTATAGACCGGTCAGCCTGACCTCAGTAGTGGGTAAAATGATGGAATCAATTATTAAGGATGACATAGCAGCGCATTTGGAAAGAGGTGACATGATAGGTCCAAGTCAGCATGGATTTGTAAAAGGGAAATCATGCTTGACAAATCTTCTGGAATTTTTTGAGGATGTTTCCAGCTAAGTGGACAAGGGAGAACCAGTTGATGTGGTATATTTGGACTTTCAGAAGGCTTTCGACAAGGTCCCACACAAGAGATTAATGTGCAAAGTTAAAGCACATGGGATTGGGGGTAGTGTGCTGACGTGGATTGAGAACTGGTTGTCAGACAGGAAGCAAAGAGTAGGAGTAAATGGGTACTTTTCAGAATGGCAGGCAGTGACTAGTGGGGTAACGCAAGGTTCTGTGCTGGGGCCCCAGCTGTTTACATTGTACATTAATGATTTAGACGAGGGGATTAAACGTAGTATCTCCAAATTTGCGGATGACACTAAGTTGGGTGGCAGTGTGAGCTGCGAGGAGGATGATATGAGGCTGCAGAGTGACTTGGATAGGTTAGGTGAGTGGGCAAATGCATGGCAGATGAAGTATAATGTGGATAAATGTGAGGTTATCCACTTTGGTGGTAAAAACAGAGAGACAGACTATTATTTGAATGGTGACAGATTAGGAAAAGGGGAGGTGCAACGAGACCTGGGTGTCATGGTACATCAGTCATTGAAGGTTGGCATGCAGGTACAGCAGGTGGTTAAGAAAGCAAATGGCATGTTGGCCTTCATAGCGAGGGGATTTGAGTACAGGGGCAGGGAGGTGTTGCTACAGTTGTACAGGGCCTTGGTGAGGCCACACCTGGAGTATTGTGTACAGTTTTGGTCTCCTAACTTGAGGAAGGACATTGTTGCTATTGAGGGAGTGCAGCGAAGATTCACCAGACTGATTCCCGGGATGGTGGGACTGACCTATCAAGAAAGACTGGATCAACTGGGCTTGTATTCACTGGAGTTCAGAAGAATGACAGGGGACCTCATAGAAACGTTTAAAATTCTGACGGGTTTAGACAGGTTAGATGCAGGAAGAATGTTCCCAATGTTGGGGAAGTCCAGAACCAGGGGTCACAGTCTAAGGATAAGGGGTAAGCCATTTAGGACTGAGATGCGGAGAAACTTCTTCACCCAGAGAGTGGTGAACCTGTGGAATTCTCTACCACAGAAAGTAGTTGAGGCCAATTCACTAAATATATTCAAAAGGGAGTTAGATGAAGTCCTTACTACTCGGGGGATCAAGGGGTATGGCGAGAAAGCAGGAAGGGGGTACTGAAGTTGCATGTTCAGCCATGAACTCATTGAATGGCGGTGCAGGCTAGAAGGGCCGAATGGCCTACTCCTGCACCTATTTTCTATGTTTCTATGATCAGCCATGATCTTATTGAATGGCGGTGCAGGCTCGAAGGGCCGAATGGCCTACTCCTGCACCTAATTTCTATGTTTCTATACTGTGCACCTTAAGATCTGTACCACCTATCGCCCCCGGTCGCACCATCACCGACTGGAATATAAAAGGGACAATAAACAAAACAAATTGTACTGATTTCCCACAAAAAAAAATTTCAAGATGAAAGTGCAGGGAGTAGGGAAGGCGGTCAGCAAAACCGTGAGGGAATGGGGCAAGACAAATACCAACTTGAGCTAAAGGGAGGAGAGCACGGCTGGGCATTGACGGGATGTGAAAAGGGTGCAAAAACCGTGGGTCGTCACAGGCGGGCATGCAGGGACCGTGCTCTGGTACACTTTTCAAACTTGGGTGATGTCCTTTTTTAAAATTTGTTCATGGGATACAAACGGCATTTATTGCCCACACCTAACTGTCTTTGAAAAGGTGGTGGTGAGCCGCCATTTCAGAGGGGCAATTAAGAGTCAACCACATTGTGGTCAGACCGGGTAAGGGCAGTAGATTTCCTTTGCTAAGAGACATTACTGAAGCAGATGGGTTGTTACAATAATCTTGCAGTTTTATTGTCACCATTACTGTAATCCAGATTTTATTTAATTATGTTTGAATTTAAATTCCCCAGCTGCCACGGTGGGATTTGAACTCACGTCTCTGGATCATTAGTTCAGGCCTCTGGGATGAGTCCAGTAACACAACCACTAGGCTCCCGTACTCCGAGAGACTTTGCCCGTCAGTTTGTGAATGATTAAATAAAATGTAAAGCTCCCTATTTGGCTCAGCGAGCAGTAGTTTTGTTGCATGGATTTCTTTCCGACACTGCATCCATCTCGATTAAATACTCACAAGAAACTCGTCCCGTACAAAATATTTCGCTCTTGTAACTCTTGCGTCTTCTCCAGGCTCTGGCGTTGCTGTCCCCAAAACAAAGAAGCAATGAATTAAAAAAAAAAACAGGCAGTTTAAAAAAAATATTTACTAATGGCCTGCTATCAATCACAGCAAGACTCACTGAATGGAATTGTCCAATGCATTGAAGGCCTGAAACATTGATCACCACTCTAGGGCAGACTCAACCCTGACAGTTTCAAAAATGAAATTAATTTGGGCATTGTTCAGCTATCTGGGAAGAGGAGTGTGAAATATTAGAGGAAATAAATATAGTGAGGGAAGAGGTATTAAGGAGTTTAGCAGCTTTGAAAGTGGATAAGTTCCCAGGCCCGGATGAAATATATCCCAGGCTGTTAAGTAAAGCAAAAGAGGAAATAGCAGAGGTTTTGACCATCATTTTCCAATCCTCTCTGGCTTCAGGTGTGGTGCCGGAGGACTGGAGAACTACGAATGTGGTAGCTTTGTTTAAGAAGGGAGAAAGGGATAGACCGAGTAATTACACGCCAGTCAGCCTAACTTTGGTGTTGTGAAAATTATTGGAAAAAATTCTGAAAGACAGGGCAAATCTTCATTTAGAAAGACACGGATTAATTGAGGACAGTCAGCATGGATTTGTTAAGGGAAGGTCGTGTCTGATTAACTTAATTGAATTTTTTGAGGAGGTAACAAGGAAGGTCAATGAGGGCAGTGCGTATGATGTAGTGTATATGGATTTCAGCAAGGCTTTTGATAAGATCCCACATGGCAGACTGGGCAAAGTGGCAAGTTGGGGATCCAAAATTGGCTCAAAGACAGGAAGCAGAGGGTAATGGTTCGACTAGGCTTATATTCACTGGAATTTAGAAGAATAAGAGGGGATCTCATAGAAACATATAAAATTCTGACGGGATTGGACAGGTTAGATGCACGAAGAATGTTCCCAATGTTGGGGAAGTCCAGAACCAGGGGTCACAGTCTAAGGATAAGGGGTAAGCCATTTAGGACCGAGATGAGGAAAAATTTCTTCACTCAGAGAATTGTGAACCTGTGGAATTCTCTACCACAGAAAGTTGTTGAGGCCAGTTCGTTAGATATATTCAAAAGGGAGTTAGATGTGGCCCTTATGGCTAAAGGGATCAAGGGGTTTGGAGAAAAAGTAGGAATGGGGTACTGAAGTTGCATGATCAGCCATGATCATATTGAATGGTGGTGCAGGCTCGAAGGGCCGAATGGCCTACTCCTGCACCTATTTTCTATGTTCCTATGGTTGATTGGTGTTTTTGCGACTGGAAGGATGTTTCCAGTGGGGTTCCGCAGGGCTTAGTACTGGTATACATCAATGATCTAGACTTGAATATAGGGGGTATGATTCAGAAGTTTGCAGATGACACTAAAATCGGCTGTGTGGTTGATAATGAAGAAGAAAGCTGTAGACTGCAGGAGGATATCAATCTACTGGTCAGGTGGGCAGAACAGTGGCAAATGTAATTTCATCCACAAAAGTGTGAAAGGCTAACAAGGAAAGGGAACACACATTAAACGGTAGGACACTGAGAAGTGTAGAGGAACAAAGGGACCTTGGAGTGCATGTCCACAGATCTCTGAAGGTAGCAGGCCAGGTAGTTAAGGTGTTTAAGAAAGCATACAGAATACTTACCTTTATTAGTCGAGGCATAGAATACAAGAGCCGGGGGGGTGGGGGTGGTTATGCTTGAACTGTATAAAACACTAGTTCGGCCACAGTTAGAGTACTATGTGCAGTTCTGGTCACCGCATTACCGGAATGATGTGATTGCACTGGAGAGGTTACGGAGGAGATTTACGAGGATGTTGCCGGGAGTGGAGAATCTTAGCTATGACAGATTGGATAGGCTGGGTTTGTTTTCCTTGGAACAGAGGAGGCTGAAGGGGGACTTCATTGAGGTGTATAAAATTATGAGGGGCCTAGATATAGTGGATAGAAATGGCATATTTCCCTTAGCAGAGGGGTCAACAACCAGCGGGCATAAATTTAAAGTAATTGGTAGAAGGTTTCGAGGGGATATGAGGGGAAATTTCTTCACCCAGAGGGTGGTGGGGGTCTAGAACTCACTGCCTGAAAGGATGGTAGACGGGCCGAAATGGCCTCCTTCCGTGCTGCAAATTTCTATGATTCTGTGAAAAATTAAATTAAACTTCAGTTGGAGTGCTTCTTTAAAGCACCTTGATGGGGGGAGGGTTCTAAGATAATGCCACGACATAAATACAAGTGATTATACTGTATTTGCTAACATTCTATCATTGAAAACTGGCTTCAGATTGTCAATTAGCCCAAAGGGGCTAGAAACAGGTCAGTGAGCGCATCGTGGCTGCAGTGTGCACCATCTACGCGATGCACTGCAGCAACTCGCCAAGGCTTCTCCGACAGCACCTCCCAAACCCACAACCTCTACCACCTAGAAGGACAAGGGCAGCAGGCGCATGGGAACACCATCACCTGCAAGTTCCCCTCCAAGTTACACATTATCCTGACTTAGAAATATATCGCCATTCCTTCAGCGGCGCTGGGTCATAATCCTGGAACTCCCTGCCTAACAGCACTGTGGGAGTACCTTCACCACACGGACTGCAGCGGTTCAAGGCAACGGCTCACCACCAACTTCTCGAGGGGCAATTAGTGATGGGCAGTAAATGCTGGCCTTGCCGGCGACGCCCACATTCCAGGAACAAATGTGAAAAAAACGCAACAGTAAAAAAACATCAAAAGGAGTGGATCAGGGGGCGGGGTAGGTCTATGCGGAGACAGGCCTGAACGATAATAAATGCATTGGGGCAGGCCTGACAGATCAGCATCTGCCAGGAATGAATTCACCTAAAACACTTCTCTTTACAAATGTAATCAGATTATACGAGCAAATCGTTTATAGCGATCCTATCTATGACAGGCTAAAAACAGTGGCGGTCCAAAATGACTGAGGGACCTAGGTACATAGATCATTAAACATGCCACGGACAGGTACAGAAAATAATCAAAAAGGCTAATAGAATGCTGGCCTTTATCTCTAGAGGACTGGAATACAAGGAGCGTGAGTTATGCTGCAGCTATACAAACCCACGGTTAGACCGCACCTGGAGTACTGTGAGCAGTTCTGGGCACCACACTGTAGGAATGATATATTGGTGTTGGAAGGACCATAATGATACCCGGACTCCAAGGGTTAAATTACGGAGAGAGATTACACAAATTAGGGTTGTATTCCCTAGAATTTAGAAGGATAAGGGGTGACCTGATCAAAATCTTCAAGATATTAAGGGGAACTAATACAATACTATTTCCCTGGTAGAGGACTCTAGGACTAGGCCGCACAGCCTAAACGTTTGGGCCAGACGTTTCAGGAACGAAGTTAAGAAACACTTCTATACACTAAGGGTGGTAGAGATTTGAAACTCTCTTCCACAAACATAAGAATTAGGAACAGGAGTAGGCCATCTAGCCCCTCGAGCCTGCTCTGCCATTCAACAAGATCATGGCTGATCTGGCTGTGGACTCAGCTCCACTTAACCGCCCGCTCCCCATAACCCTTAATTCCCTTATTGGTTAAACAGCAATTGATGCTGGGTCAATTGTTAATTTTAAATCTGAGATTGATAGATTTTTGTTAACCAAAGACATTAAGGGATTATGGGGCCAAAGGCAGGTATATAGAGTTCGGTCACAGGTTAGCCATAATATCATTGAATGGCAGAACAGGCTCGAGGGGCCGAATGGCCTCCTCCTGCTCCTATGTTTCTGAATAGGCTCTGTGCAGTTTATAAGACATTGGAAGCATTACCATCATCTGGTGTAGTGTAACGTGTGTACTCTGGAAAATAGTCTTCAATTTTGGATTTTCCTGCCAACACTTTCTCAGCCAGAAGATCTTGCTTGTTCAAGAAGAGGATGACCGAAATTGTCCGCAGCCATCTAGCATAAAGGGAGAAGAGGAAGAATACAATGAAAGCTAATTGTACACGGTGTAGTGCTGTCAGGGATTTGAGCATCAGTCACATACTATATGCCTCCGCAAGATCCTACAAATCCCCTGGGAGGACAGACGCACCAACATAGCGTCCTCGACCAGGCCAATATCCCCAGCATTGAAGCACTGACCACACTTGATCAGCTCCGCTGGGCAGGTCACATCGTTCGCATGCCAGACACGAGACTCCCAAAGCAAGCGCTCTACTCGGAACTCCTTCACGACAAACGAGCCAAAGGTAGGCAAGAGGAAACGTTACAAGGACACCCTCAAAGCCTCCCTGATAAAGTGCAACATCCCCACCGACATCTGGGAGTCCCTGGCCAAAGACCGTCCTAAGTGGAGGAAGTGCATCCAGGAGGGCGCTGAGCACCTCGAGTCTCATCGCCGAGAGCATGCAGAAATCAAGCGCAGGCAGCGGAAGGAGCATGCGGCAAACCAGTCCCACCCTCCCTTACCCTCAACGACTGTCTGTCCCACCTGTGACAGAGACTGTGGTTCTCGTACTGGACTGTTCAGTCACCTAAGGACTCACTTTTAGAGTGGAAGCAAGTCTTCCTCAATTTCGTGGGACTGCCTATGATGATGAGTACAGCAATGTTCTTGGGATGCTAGAACATCAGAGCTTCGGAGTAAAACAGTCCAACAAATGTCAAACAAGGATATGTTGATTGCGTTAGATGAAGAAGGGTGGGAGGAGCTGGTGTAGAGCATAAACACTGGCATGGACCTGCTGGGCAGCAGGCGCATGGGAACACCATCGCCTCCAAGTTCCTCTCCAAGTCACACACCATCCTGATTTGGAAATATGTCGCTGTTCCTTCGTCGTCACTGGGTCAAAATCCTGGATCTCCCTCCCTAACAGCACTATGGGAGTATCTTCACCACACGGACTGCAGCGGTTCAAGGCGGCGGCTCACCACCACCTTCTCAAGGGTGATTAGGGATGGGCAATAAGTGCTGGCCTTGCCTGCGACGCCCTCATCCCATGAAACTATTAAAAAATATTGTTCTAGGTCCAAGTATTCCAAACCCCACCGCCCCCTTTAGACAAACTCCCAGGAAATCATTGGGCGACAGAGGGCATGCACAGACCTGGTCTCCAACCTTTTATTTCCTCCCTATTGCAGCTGGGAATTGAGCATCCCGCTGCTTCACAGAGGAGGAAAATCCACCTCATTCTCAACCCCCCACTGAGACTTTCCCCAAGCCATGCAGCACAGGTCAGTGACAAGACGAAGTTTGGAATATTGTGTGCAGCTTTGGGCATCAGACTTTCAAAAATACATCGATGTATCGCAGTCCGGAGAAGAACAGCAAAGGACGATTCTGGGACTCGGACTTGAGATTCATTGACTGAACTTATTTTCATTATCGTGTGGAATATGGAGAGAGGGCGTGATGCAGCTTTTTGAAATGCTGAGAATGCGTAATGTCCACTCATTGCTGTAAGTGCCGTTATAACAAGAATGTAGGGCCCCGAGGATAGAAACTTTGGGAATCTTCATCAAGGTGAGAAAACAGCCTACCCTCTTTGACCAAGCTTTTGGTTACCTCTCCCAATATCTCCCCTTGTGGTGCGACGTCAAATGTTGTTTGTTTACAAGTGCCTTGGGACGTTTTATCACATTAGAGACACTCTATAAATGCAAGATGTTGTTGTTTTAAAAAAATATCTTTGGAAAAAGAGCGAGGTGGAAGTCATTAGGTTGCAAACTGTCTCTAAATTGCCAGACTGCTTGTCCGACATCCAGTTCTGGATGAGCAGAAATATTCCCCAATTGAATATTGGGAAGACCAAAGCCATTGTTTTTGGTCCCCACCACAAACTCCGTTCCCTAGCCACTGACTCCATCCCTCTCCCCAACTCCTGTCTGAGGCTGAACCAGACTGTTCGCAACCTTGGGGTCATATTTGACCCTGAAATGAGCTTTCGACCACATATCTGCAGCATAACCAAGACCGCCTATTTCCACCTCCGTAACATCTCACGTCTCTGCCCTTGCCTCAGCTCATCTGCTGCTGAAACCTTCATCCATGCCTTTGTTACCTCGAGACTTGACTATTCCAACACACTCCTGGCTGGCCTCCCACATTCTACCCTACGTAAACTAGAGGCGATTCAAAACTCAGCTGCCCGTGTCCTAACTCACACCAAGTCCCACTCACCCATCACCCCTGTACTCGCTGACCTACATTGGCTTCCGGTTAAGCAAAGCCTCATTGCAAAATTCTCATCCTTTTTTTCAAATGCTTCCATGGCCTCGCCCTTCCCTATCTCTGTAATCTCCTCCATCTCCCCCCGCACCCCCCCCACCCCCCGCGATGTCTGCGCTCCTCTAATTCTGCCCTCTTGAGCATCCCTGATTATAATCGCTCAACCATCGGTGGCCGTGCCTTCTGTTGCCGGAGTCCCAAGCTCTGGAACTCCCTCCCTAAACCTCTCCACCTTTCTTTCCTCCTTTAAGATGCTCCTTAAAATCTACCTCTTAGACTAAGCTTTTGATCACCTGCCTAATTTCTCGTTATGTGGCTTGGTGTCAAATTTTGTGTCTCATAATACAAGCACCTTGGGACGTTTTACTACGTTAAAGGTGCTATATAAATACAAGTTGTTGTAAGGATAAAGATAACTTAAGAACATAAGAAATAGGAGCAGGAGTAGGCCATACGGCCCCTTGAGCCTGCTCTGCCATTTAATAAGATCATGGCTGATCTTTGACCTCAACTCCAATTTCCTTTCTGATCTCCATATCCCAATTCTCCTAGACTCCAAAAATCTATCTATCTCAGCCTTTGATATATTCAGAAACTCAGTATCCACAGCCCTCTGAGGCAGAGAATTCCAAAGAGTCAGAACCCTCTGATTGAAGAAATTCCTCCTCATCTCTGTCTTAAATGGCCGACCCCTTACCCTGAGACTGTGCCCCCTAGTTCTGGACACTCCATCCAGGGGAAACAACCTCTCAGCATCTACCCTGTCAATCTACTTCAGAATCTTGTATGTTTCAATGAGATCACCTCTCATTCTTCTAAACTCCAGAGAGTATAGGCCCATTCTACACGATCTCTCATCATAAGACAGCCCTCTCATCCCAGAAATCAATCTAGTGAACCTTTGTTGCACCGCCTCCAAGGCAAGTATATCTTTCCTTAGATAAGGAGACCAAAACTTTGCACAGTACTCCAGGTCTCACCAAGGCCCTGTACAATTGTAGCAAAGACTTCCTTATTCTTATACTCCAACCCCCTTGCAATAAAGGACAACATGCCATTTGCCTTCCTTAATGTTCTGTACCGGTGTGCTAGCTTTCTGTGTTTCTTGCACAAGGACACCCAAATCTCTCTGAACACCAACATTTAAAAGTTTCTCACCATTTAAAAAATATTCTGTTTTTTTTTTAATTCTTCCAATCAAAGTGAATAACTTCACATTTCTCTACATGATACTCCATCTGCCACACTACTGCCCATTCACCTCGTCTATCTGTATCCCTTTGCAACACTTGTGTTCTCTTCATAGCTTACTGCCCACCTAGTTTTGTATTGTCAATACATTACACTCGGTCCCTTCATCTAGGTCATTAATATAGATTGTAAATAGCTGAGGCCCCAGCACTGATCCTTGCGGCACCCCACTAGTTACAGCCTGCCAACCTGAAAAAGACCCGTTTATCCCTACTCTCTCTTTTCTGTCTGTTAACCAAACCTCTATCCATGCTAATACATTACCTCCAATCCCATGAGCCTTTATCTTGTGTAATAATCTTTTATGTGGCACCGTAGTGAATGCCTTTTGGAAATCCAAATATTCTACATCCACTTTATCTACCCTGCTAGTTACATAAGCACAGAAGAAATAGGAACAGGAGTAGGCCATACGGCCCCTCGAGCCTGCTCCGCCATTCAATAAGATCATGACTGATCTGATCATGGACTCAGTTCCACTTCCCCGCCCACTCCCCATAGCCCCTTATCGTTTAAGAAACTGTCTATTTGTCTTAAATTTATTCAATGTCCCAGCTTCCACAGCTCTCTGAGGCAGCGAATTCCACAGATTTAAAACCTTCTGAGAGAAGAAATTTCTCCTCATCTCAGTTTTAAATGGGTGGCCCCTTATTCTAAGATCATGCTCTCTAGTTCTAGTCTCCCCCATCAGTGGAAACATCCTCTCTGCATCCACCTTGTCAAGTCCCCTCATAATCTTATATGTTTTGATAAGATCACCTCTCATTCTTCTGAATTCCAATGAGTAGAGGCCCAACCTACTCAACCTTTCCTCTTAAGTCAACCCCCTCATCTCCGGAATCAACCTAGTGAACCTTCTCTGAACTGCCTCCAAAGCAAGTATATCCTATCGTAAATATGGAAATCAAAACTGCATGCAGTATTCCAGGGTGTGGCCTCACCAATACCTTATATAGCTGCAGTAAGACTTCTCTGCTTTTATACTCCATCCCCTTTGCAATAAAGGCCACAATATCATTGATCTTCCTGATCACTTGTTGTAATTGCATAGTATCCTTTTGTGTTTCATGCACAAGTACCCCTACGTCCCGCTGTACTGCGGCACTTTGCAATCTTTCTCCATTTAAATAATAACTTGCTCTTTGATTTTTTTCTGTCAAAGTGCATGACCTCACACTTTCCAACATTATACTCCATCTGCCAAATTTCTGCCCACTCACTTAGCCTGTCTATGTGCTTTTGCAGATTTTTTGTGTCCTCCTCACACATTGCTTTTCCTCCCATCTTTGTATCATCAGCAAACTTGGCTAAGTTACACTCAGTCCCTTCCTCCAAGTCGTTAATCTAGATTGTAAATAGTTGGGGTCCCAGCACTGATCCCTGCGGCACCCCACTAGTTGCATCCTCAAAAAACTAATAAACTTGTCAAACGCGATTTTCCTTTCATAAAACTATGTTGACTCTGCCTAATCATGTTATGATTTTCTAAGTGCCCTGATACCAATGGATTCCAGCATTTTCCCGACGACTGATGTCAGGCTAACTGGCCTGTAGTTCCCTAATTTCTCTCTCCCTCCTTTCTTGAATAGCGGTGTTACATTTGCTACCTTCCAATCCGCCGGAACCTTTCTGGAATCTAGGGAATTTTCAAAGATCAAAAGTCCTGAATTTTGTGGGTAGCACAGCACAGTCGTTCCCGAGTTACTGGGAACATTGAAATGTCATGCCAAGGAAGACAACCAGACAAGGATTTAAAATGTAGGGTGCCAGGTTATATGGATAGTCTAGAGCGTTGCTCAATGTACCGTTGTTGCTGGATAGCAGGGGTAACATTTGCAGATATTCACACGGGCTGGGTCGAGTTCAGGAAAGGGAAGATTTTAAGGAATCTGTGCAAGAAATAGGTTTTATGGGCCAAATAGCCTTTCAACTACAGGGAGGACCCAACTCATGGATCCACTTCCAGATGGTCTCATGGATCCACTCCCAGATGGTCTCATGGTGCTTTGGGCACCAACAACTCTCTCTGTTTTTCCTCCCAAATTGTATTACATCTGCACAATATCTTGAAGGGAAAATAAAAGTTGTGCTAACAGCGACTCTGAATCATAGGAAACGCGGCAGCCAATTTACGCATAGCAAGCTCCCACAAACAACAATGTGACAATGACCAGTTGATCTGCTTTTGTTCTGTTGATTGAGGGATAAATATTGGTCAGGACACCGGGGATAACTCTTCTTTAAAATAGTGCCACGGGATCTTTTATGTCCACCTGAGAGAGCAGACGGGGCCTCGGTTTAACGTCTCATTCGAAAGATGACACCTTCGACAGTGCAGCACTCCCTCAGCACTGCACTGGAGTGTCAACCTGGATTTTTGTGCTCAAGTCTCTGGAGTGGGACTTGAACCCACAACCTTCTGACTCAGAGGCGAGGGTGCTGCCCACTGAGCCACGGCTGACACATGATCCTCATTTGCTTTTTTTGCTGATGAAGATCACTGTAGTGATGATAATCAATGGTGGCATCAACCTGTTCCTCAAGGATATTACCACCAGAATTCTCATCAGGGCATGCATAACTGAAAGAGAATGAACAGGACGTTGTCCCCAGTCAATCACAAGGAGTTAATGCCATATAAAAGCAGATCAAGAATTATGCACAATGATCTGAAATGTTTAATAAAATATTAAGAAAGCTTTTTAAAATAAAACACAGCAGGCTTTTAAACTCCTCCATAACTAGAAATGTGGTGCCAGATTCCAGCATCCGCAGTATTTTGCTTTTATATTATTAGAAATGTGGGGGTCCATTGATCTAAATATGGTTGCTTTAAATGCCACAAGCACCACCCCTACCATATCCCTGGGATATGCAGTTGACATTGCTTGTCATACATGGCCGTAAAAAAGCTAAAAGCACATTACATTTGTGAAGTCTCGGTCCAATTGCTAATGACTACAAATCACGGTTGAGCTGAACAGACACAGAGATTGAAAATTGCAGAAAGGGCAGCTTTAAAAACATTCTAAAAAAGCACCGATTATCCTTCAGCGTCAGCTGTGGCCCAGTGGGTAGCACATGCGCCTCAGAGTCAGAAGGTTGCGGGTTCAAGTCTCACTCAGGGGCTTGAGCGCATAAATCCAGGCTGACACTCCAGTGCAGTGCTGACGGAGCGCTGCACTGTCTTTCGGATGAGACGTTAAACCGAGGCCATGTCTGCTCTCTCAGGTGGACGCAAAAGATCCCGTGGCACTATTTTGAAGAGTAGCGGAGTTATCCCTGATGCCCTGGCCAATATTTATCCCTCAATCAACATCACTAAAAAAAATTGTGTGGTCATTATCACATTGCTGTTTGTGGGAGCTTGCTGTGCGCAAATTGGCTGCTGTGTTTCCTACATTACAACAGTGACTACACTCCAAAAAGTACTTCATTGGCTTTCAAGCACTTTGAGAAGTCCGGTGGTCGTGAAAGGCGCTATATAAATCCAAGTCTTTCTTTTCATTTTTTTCCCCTTTCTTTCCAACAGGAAAACTTCAAACATTCAAACAAACCAAATGACAAGAGAGACTGTCCACATGTAAAAAGAGGCGAGATTGTAATTATTTTTTACCTGTTGTTCCAGATGCTTTTGAAGAGATCAAGAGCTTCTCGGAGCCGATTGGTATTGTTGTCTTCCCTTATCACCATGTTGTAGCTGCTACTGGCCACCACAAAAATAATAGCAGTCACGTCTACAGGCGAAAGATTGCAACGGGACGAGCCATGATGTCAATTCAGTTCAGTCCAGGGAGACACAAGGTAGGGACGGGAGAGGAGAGGGGAAGAGAAGAATACAACTGGTTTATTGGATGCAGAAAAAAAATCCGCGATGCCCGAGTTCACCTATTAACTTATTTGGTGACAAAGAACCAGTTAGAACCATAGAAAAAGGAGGCCATTTCGTGTCCACGCCGGCCGACCATGAGCTATCCAGTCTAATCCCACTTTCCAGCTCTAGGTCCGTAGCCATGTAGGTTACGGCACTTCAAGCATTAACTCCTTGTGATTGACTGGGGACAATGTCCTGTTCATTCTCTTTCAATTATGCATGCCCTGATGAGAATTCTGGTGGTAATTGGTGAGGGTTTCTGCCTCTACCACCCTTTCAGGCAGTGAGTTCCAGACCCCCACCACCCTCTGGGTGAATACATTACCTCTCAAATCCCCTCTAAACCTCCTACCAATAACTTTAAAATCTATGCCCCCCTGGTTGTTGACCCCTCTGCCAAGGGAAACAAGTCCTTCTTATCCACTCTATCTAGGCCCCTCATAATTTTATACACCTCAATAAGGTCTCCCCTCAGCCTCCTCTGTTCCAAAGAAAACAAACCGAGCCTATCCAATCTTTCCTCATTGCTAAAAGTCTCCAGTCCTGGCAACATCCTTGTAAATCACCTCTGCACCCTCTCCAGTGCAATCACATCTTTCCTGTAATGTGGTGACCAGAACTGCACACAGTACTCTAGCTGTGGCCTAGTGTTTTATACAGTTCAAGCATAACCTCCCTGCTTTTGTATTCTATGCCTCGGCTAATAAAGGCAAGCATTCCGTATGCCTTCTTAACCACCTTATCTACCCTGATCTGCTGCCTTCAGGGATCTGTGGACCTGCACTCCAAGGTCCCTTTGTTCCTCTACACTTCTCAGTGTCCTACCATTTAATGTGTATTCCCTTGCATTGTTATCCCTCCCTCCTTCCCTCCCTAAATGCATCACTTCACACTTATCCGGATTGAATTCCATTTCCACTGTTCTGCCCACCTGACCAGTACATTGATATCTTCCTGCAGTCCGCAGCTTTCTACTTCATTACCACACATTTTAGTGTCTTCTGCAAACTTCTTAATCATACCCCCAACATTCAAGTCTTAATCATTGATGTATATCACAAAAAGCAAGGGACCCAGTACTAAGCCCTGCGGGACCCCACTTGAAACATCCTTCCAGTCACAAAAACACACATCAACCATTACCCTTTGCTTCCTGCCTCTGAGTCATTTTGGATCCAACTTGCCACTTTGCCCTGGATCCCATGGGCTTTTACTTTCGTGACCAGTCTGCCATGTGGGACCTTATCAAAAGCCTTGCTAAAATCCATATACACTACATCAAACGCACTACCCTCATCGACCCTCCTTGTTACCTCCTCAAAAAATTCAATCAAGTTAGTCAGACACAACCTTCCCTTAACACATCCATGCTGACTGTCCTTGATTAATCTGTGCCTTTCTAAATGAAGATTTATCATAGAAACATAGAAAATAGGTGCAGGAGTAGGCCATTCGGCCCTTCGAGCCTGCACCACCATTCAATAAGATCATGGCTGATCATTCACCTCAGTACCCCTTTCTTGCTTTCTCTCCATATCCTGTCCCTCGGTTGTGTTGTCTCCATGCTAGTTAGACAACCAGTTTGTCTTAAACATAATCTAGCACGACTATGCTTACTGAAGTGGTATCAGTGACCTGACCAGCACAGGCAGCATGCCGAAGAGATTAGCATGACCAACCAGAGCTGAACACTTCCACAACCGAGCACTGATTAAAACACTTGCTTGCTGCGGATGCCACTGCTGTGGTGCTAATGTAAAGACCAATCTCAAGAAGTTAAATGCACTGCAGTCATGTCACTCTGTTGTTCAAGGATAGGTCAGCAGTCCGGGGAACCAGTTTAATCCTCAATTTAAAAAAAAAAACAATTACCAGGTCAGGCTACTGAAAAGGACCGATGAGTTCAAGAGGTAATTAATGTGTTTTTGGAGGAGGGGGCAACAAAAAGGGAATGATGGATATAGTAAGGCGGCAGGTTTGCGATTTGTCAAAAAGAGTCAAGCTCGTTAGGCCTACTGCTCTTCTTCAAAGATCAACTCCCCCTCCAACCCAGCCCACCCCCCCAATCAACCCATTCAACAGATCCATCTATATTTTTTCTCTCCAGGAACACACACAAATGGGACTGATTATAACTTACCGAAATCGGGTTAACAGCGCTGTAATGGCCTCATAACGGGATGGGGTTAGGGGGGGGGGGCCAGTCCCGTTAACGCAGACGCTGCTATTTGTACAGGGACCTAGTGCTGGCTGGATTTAGAGCCCACCTGTTTCAGGCAGTAGGTGCCTTTCAATAAGCAAACTGGGTCGCACGACATAAATAGGACCCCAATCGCCGTTTCAGGACAGGCCCGGTTGGAGTCAAAATTATTTTTGCGGGGGGCCAGGAGGGGCAGGAGTCACCTGCCGGGCCGCACAAAAATATACCCGTTGCGAACCTGCCCCGAGCTCTCCACATTCTGTGACCACCACCATCACCAGAACTTACCCGTGGTCGGCCTCCTGATATTGCTCCTGCCTGAATCCTCCGACTTGCATCAGGGCGGCCAAACTTGGACCAGGCAGCCAGCCCCCCACCCCCGCCCCTCCGGCCAAGCCTACTTTTATTTAAATGAGATCCAGACTACAAAATGTTTCCGGCCTCTTTGTTGCTGGAATGGGTGAGCAGCGGCTCAAGCTATCCCCCCAAAACCAGCAGGAATCAGATTATTTTACAAGCTCCTTCTTTGCTATTTGCTGCAAGGGCTGCCCCTTAAGTGACAACAATGTGTTCAGCAGTAGCTAACCGATACCTCGTGTCCTGGATCAGAATGGTGCCAATGGACATCAATCTGCTAGTTCCCATTCATCTAGTCCATTTCTCTAGCCAGGCACTTGGTCGCTTGTGCACTAAGGTGTTGAGTCACCACCACATCCGACTGTCAACTAAACTGTTGGTGTATAGAGCAGTCGTTCTCTCATCTCTCCGTTATGGATGTGAGACATGGACACCCTGCAGGGTCACATCAAAAAGTTGGAAGCTTTCCATATGCGCAGTCTCAGATCTATACTCTGGCAAGACCGGGTGTCAAACTTTGAGGTTCTGGAGAGAGCACAATCAACTAGCATCGAGGTGATGATCATGCGAGCCCAGTTCCGGTGGGCTGGACATGTCATCCGCATTGATGAGTCAAGGATCCCTCGTTAACTTCTTCACGGCGAGCTCTGTGAAGGTCGAAGACACCAAGGGCGCCCCTGCAAGCGCTACAAACATTGCATCAAGGCTAACCTCCAGTACTGTGGCATCCGACCAAAGGACCTCGAGAATACAGCAGCTAATGAAATCCAGTGGCGAACCCTCACGAGGACTGCCTGCCAGACCTTCGAAGAAAGCCGATGTCAACGCCTGCGGGACACTAGAGATAGACGACATCAGGTGGCAGTACTGTCAGCATCAGGCACATCGAACTTCCCTTGTCCGACGTGCAAGAGACTACGTGCATCAAGAATTGGCCTATACAGCCACTTGAAGACACATGCCATTGATGATTAGCACATCAACGTCTTTGTTGGATACGTCAGACTACCAAGAGTCCGTTTCTCTAGTTGCACTGTGCGCCGTGCAAATTTACCTGCTGAACTGGACTTCCTGCAAAATCAGATTATTAAGGAGCCGAAATCAATGGGTTCAACATAAACCCCGTTCAATTCACACCCTGCACATTTTCAGCTGTAGCTGACTTGGTGTCGAGTGCAGAATGGGTGGGGATTAATGAGCTAGTTTAGGGATAGGAGTTAGAAAACCACCTGATCCCTTTTGGAATCTGAAAATGTCTTGGCAAATTAGTTATTGGATTCAATACAATGACAATAGTGTAAGGTACAATAAGGGGAGAAAATGGCAGGATGAAATTCAATGTGGCCATGTAATTAGAATCATGGGGCCCAAGTTTCCACACGATAAAAAACGGGCGCCCCTCTGAGCTGGGCGCCCGTTTTTCGCGCCTAAAACGGCGCTGGAAAAAAAACTCGTGATTCTGGAGCGTTCTGCAGCTCCTTGTCTGTCTGGCGCCATGCCCAGGGGGGCGGAGCCTACACTCGCGCCGATTTTGTAAGTGGGAGGGGGCGGGTAGTATTTAAATTAGTTTTTTTCCTGTCGGCACGTTGGAGCGTTCGCGCATGCTCAGTGTGAAGGAAACATTGGCACTCAGCCAGTTTTGTAGTTCTTTGTAGCTGTTTAATTTTTGAACATTTTTTTAAGAAAACCACATTGCCATCAGCACTGAGGCTTCCTGCTTACTGCCCCTCCCTCCCTCCCGTTCGCGGGAACATCGCTGAGCTGACTGAAGCACTTTCACACAGGTAGGAAGATGATTTATTTAATCTTTTCTTTGCTTATAAATGTTTATTCAGGTTGGATTTATTTGTATAATATTTGTAGAAGTATAAATAAGGATTTATTGTAGAATTTAATGACTTCCCTTCCCCCCCCTACCTCGTTCTGGACGCCTAATTTGTAACCTGCGCCTGATTTTTTAATGTGTAGAACAGGTTTTTTCAGTTCTACAAAAATCTTCACTTGCTCCATTCTAAGTTAGTTTGGAGTACGTTTTCACTGTGGAAACTTTGAAATCAGGCGTCAGTGGCCGGACACGCTACCTTTTGAAGAAAAAATTCTGTTCTAAAGTAGAACTGTTCTACCTGACTAGAACTGCAGAAAAAAAAATGTGGAGAATTGCGATTTCTAAGATAGTCCGTTCTCCACCAGTTGCTCCTAAAAATCAGGCGCAAATCATGTGGAAACTTGGGCCCATGGAATGGTTACAGCACAGAAGGAAGCCCATTCAGTCCGTGCTGGCTCGCTGCAACAGCACTTCAGCTAGTCCCACTCCACTGCCCTTTCCCCGTAGCCCTGCAAATGTTTTTTCTTCAGGTACTTATCCAATTCCCTTTTGAAAGCCACGATTGAGTCTGCCTCCACGACCCTTTCAGGCAGTGCATTCCAGATCCTAACCATTCACTGCGTAAAAAATATTTTCCACATGTCGCCTTTGGTTCTTTTGCCAATCGCCTTAAATCCGTTTCCTTTGGTTCTCAACCCTTCCACCAATGGGAACGGTTTCTCTCTATCTACTCTGTCCAGACCATAATGATCTTGAACACCTCTATCAAATCTCCTCTCAACCTTTTCTGCTTTAAGGAGAACAACCCCAGCTTCTCCAGTCTCTCCATGTAAGTGAAGTCCCTCATCCCTGGAACCATTCTCATAAATGTTTTCTGCACCCTCTCCAAGGCCTTCACATCCTTCCTAAGTTGCAGTGCCCAGAACTGGACAGAACATGAGGCCGAACCAGTGTCTTATAAAGGTTCATCATAACTTCCTTGCTTTTGTACTCTATGCCTTTATTTATGAAGCTCAGGATCCCATAAGTTTTTTTTAAAAACTGCTTTCTCAACCTGCCCTGTCGGCTTCAACGATTTGTGCACATATACTTCCAGGTCTCTCTGTTCACGCACCTCATTTAGGATTGTACCCTTTAGTATATGTTCCCTCTCCTCGTTCTTTCTACCAAAATGTATCACTTTGCACTTTTCTGCGTTAAATTGCATCTGTAATTGTGGAGCACTGCTGATGAGAACAACCACGTTTATATAAAAGACTCCTCCATGATTACTAACCATTAAAGCACTGGATCCATTTTCTCCGTTCATCTCTCTGTCCTCCCACATCAAACATACTGGAAGAGAAAGACAAGGCAACATAGTCAGGAGTCCTGCTCAGGATATTAGATAGTGAAATACCGACAGGTTAATGGGTGGGTGGGAAGGCAAGAGGGAGTGTGCCTCATTAAATGGAACAGGAGAACCAGTTTGCAAGGAATACCACACAATGATTTCCTATCAACGATGTCAAGGCATTTTTACAATGCAATTTAATAATGCAATGATTTTCTGGTCTTTGTAATGACTTAGAAACTGTTATAACAACAACAACAACTTGTATTTATATAGCACCTTTAACGTAGTTAAATATCCCAAGGCGCTTCACAGAAGTATTGTTAAAAAAATTTGACACCGAGCCACATAAAGAGAAATGATGGCAGGTGACCAAAAGCTTGATTAAAGGTAAGTTGTAAGGAGCGTCTTAAAGGAGGATAGAGAGGTGGAGAGGTTTATGGAGGGAATTCCAGAGCTTAGGGCCCAGGTAACTGAAGCACGGCCACCAATGGCTGAGCGATGCAAATCAGGGATCCTCAAGAGGCCAGAATTAGAGGAGCATCACATTAATTGAGGAGTTTAATGAGAAGTATCACATCATCTTTTTTGCTAGTGAATGGGATCCAAAATTAAACCATAGAGAATGGGCTGAACAGTTTCCTCTATGATTGAGGAAACCAACTGGAAACTCAAAGGCCACTCGTACTACCCACCAAAACCTCCAACTTCTACATTCCAATATTGATCCCAGTCAGAGCCAGGATCTTTCAGCACTGCTTCCTATTCTCAGCCCAGCATCTGAAGCGTCCTTTTTGGGTAGTCGTCCTCGGTCAGCAAATAATGATGATGTAAATGTACACCTCTCAATTCGCAGCTTCCAAGTCTTCACAAGGACCAGAAAGTCCTTGCACTACTCCATTGGTTAGCCATGACTGAGGACGGGAGCCAGAGCCAGGAAGAGGAGGAGTTTGAGAAGAGTAAACAAAGCAAAGAAATGTATAAAGGTGGCTTCATTTAACACCGCTAGCGCACGAAAGTAAACGCGTGGAATTTAAGTGCTTCTCCAACAGGAACTATTTAAATAACTTGGATTTGTACAGCACCTTTTCATGGCCTCAGGCCGTCTTGAATCACTTTCTGCAGTACAGTCACTGCAAAGTATGCGAAGGTGGCAGCCAGTTTGCACACAGAGGTTCCGCAAACAGCAAATGACCGGATAATCTATTTTTTGGGGTGATATTCGATGTTGGCCAGGACACTGGAGATCTCCCTGCTCTTTGGATCCCGATCAGTGGACCCGTTACCTCTGCCTGTGCAGAGGGGCGGAGTTTAGCGCCTCATCTGAAAGACGGCACCTCCCACTATGGAGCAATCCCTCAGCACTGCATTGAGGCGGCAGTCGAGAACATCGAGTGACTATTTAACGGTAAAACAATCCCATCAACAGTGCCAAAACTCTTTAAACAGAGTTCCCTCTGGGTCGGGATTCTCTCCCCTACTACTTTCTGTACAGTTCAGGTGAAGGAATGGTCACTAGCCGAGTGATTATTCGAAGAGCGATCTTGCAAAGATACTCACTGAAAATTTACTTTGTCAACTTGAAATCTTGTTTCAAAAATCCCTGATGTCAAAACTCTGCATCGGAGCAAATCCTAGCGGAAAGGGAGAAAAAAAAAAAGACATTGACAAATAGTTCTGGCCGATAAAAATGCTATCACAGTATCTGTGCAACCGACCCCCGCGAAGGCAGCTGAAGCCGTGACGAGCTCCTTTACACGAAGCTTCATCCAAATATTGAACTTATATCTACATATAATGCTGAAATGGGACACAATCGTTCCAAAACACTTAAACACTAGCAAATGCTGGAAATCAAACAGACATTGCTGTAAACACCGCACAGATCAGGCAGCATCTGTGGAGAGAGAAACACAGGGTTAATGTTTGAGGCTGATGACCTTGTGTCAGACCAGACAATCCAGTCCTGTGGATGAGCTAGCAGGGGAGGGAATGTTCTATTTATATTGCAGTAATCTTCTCTTACACCCCCCTTGCCCGCTGTGATCAAAAGCCTGTGTTTTAACCCAACAACTCTTTCAGCTCAGCTGTCATCCAACTAACTTCTTAACTTAATAAGCTACATGTGCCTATCCTTACAGTACAATGTCTTCGACCTTGAAATTCATCCCCTCCATGAGGATACACATAATCAGGAAAAGCTGAACAGGCTGGGGTTTCCGCTCTAGAAAATAAAGACGTGCATTTATATAGCGCCAGCCGGCTCAAAGCACTTTACAGCCAATGAAGTACTTTTGGAGTGTAGTCACTGCTGTAATGTGGGAAACGCAGCAGTAATTTTGCACACAGCAAGCTCCCACAAACAGCAATGTGATAATGACCAGATAATCTGTTTTTTTTGTTATGTTGATTGAGGGATAAATATTGGCCACAATACTGCGGTTAACTCCTCTGTTCTTCTTCGAAATAGTGCCATGGAATCTTTTACATCCTCCTGAGAGAGCAGACGGGGCCTCGGTTTAACGTCTCGTCCGAAAAGCGGCACCTCCGACTGTGTAGCACTCCCTCAGCACTGCACTGGAGTGTCAGTCTAGATTTGTGTGCTCAAGTCTCTGGAGTGGGACTTGAAACCACAACTGTTGGACTCTGAAGCGAGAGTGCTGCCGACTGAGCCACAGCTGACACTCCAAAGAGAAGGCTGAGAGATGACCTGATAGAGGTCTTTAAGATTATGATAGGGGTTTGATAGGGTAGATGTGGGGAAAATGTTTCCACTTGTGAGGAATCCAAAACTAGGAGTCATAAATATGATTGTCAATATAAATCCAATCAGGAATTCAAGAGAAACTTGTTTAGTCAAAGAGTGATTAGAATGTGGAACTTGGTACCACAGGGAGTGGTTGAGGCAAACGCATAGATGCATTTAAGGGGAAGCTAGATAAGCAAGCGAAAGAGATGGGAATAGAAGGATATGATGATAGGGTGAGATGAAGAAGGGTGGGAGGAGGCTTGTCTGGAGCAGCAGGACCTGGGGGTACATGTACATGAAACACAAAAAGATAGTATGCAAGTACAGCAGGTGATCAAGAAGGCCAATGGAATCTTGACCTTTATTGCAAAGGGGATGGAGTATAAAAGCAGGGAAGTCTTGCTACAGTTGTACAGGGTATTGGTGAAGCTAGACCTGGAACACTGCGTGCAGTTTTTGTTTCCATATTTACGAAAGGATTTACTTGCCTTGGAGGCAGTTCAGAGAAGGTTCACTAGGTTAATTCCGGAGATGAGGGGGTTGGCTTATGAGGAAAGGTTGAGTAGGTTGGGCTTCTACTCATTGGAATTCAGAAGAATGAGAGGTGATCTTATCGAAACGTATAAGATCATGAGGGGGCTTGACAAGGTGGATGCAGAGAGGATGTTTCCACTGATAGGGGAGACTAGCACCAGAGGGCACAATCTTAGAATAAGAGGCCGCCCATTTAAAACTGAGATAAGGAGAAATTTCTTCTCTCAGAGGGTTGCAAATCTGTGGAATTCACTGCCTCAGAGAGCTGTGGAAGCTGGGACATTGAATAAATTTAAGACAGAAATAGACAGTTTCTTAAACGATAAGGGAATTAAGGAGTTATGGGGAGCGGGCGGGGAAGTGGACCTGAGTCCATGATCAGATCAGCCATGATCTTATTAAATGGTGGAGCAGGCTCGAGGGGCCACATGGCCCACTCCTGCTCCTATTTCTTATGCTCTTATGTAAATGCCAGCATTGACCAGTTGGGCCGAGTGGCCTGTTTCTGTGTTGTAAATTCTGCACAACTCTATATCTGGATGCAGCGGGGCTCCGCAAGGACACTAAATACATGGGTGGGGTCCATAGGGTAGATGTTACTTGATTTGTGGAAGGAATGAGCTTGATAGGTCAAATATCCTCATCTTGTTCCGTGTTTTCTCGAGTTCAGCCTCGCCAGCAGTCAGTCCTGGTGTCGCTGAGCCCTGGTTCTCATTCTGCAAATCTGCTCATTAATTGAGAAGATAAACAGACATTTCGGGTCCGAAATTGCCCTCCACTCCAAACAGGGCGGATAATTCGAATTAAGTGATCATTCTCGAAATTAACCTCTTTTTTAAAAAAAAAAAAATTGTTGCGGCGGTGTTTGGGGCAGAAATGTGTCGGGAGTGGGGCAGAGGGCGGGCGGTGTCCGTGCCACATGGACACTAGCAACCTCCCTCCCCTTCAGTTAAGGGGGCCGCCACGGAGGGCTTCGGCCGGGCCAGTGGCCTGGCACCCTAGAGGTGTCCCGGCTGCTTGTTGGTGATCCGGCCGAACCCTGGGCCGCCATTGTTGGGCCGAGTTCAGAGCCGGCCGACAATGAAAATACAATGTTGGCCACGGTGCTGCGCCCTCCCCTTTAAGGGCGCGCCGCCCAGCCACCGGCAGCTTCCTGCCGGGCAAAGCTGTCGGGGGCACCGAGCGGCGGCTGCTCCACTCCCCCGGGTTCAATTTCCCTCGCGGGGCAGGAAGGGGCCGCTGCCGTGAGGTAAGGGGTAGGCGCGTGTCCGACGGGGCCAGAACCCGGGGCTCGGCGGAAACCTGTTACCACCCCCAGCCCGGGGGCAACTGAGGACGGATTGGCCCATCTGCCTGCACCTCTGGTCGCAAAGGCCTTACCGCCCCATTACTGGACCGGGGGGGGGGGGGGAAATTTCGGCTCCTTCAGCATCGGAAAAACATGACTTCAGGGGTCACACTGCCAGAAGAAAGCCACAAGGCAGGTGCAGGCAAAGCGTCCACTGCGTGAAAGTACAAACACATTTTAAAAACTTTGTCTAGGAACTAAAAAACCTTTTCACCCAAAGGATAAAGCTACCAGCGAAGGCCATTGCATGCCATCAATATCGATGGGTTCAAAAGATAAATTGATTTCTAGAGAGAGAAGGAAATGTAGGGTAGAGTAAGCAGGCAAGTGAGGTGGGGCGAATCCATTAGAAAAGACAGGTTTGTTGGGCCTAATGGCTTTTTACTGTTCCTAAAATAATTTTTAACCATCTTATCACGCGCTGCTGGTCAATGGAAGGTCGGAGGCGTCTGTGTGAGACAACCTCTTGGAAGTCTAAGTGCTTCCTGGTGCCAGAGTGGTTGGTATTCTTTTCAGTTATAATGACACTTCGAGCTGCAAAAGGCAGACAAATGGCTTTTAAAAATAACTTGACAACTCAACAAGCAGCTGACAACTGAAAAATCAAATAAAAACTATGACCAAGGCCATTGCTTCAAGGTGATTGAATAAGCTAAGTTTCTTTTTAATTACACTGGGCTTCTCTCAGTGTTTTGGGAATCACATGTTATAATTCCAATTATTTTTCTGCGAGAAGCAGAAACCTTTACACGGAATTTCAGTCACGAATGTGAGTTTCACAGCTCCTGAAAACAGGACAAAATGGCCTTGATGGGGGTGGGCGTTCCATTGAGCAGTAAGAACTATTCCCAACAGCTTGCTCCATGTCACCCTGCAGTGTGCTGGCAGAGGCAGGTCACACAATGGTAGTAATTACTCAGTATTAACAGTACAGAAAAAGGCCATTCGACTCAACAGGTCCGTTATGGTGTTTATGCTCCCCACCAGCCTCCTCTCACCCCATCAACACATCCTTCTATTCCTTTCTCCCTCATGTGCTTATCTAGCCTCCCCTTAAATGCATCGATGCTATTCGCCACAACTACTCCTTATGGTAGCGAATTCCACATTTTCACCACTCTCTGGGTAAAGAGGTTTCTCCTGAATTGCCTGTTGGATTTATTGGTGACGATCTTGTATTGATGGTCCCTAGTTCTGGTCTCGGCCGCGAGTGGAAACATCTTCTCTACAACTACCTTTTGTAATCTTGAAGCCCTGTAATAGGTCACCTCTCGGTCTTTTCTTTTCTAGAGTAAAGGGCCCCAGCCTGTTTAATCTTTCAGTTCTGGTATAATTCTAGTAAACAGTCATTGAGGTTGCTGCCCCCATGGGGCTTAACATGCTTCTCATGTCACTGCAAAACTCCAAAGAAACCAAACTCGACACAAATCTCACCATGAAGTCAACGTGGAAGTAAACTAGTTGGCGGGTGTAATGTGTGCACCTGTGAGTATGCTCACAGGTTGTTGTAGAGCTGTTGCCATCAGCCGGTCCAGGCAGCGGGCGGTCGAGGGGGTCGTTCAGCTCGACTGCCTGCCTCTCTCCCACGGTTACATGTGAGCCAGGGTATCCCTGGAGATGGAGCACGCGGTGTCCACTGGTACGCTCGCGGCCTTCCGCGAGAGGTGGGCGTCGGAGGGACTGGAGTACATCATCACCCCCAGGAACATGATTTTAATTTAATTTGATAAAGTTCCCGTTAATTTGGATTTATGAGCTCTAGTGCCCTTTAAAAAAGGGGGTACGCGATTTAAACTCAAAATAGTTCATTGAATATATTCAAGGCTGAGATAGACAGATTCCTGAACTTTAGGGGAGCCAAGGGTTATGGGCAGGGAAGTGGAGCTGAGTCCAAGATCAGATCAGCCATGATCTTACTGAATGGCGGAGCAGGCTCGAGGGGCCGTATGGTCTACTCCTGTTCCTATTTCTTATCTTCTTAAGTCACGAACCAGAACTAGTTAACGATCTGGTGGTAAGAGAGTATCTTACAAATAGTGACCATACTATGCTTTAAACTGATGCTAGTTTGAGAGGGAGAAGCAAAAGTCACAAACCAAGGTTCGAAATTGAAGTAAGGCAAATTTTGAAGGGATAAGAAATAAATGAATTGCAATTAACTGGGCTGAACTGTTAATGGGTAAACCTACAGATGAACAGTGAAAAGTATTCACGGAAGTATTTGGTTAATGATAGAAGATTGGTGTACTAAAGTTCCTGTGGGTAATATTCACTCTTACTATGGGGCACGTGCACAGTAACATCACTGGAAGCACAGGCAATCCATGCACACCTCAGCGTGGGTCCTTCAAATCCTGTCAACTTCAGAAATGAAGAATGAATTACTTTCTATTGATTCTTTCAATTCAGTAAACTGTATTCGCTGCTCACGATGTCGTCTCCTCTACATTGGGGAGACCAAGTGTAGATTCGGTGACCGCTTTGCTGAACACCTCCGTTCAGTCTGTAAGTGTGACCTTGAGCTTCCGGTCGCCTGTCACTTTAATTCTCCACTCCGTTCCACTCCTGCTCTGATATCTCCGTCCTCGGACTCTTCCACTGTTCCAATGAAGCTGAACACAAGCTCGAGGAACAGCACCTCATCTTTCGTTTAGGCACTTTACAGCCTTCTGGACTCAACATTGAGTTCAACAATTTCAGACCATAACCTCTGGCCACCTTTGCCCCCCACCCCACCCCACCTTATGTTTTTCTTCTTCTTTTTCTCTTTGTCTCTAATGGCAGCCGGTCATTACTCCGCCATTCACACCCCATCCAGATTAACCTTTTTCTAACTTCTGCCATTACCATCTCAAGTCGGCTCATCATCCCTTTTGTCTCTCTAATCTCTCCTGTCTTCCCCCCTTTCGCAGACCTTCCCTTTTGTTCTTTCTTCCCCTCCCCCTTTCAGTGCTTAAGAATTTGCTCTTTTCGAACACTCTCCAGTTCTGATGAATGCTCGTTGACCCGAAACGTTAACTCTGTTTTTCTCTCCACAGATGCTGCCTGACCTACTGAGATTTTCAACATTCTTTGCTTTTATTTCAGATTCCAGCATCCGCAGTGTTTTGCTTTTGTACTTTCTATTGAATTGTCCTGTGATCCCAAAATGTAGTAAAACAATTTCTACAATTTTTGAGGGAATAGATATATATTATAGCTTTATACATATATATATACATAGATAGATTGATAGATAGATAGATAGATAGATTAGTCTTTGAATATATTCAAGAATGAGATTGATATATTTTTGGACACCAAGGGATATGGGGATCGGGCGAGGAAGTGGAGTTGAGGTCGAAGATCAGCCATGATCTTATGGAATGACACAGCAGGCTCGAGGGGCTTTATGGCCTACTCCTGCTCCTAATTCTTATGTTCTTATACATACACATATACACACGTACATATATACTGTATAGAATAAAAGAAAAAAATACTTGAATTTATATAGCGCCTTTCACAAACACCGGACGTCTCAAAGAGCTTTACAGCCAATTAAGTACTTTTGGAGTGTAGTCACTGTTGTAATGTGGGAAACGCGGCAGCCAACTTGCGCACAGCAAGCTCCCACAAACAGCAATCTGATAATGACCAGATAATCTGTTTTTTTAGTGATCTTGATTGGAGGATAAATATTAGCCAGGACACCGGGGATAACTCCCCTGCTCTTCTTCGGAAAAATGCCATGGGATCTTTTACGTCCACTTGAGAGAGCAGATTTAACGTCTCATCCGAAAGACGGCACCACCGATAGTGCAATGCTCCCTCAGCACTGCACTGGAGTGTCAGCCTAGATTTATGTGCCCAAGTTCCTGGAGTGGGACTTGAACCCACAACCTTCTGACCCAGAGGCGAGGGTGCTACCCACTGAGCCACAGCTGAATAGTAACGGTATTCAGTACTACAGTGTCTACAATATATTGCTATTTATTACGTTTGTATTCACTACCTGAAACAAGAGGCCAGAACCACAAGCAAAGCATCACATTAGCATCTACACGGCATGGGCTCGATGGGCAGAATGGTCTTCTTCCACGCTGTAACCATGCTGATTCCATTCGAGTCACTATTGGCAGAGGGGCACCATTCTAACATGTGGCGACTTTAAGGAACTTTGCTCATTGCGTGTCAGATTTAGGTGGCTAGTAGATGCACGAAAAATGGGAACATTACAGTTCAAAATAAAGCCAATATGGAATCTACGGTTTACAGCACTTGCACAGCTCAATACTTTATTCACCCAACAGTGGTACAAAGTAAAATCCCACAGAGGATCTGTGGGCTAGAAGCATTATTACATCTGTTCCACTGTGCACCTTCTGTGGTTAAAGGCTCAAGTCACTCACTCACCTGGTCCGATGGGGAGTAATCGTTTTGTCGGACTTGGTCAATTCTGTCTAAAAAGCTGAAAGAAAAAACAACATTTCCGGTTTAGTTTCCTGTGTTCTGTCTGAAACTAGAAAGCAAAACATGGTTATTGTATTTTTACAAACATTAAAAAAAAAAGTCTTGGAACAGTCACAAATTATAAAATGAACTGAACGTAAAATCTTCAACATCAACTCTAGGTCAGTCATCTACAACTGACCAATACAACAACAACATGTATTTATATAGCGCCTTTAATGTAGTAAAACATCCCAAGTGCAACAGTGACTACACTTCAAAAGTATTTCATTGGCTGTAAAGCGCTTTGGGAGGTCTGGTGGTCATGAAAGGCACTATATAAATGCAAGTCTTTCGACCTAATATTCCAGGTGCTGAACTACATGTTGAAGAGTGGAAGATACCTGTGCATGGATTTTTTTTACGTGTGGCGGCTGTTGCACACCAGCCACCACATGAGCTTGTCAGAACTAGGTCTTGGTCCAGTGGCAAGGGTTACCCAAGATGACTGGAGACCAGCTCTGGTGTATGGAACCAACTGGAGGGCTGACCATCCTAGACTGGGTGATGTGTAATGAGAAAGGACTAATTAGCAATCTTGTTGTGCGAGGCCCCTTGGGGAAGAGTGACCATAATATGGTAGAATTCTTTATTAAGATGGAGAGTGACACAGTTAATTCAGAAACTAGGATCTTGAATTTGGGGAAAGGTAACTTTGATGGTATGAATTGGCTGGAATAAGCTGGCGAGTGATACTTAAACGGTTGACGGTGGATAGGCAATGGAAAACATTTAAAGATCACACGGATGAACTTCAACAATTGTACATCCCTGTCTGGAGTAAAAATAAAACGGGGAAAGTGTCGAACATGGGAAATTAAGGATAGTGTTAAATCCAAGAAAAAGGCATATAAATTGGCCAGAAAAAGCAGCAAACCTGAGGACTGGGAGAATTTTGTAATACAGCAGAGGAGGACAAAGGGTTTAATTAGGAGGGGGAAAATAGAGTATGAGAGGAAGCTTGCTGGGAACATAAAAACTGACTGCAAAAGCTTCTATAGATACGTGAAAACAAACGTAGGTCCCTTGCAGTCAGATTCAGGTGAATTTATAATGGGGAACAAAGAAATGGCAGACCAATTGAACAAATACTTTGGTTCTGTTTTCACGAAGGAAGACACAAATAACCTTCCGGAAATACTTGGGGACCGAGGGTCTAGTGAGAAGGAGGAACTGAAGGATATCCTTATAAAGCAGGAAATTGTGTTGGGGAAATTGATGGGATTGAAGGCCAATAAATCCCCGGGGCCTGATAGTCTGCATCCCAGAGTACTTAAGGAAGTGGCCCTAGAAATAGTGGATACATTGGTGATCATTTTCCAACAGTCTATCAACACTGGATCAGTTCCTATGGACTGGGGGGTAGCTAATGTAACACTACTGTTTAAAAAAGGAGGGAGAGAAAAAACGGGTAATTATAGACCGGTTAGCCTGACATCAGTAGTGGGGAAAATGTTGGAATCAATTATTAAAGATGAAATAGCAGCGCATTTGGAAAGCAGTGACAGAATCAGTCCAAGTCAGCATGAATTTACGAAAGGGAAATCATGCTTCAAATCTTCTGAAATTTTTTGAAGATGTAACTAGTAGAGTGGACAAGGGAGAACCAGTGGATGTGGTGTATTTGGACCTTCAAAAGGCTTTTGACATTTGCTTTGGGAGTCTCATGTCTGGCGTGCGAACTATGTGGCCTGCCCAGCGGAGCTGATCGAATGTGGTCAGTGCTTCAATGCTGGGGATGTTGGCCTGGATGAGGACGCTGATGTTGGTGCGCCTGTCCTCCCAGGGAATTTGTTGAATCTTGCGGAGACATCGTTGGTCTGGATAAACGAGTCCTTTTCAGAATGGCAGGCAGTGACTAGTGAGGTGCCGCAGGGCTCAGTGCTGGGACCCCAGCTCTTTACAATATACATAAATGATTTAGATGAAGGAATTGAGTGTAATATCTCCAAGTTTGCAGATGACACTAAGCTGGGTGGTGGTGTGAGCTGTGAGGAGGACGCGAAGAGGCTGCAGGGTGACTTGGACAGGTTAGGTGAGAGGGCCAGTGCATGGCAGATATCCACTTTGGGGGCAAAAACACGAAGGCAGAATATTATCTGAATGGCGGCAGATTAGGAAAGGGGGAGGTGTCATGGTTCATCAGTCACTGAAAGTTGGCATGCAGGTACAGCAGGCGGTGAAGACGGCAAATGGTATGTTGGCCTTCATAGCTAGGGGATTTGAGTATAGGAGCAGGGAGGTCTTACTGCAGTTGTACAGGGCCTTGTGAGGCCTCACCTGGAATATTGTGTTCAGTTTTGGTCTCCTAATCTGAGGAAGGACGTTCTTGCTATTGAAGGAGTGCACCGAAGGTTCACTAGACTGATTCCCGGGATGGCGGGACTGACATATGAGGAGAGAATGGATCAACTAGGCCTTTATACACTAGAAGGATGAGAGGGGATCTCATAGAAACGTATAAGATTCTGACGGGACTGGACAGGTTACATGTGGGAAGAATGTTCCCGATGATGGAGAAGTCCAGAACCAGGGATCACAGTCTTAGGATAAGGAGTAGGCCATTTAGGACTGAGATGAGGAGAAACTTCTTCGCTCAGAGACTTGTTAACCTGTGGAATTCCCTACCGCAGAGAGTTGTTGATGCCAGTTCATTGGATATATTCAAGAGGGAGTTAGATATGGCCCTTACGGCTAAAGGGATCAAGGGGTATGGAGAGAAAGCAAGAAAGGGGTACTGAGGGAATGATCAGCCATGATCTTATTGAATGGTGGTGCAGGCTCGAAGGGCCGAATGGCCTGCTCCTGCACCTATTTCCTATGTTTCTTCAAGGCGCTTCACAGGAGTATTATGAGATGAAAATATCTGACACCGAGCCAAATAAGGAAAATTAGGGCAAGTGACCAAAAGCTTGGTCACAGAGGTAGGTTTTAAGGAGAGTCTTAAAGGAGGAAAGAGAGATAGAGAGGCGGAGAGGTTTAGGCAGGGAGTTCCAGAGCTTGGGGCCTAGGTAACAGATGGCACAGCCACCAATGGTTGAGCGATTATAATCAGGGATGCTCAAGAGACCACGATTTGAGGAGAGCAGATATCTCGGGGGAAGTTGTGGGGCTGAAGGAGATCACAGAGATAGGGAGGGGCGAGGGATTTGATAACAAGGATGAGAGTATTGAAATCGAGGCATTGCTTAACCGGGAGCCAATGTAGGTCAGCGAGCACAGGGGTGATGATGTAGAACGTACAGCACAGAAGTAGGCCTCTCGGCCCAATTGCTCCATGCCGGTTTATCGACATGGGCCTCCTTCCACCCACTGCAAGAGTTGTTGGCTGTCATTGTGTAACCGTGGTTACTGACTTTACAGTGCACCTGGGTGGGTAAAATCTGGTCATCTGACAGTGCAGGTAGGATGCAGTGAGGCTCGCTCGTACGCAGAATCCAATAAAAATAAACAAAAATCACAGCAGTCAGCCTGTTGACAGACTGCCACATTTCACAGATTCACAGAAGGAAGCCATTTCGGCCCATCGAGTCCGCGCCGACCAACAAAGATCTATCCAGCCTAATCCCACTTTCCAGCTCTTGGTCCCTAGCTCTGTAGGTTACAGCACTTCAGGTGCACATCCAAGTACTTTATAAATGTGGTGAGGGTTTCTGCCTCTACCACCTTTTCAGGCAGCGAGTTCCAGACCCCCACCACCCTCTGGGTGATGGAATTTCCCCTCAAATCCCCTCTAAACCTTCTACCAATTACTTAAAATCTATGTCCCCTAATTGTTGATCCCTCTGCTAAGGGAAATAGTTCCTATCCACGCTATCTAGGCCCCTGATAATTTTATACAATAAGGTCTCCCCTCAGCTTCCTCTGTTCCAAAGAAAACAAACCCAGCCTATCCAATCTTTCCTTATAGCTAAAATTCTCCAGTCCTGGCAACATCCTCGTAAATCTCCTCTGTACCCTCTCTAGTGCAATCACGTCCTTCCTGTAATGTGGTGACCAGAACTGCACGCAGTACTCTAGCTGTGGCCCAACCAGTGTTTTATACAGTTCAAGTATAGCCCCCCTGCTCTTGTATTCTATGCCTTGGCTAATAAAGGTGCGTAACTCTTTGTTAGATGTGATCTGATGAGTGTTACATTCCTGAAATGTATTCTCTCCTTACAGATACTGACTGACCTGCTGTATATTTCCAACAGTTTTTGTGTTTATTTCAGAATTCCAGCATTTCCTATAAATTTTAACAGGTAGTTTAGTCTCAAGTGTGCAATGGTTCAGCTCCAATAAAGAATGCTATCAAAAAACAGTAACCTTCTCTCTTCCGGATGCTGACTGACTTTACATTTCTATCGGTTTCTCTCTTTATTTCACATTTCCATGCGTGGATGATTTTTTTTTGTTGCCTTGATAAGATCCAAAACTTTGAAAGATTAGATTTTCCGCAGCAAGGTGCAATGTACTTTTAAGCCTGACTTTTTTTTTTGTAGGCCAGGGCTGTCCAAACTATGGCCAGTCGACCAGTTCTAACCATTGAACCCCAGCAGTCCATCTCAGGAAGCCCAGACAATATAATTCTTTCTTTTTAAAAAATGTATTCATTCACAGGATTTACTGGCCATCCCTAACTCGCCTGAACTGAGTGGCTCGCTCGACCATTTCAGAGGGCAGTTAAGGGTCAACCACATTGCTCTGGGTCTGGAGTCACAGATAGGCCAGACCAGGTAAGGACGGCAGATTTCCTTCCCTAAAGGACATCAGTGAATCAGTTGGGTTTTACAATCCAACACCATCTCCAGTGCGCTAGTGCAGCCTTCAGCCGCCTGAGGAAAAGAGTGTTTGAAGACCAGGCCCTCAAAACTGGTCTACAGGGCTGTAGTAATACCTGCCCTCCTGTATGGCTCAGAGACATGGAACATGTACAGCAGACACCTCAAGTTGCTGGAGAAATATCACCATAGAAACATAGAAAATAGGTGCAGGAGTAGGCCATTCGGCCCTTCGAGCCTGCACCACCATTCAATAAGATCATGGCTGATCATTCACCTCAGTACTCCTTTCCTGCTTTCTCTCCATACCACTTGATCCCTTTAGCCGTAAGGGCCATATCTAACTCCCTCTTGAATATGTCCAATGAACTGGCATCAACAACTCTCTGCGGCAGGGAATTCCACAGGTTAACAACTCTCTGAGTGAAAAAGTTTCTCCTCATCTCAGTCCTAAATGGCTTACCCCTTATCCTAAGACTGTGTCCCCTGGCTCTGGACTTCCCCAACCGCGGGAACATTCTTCCCGCATCCAACCTGTCCAGGCCCGTCAGAATCTTATATGTTTCTATGAGATCCCTTCTCATCTTTCTAAAGGCACAGTCGATCCAGTCTCTCCTCATATGTCAGTCCAGCCATCCCGGGAATCAGTCTGGTGAACCTTCGCTGCACTCCCTCAATAGCAAGAACGTCCTTCCTCAGATTAGGAGACCAAAACTGAACACAATATTCCAGGTGAGGCCTCACTAAGGCCCTGTACAACTGCAGTAAGACCTCCCTGCTCCTATACTCAAATCCCTTAGCTATGAAGGCCAACATGCCATTTGCCTTCTTCACTGCCTGCTGTACCTGCATGCCAACTTTTAAGGACTAATGTACCATGACACCCAGGTCTCGTTGCACCTCCTCTTTTCCTAATCTGCCGCCATTCAGATAATATTCTGCCTTCGCGTTTTTGCACCCAAAGTGGATAACCTCACATTTATCCACATTATACTGCATCTGCCATGCATTTGCCCACTCGCCTAACCTGTCCAAGTCACCCTGCAGCCTCTTAGCGTCCTCCTAATAGCTCACACCGTCACCCACCTGCAAACTTGGAGATATTACATTCAATTCCTTCATCTAAATCATTAATGTATATTGTAAATATTTGGGGTCCCAGCACTGAGCCCTGCGGCACCTCACTAGTCACTGCCTGCCATTCTGAAAAGGACTCGTTTATCCAGACCAACGATGTCTCCGCAAGATCCTACAAATCCCCTGGGAGGACAGGCGCACCAACATCAGCGTCCTCATCCAGGCCAACATCCCCAGCATTGAAGCACTGACCACATTCGATCAGCTCCGCTGGGCAGGCCACATAGTTCGCACGCCAGACATGAGACTCCCAAAGCAAATGTTCGACTCGGAACTCCTTCACGGCAAACGAGCCAAAGGTGGGCAGCGGAAACGTTACAAGGACACCCTCAAAGCCTCCCTGATAAAGTGCGACATCCCCACTGACACCTGGGAGTCCCTGGCCCAAGACTGCCCCAAGTGGAGGAAGTGCATCCGGGAGGGCGCTGAGCACCTTGAGTTTCATCGCCGAGAGCATGCAGAAACCAAGCGCAGGCAGCAGAAAGAGCGTGCAGCAAACCTGTCCCACCCACCCTTTCCCTCAATGACTATCTGCCCCACCTGTGACAGGGACTGTGGTTCTCGTATTGGACTATTCAACCACCTAAGGACTCACTTCAGGAGTGGAAGCAAGTCTTGCTCAATTCCGAGGGACTGCCTATGATGATGATGACAATCGGGTGGTTTCATGGTCATCACTACTGATACTCGCTTTTTAATTGCAGATTTATTTAATTAACTGAATTTAAATTCACCAGCTGCCATGGTGGGATCTGAACTCACGACTCCGGATCATTAGTCCAAGCTCTGGATTACTGGTCCAGTGACATAACCACCATGCTATCGTAACTCTCCTGCTTCTACCCGTTACTCACGGGCCAGCTCTCTGTGATGATTACGATTTAACATTGACCGACATTGGCTCCAGTCCGGCAACGACATAATTTTAATATGTTCATCCTTGGTTTCAAATCCATCTGAGGCCTCGCTCCTCTCCCTCCTCGCCCCTCTCCCTCCTCGTCTCTGTATCCTCCTCCAATCCAGTTATGAGCCTCTCTGTGACTTTATAAACAAGTTGCGTGTTTTCAATCTCTTGAACCTGTTTTAAGGGATTTTGCAGCTTCTCGAACAGTATCCTGCCGATTAATCTTGCTTCCTTTTTTCTTTCCCCTTTGCTTTCCCAATCCCAGCAGATAGTCTCAATGCCTCAGAGATGCTACTTTGTGCCTTTTGTATATATTTGTAATGTTATATTTGCAATGTTTATACAGTTCCTATGGCATTCACATTTCTAATGACTATTCCAATGCTCTCCCACCTTGCAGCCGGCGTTAACTCGAGCTCATCCAAAACTCGGCAGCCCGTGTCCTAACCCGCACCAAGTCCCGCTCACCCAGCACCCCCGTGCTCGCTGCCCCGTGTCCTAACTCACACCAAGTCCCGCTCACCCAGCACCCCTGTGCTCGCTGACCCTGTCCTAACCCGCCCCAAGTCCCGCTCACCCAGCACCCCTGTGCTCGCTGATCTACATTAGCTCCCGGTTAAGCAGCGCCTCGATTTTAAAACTCTCATACTTGTTTTCAAATCCCTCCATTGCCTCGCCCCTCTCTAGTTCTATATCCTCCTCCAGCCATACAACCCTCCGAGATCTCTGCGCTCCTTCAATTCTGGCCTCTTTAGCATACCCAATTTTAATCACTTCACCATTGGTGACCGAGCCTTCAGCTGCCAAGGCCCTAAGCTCTGGAACTCCCTCCCTAAACCACTCCTCCTCACTACCTCTCTCTTTCCTCCTTGAAGACACTCCTTAAAACCTACCTATTTGTCAAAGCTTTTGGTCACCTGCCCTAATATCTCCTTATGTGGTTCAGTGTCAATGTATGTTTGATAATGCTCCTGTGCAGCCACTTGGGATGTTTCACTATGTTAAAGGTGTAATAGAAATGCAAGTTGTGTTAAGCAGCACTATGATGGCTTTATGGTTAAGCACGCCATCCAATGATACTAAATCACACAGACAAGCGAGCTCACTGGTTTGGTCCCTAGCCCGCGCTGTTGGCTGATTTCAGCTGGGCTGACGGTAGAGTAGCTACAATTAGTTAGCTGTGTCCCAGGCCGAGAGAAGTGGGAAAAATTAAACAGCCAGGGTTCATGTTCCTGATTGCTATCTTGTGACCCCTGGTGGAAATGGATGTTGAATGAGAACAGGATTGGGGCTTGACTCTGATGTCATATTTGAACAGTCTACCAGCACTAAATGGGCAAAGCATAATCATAGAAACTTACAGCACAGAAGGAGGCCATTCGGCCCACCGTGCCTGTGCTGGCTTTTGGAAAGAACAGTCGTGGTTAGTCCCACAGTTTGTCCGTTACCCTGTAAGTTTGCACATGCCGAAACCCGGAACTTGTGTGGCCCTTAATTACATAAGAACATAAGAAATAGGAGCAGGAGTAGGCCATACGGCCCCTCGAGCCTGCTCCGCCATTTAATACGATCATGGCTGATCTGATCATGGACTCAGCTCCACTACCCTACCCGCTCCCCATAACCCCTTATTCCCTTGTCTGTTAAGAAACTGTCTATTTCTGTCTTAAATTTATTCAATGTCCCAGCTTCCACAGCTCTCTGAGGCAGCGAATTCCACAGATTTACAACCCTCTGAGAGAAGAAATTCCTCCTCATCTCAGTTTTAAATGGGCGGCCCCTTATTCTAAGATCATGCTCCCTAGTTCTAGTCTCCCCCATCAGTGGAAACATCCTCTCTACATCCACCTTGTCAAGCCCCCTCATAATCTTATACGTTTTGATAATTAGGTCCTCATCTCTTGCTCCTGAATCTAATTTGTACAAAAGTAATCTCATCTTACAATGGTTTGAAGAAATTGCATTATTCCCTTTTAATTTTATTTAAAAAAAAATTCAAAACTTCACTAATTCAGTTTATCTCAGATGCACAGAATACAAGAATGTACAGAGTCCGACAATCATTAGTTTATATTTAAAAAGTCTTGCTATGATCCACCGCAAAAAAAATTGCAACTTGATAAAAAAAAAAGATGTTTTTGTGATTGGGAAATGGGGTGGGCGGACAAAGAAATTAAAACATCTCTTTATTTTGCATCCGCGCCTTGGGCCGAGGGCGATAGCTGGTGACTTGGCCCAGGGGCTTGGTCTGTGACAGAACTCGAGGAGGTGTGAATCTTCACACCAATCTTCCCGACTGGGAGATGGTCATTATTTGCTCTGGTGGAGAAACTGTTTCCTCTGGTGGGGGAGTACAGAACAAGGGGGCATTTCTTCACACAAAGGGTAGTGGAGATCTGGAACTCGCTCACCCCCCCCCCCCCAAAAAGCTGTTGAAGCTGGGGTGGGGGGGGTCCAAGTGAAAATGTCAAAACTGAGATAGACAGATGTTTGATGGGCAAGTGTATTAAAGGTTAGGGAACAAAAGGGATGGATAGAGTTAAGCTATGGCCATGATCTAACTGAGTAGCGGAACAGGCTGAATGGCCTATTCCTGTTCCTATGTTCTTCTCACACCACAAATGAGAACTCAGAAGTGCAGAGAGCAAATCAACACCTCACTGCTCCACAAAGTAACATCCTGAGCTGCACCACCATGATGGTAATTATCAAACTATCCAGTACGTGTTACTCTGCTCAACAAATTGCATATGTTTCACAAAATGATACATCAAACAATGAATCTGCTCAAAGAAAATTAGCTGTGGCAAACCAAACAAGTGTGGTTTGAACTGTACAATGAGGGGAAAAATGAACTCAATGGTGATCTTTGCCCTGGTAAGGTATCTTGAAAAGTTACAGGTAAAAATGGATTTGTAATACGGTTGCGACCGAGGCCATTCCGGATATTTCTGGATTTTGGAACATATTTCCGACTTCCCAAGTCCAGAAACCTCGGGACCGAGGCCATTCCGGATATTTCCGGATTTCGGAACATATTTCCGACGTCCCGAATCCATGAACGCCTGGGCCGAGGTTCGGGTATTTCTGGGTTTGGGAGCCAAAATCCGGAAACCTATTTGGCTCAGCGGTGACCCGTAGTAAGGAAAAAAACACACAGGAAAAACCTGCGTTGCAGCCCTTGGGATAGTGGTAGGTACGTAGACCTGCAAAAAAGGTAACTTAAAGTTTTTATTTTTAAATTCTTTTGCAGCGATTCGATAGTTGTCTTGAGAACGTTTTGTGATTTTTTATTTTTTTCTATTTTTTGTGTGTGTGTGTCTGTGCGTGTGTCTGTGCGTGTGTGTGTGTCTGTGCGTGTATCTGTGCGTCTGTGCGTGTGTGTGTCTGCGTATGTGTCTGTGCGTGTGCGTGTGTCTGTGCGTGTGTCTGTGCGTGTGTCTGTGCGTGTGTCTGTGCGTGTGTGTGTGTCTGTGCGTGTGTGTGTGCCTGTGCGTGTGCCTGTGCGTGTGTCTGTGCGTGTGTCTGTGCGTGTGTCTGTGCGTGTGTCTGTGCGTGTGTGTGTGTCTGTGCGTGTGTGTGTGTCTGTGCGTGTGTGTGCCTGCGCGTGTGTCTGCGCGTGTGTCTGCGCGTGTGTCTGCGCGTGTGTCTGCGCGTGTGTCTGCGCGTGTGTCTGCGCGTGTGTCTGCGCGTGTGTCTGCGCGTGTGTCTGCGCGTCTGTGTGTGTCTGTGCGTGCGTGTCTGTGCGGGAATTATTCACTAGTGTGAAAAAAATGTCCAGATTTCAGAATTTTTGTGGATTTCAGACGACCCCTCCAGCAATCTGCGCGATGCCCGGATTTCGGAACATTCCGGAGTTTGGAACTCCGGATTTGGGAGGTCGCACCTGACTGCAGCTCAGACTTTGATAGGTAGAGACAATTGTAAAAGCAATCATACTGACCTCCCTCAATCGTAGAAAACACCGAATCACCACATGGTGCAAACCAGACGTGGTTTAATGCTATGGTGCACCAACTTCGCTAACATGGCTACACTAAGGAAAGGGTGTGACAGCACTCTACTACATCATCAATTGAGAAGGAACTACAATATATATATACGTTCGTCTGATAGCAGATATATAAATGCACTTGATTGTAACATAAACTAGTTTTACACGAGATAAATAAATGCACAACTAACTATGGGCCAACAATTGCGGTCTCTACGGGCGCGTTCGATGTCCGCGCGTACCCATAGAGGCCCGGCAATGTCGGTTCTTGGCACGCGCCGAAATCAGTCACTTGCAAAATGTCTTTTGACAGATCCAACTCATCCCCGGGAGAAGGAGCTTCGCGGGCGTAGATTCGGGCTATTTGGCCAACTCCTGCCCAGCGAATGTCCTTCAAACTCTTACGCCTGGTAAAAAGCAGGCGTATGGTCTGCTATTTCCAGCGTAAGAGTTTTAAAAGATAGAAAAATAAAATGTTATCAATAATTTTTCTATTAAAAACCTTGTCCATTCGGTAAGTTTATTATTACCCCTGTTAAAACATCATAAAAAAATTCAGAAAAATAATTTCTTGTCTAATACATTCAATTTAAATTAATTTTAAATACGTGAAGTGTTTTTCTTACTTCTTTTAAAAGTTTGTGTTTTTCGGGGTAGCTCCATCATAGAAATATTGATCTCCATACAAACAGAACCCAGCATTACTGTGAATGGGGATACGCCATTTTCATTGGTTGGTCCGGCCCATGTGATCCCAGGCTGCGCATATGCTCCTGGAATACGTGGGCCCCTACGCTGGACTGCGGGAAGCCTCCGACCGCAATTTCTGGTCCAATATGTTTGTGTTAAAAACAGGAAATGCTGGAAATCCCCTCGGCAGGTCGACATGAGGAAAAACTTTACTCAGCGAGTGGTTGGGATCCGGAATGCACTGCCTGAAAGGGTGGTGGAGGCAGGCTCAATTTTATCTTTCAAAAGGGAGTTGGATAAATATTTGAAGGTAAAATAAATTGCAGGGCTACGGGGAAAGGGCGGAGGCGGGGGGGGGGCGGGGGGAGAGTGGGACTAGCTGAGAATCTGCACGGGCACGATGGGCCGAATGGCTTTATTCGTGCTGTAACCATTCTATGATTCCAGGTCAGGTAGCATCTGTGGAGAGAGAAGCAGAGTTAACGTTTCAGGTCGTGAAAGGTCATTGACCGGAAACGTTAACTCTGTTTCTCCCTCCACAGATGCCGGCTGACCTGCTGAGTATTTCCAGTATTTTCTGTCTCCATTTCCGATTTCCAGCATTCGCAGTACAGCAGGGTATGTTGCTTGTGTGAACAGGCTTGCTTTTATAAGCCCGTAGATTTATCAATGCACATGATCTGTAACACAAACAGGACAGCTTTACATGGTCACACCTTGTCCGAGTGGTTACACCCGATAAACCTTTGGGACTGAATGGATCGTGTTGCCCGAGAGCTGGCTATTGCTGTTCACTTAGGATTTATCAAAACATGAAAATGCTGAAAACTATTTTGTGTTCGCCCAGCAGAGGGCAACAAAGCGCTGTTCATCCGAACTGCGTTTACCGTAAATCTGCGACATGTGCAGTTGGCTCTTTCAGACATAACACTGAATTATTAGTCATGGTATTGGTGGCACCATTTAAATACCCTGTACTTCAGTTGCTTTAATTCTGTAATGAATTCTGAGGCAGAAAGTGGACAGGACGAAGGGGAAAAAGAAAATGCCTTTAAATAAATCCCACATTTCCATGAACAACAATTTGCATTTATATAAGCACCTACTGAAGTGGGAAAAACATCCCAAGTCACTGCACAGAGGAGAAAAGGAGATTTCGTAATATCATAGAATACAGCACAAGAGGCCATTCAGCCCATCGAGTCTGGCCAGCAGTTTACAGGAAGGACGTGATTGCACTGGAAAGGGTGCAGAGGAGATTTACGAGAATGTTGCCTGGACTGGAGAATTTTGGCTATGAGGAAAGATTGGAAATGCTGGGTCTGTAATCTCTGGAACAGAGGAGGCTGAGGGGAGACCTGATTGAGGTGTATAAAATTATGAGGGGCCTGGATAGAGTGGATAGGAAGGACCTGTTTCCCTCGGCAGAGGGGTCAACAACCAGGGGGCATATATTTAAAGTAATTGGGGGGGAGGTATAGAGGAGATATGAGGGGAAATGTCTTCACCCAGAGGCTGGAACTCACTGCCTGAAAGGGTGGTAGAGGCAGAAACCCTCAGCACATTAAAAAAATACTTGGATGTGCACTTAAAGTGCCGTAACCTACAGGGCTACGGGCTAAGAGTTGGAGAGTGGGATTAGGTTGGATAGCTCTCGGTCGGATGGTGCGGATACGATGGGCCGAAATGGCCTCCTTCCGTGCTGTCAATATCTACGATTCTATGAAAAAGACTTGGATTTATATGGCGCCTTTCATAACCACCAGACATCTCAAGGCGCTTTACAGCCAATGAAGTACTTTTGGAGTGTGGTCACAGTTGTAATGTAGGAAACGTGACAGCCAATTTGTGCACAGCCAGCTCGAACAAACAGCAATGTGATAATGGCCAGATACTCTGCTTTTTTGTTATGTTGTTTGAGCGATAAATATTGGCCAGGACACCGGGGATAACTTCCCTGCTCTTCTTCAAAAGAGTGTCATGGGATCTTTTACGTCCACTTGAGAGAACAGACGGGGCCTCGGTTTAACGTCTCATCCGAAAGACGACACCTCCGACAGTGCAGTGTTCTCTTGGCCCTGCACTGGAGTGTCAGCCGAGATTTTTTGGTGCTCAAGTCCCTGTGTGAGACCTGAACCCACAACCTTCTGTCTCAGGGGCGCGAGTGCTGCCCACTGAGCCACGGCTGACACTATAATCCAGTTAGTCCCACCCCATCGCTCTTTCCCCATGTCCACGCACTTTGTTGTCCTTCCAGTATTTATCCAGTTCCCTTTTGCAGGCTACTATTGAATCTGTATCCAGTGCCCTATCAGGTAGTGCGTTCCAGATTCTGACCACTCGTTCCGTAAATAAGGTTCCCATCGTGTCGCCTCGGGGTTCTTTTGCCAATCACCTTAAACCTGTGCCCACTCGTCATCGACCCTTCAGCCGCTGCAAAGAGTTTCTTTTTATTTACCCTTATCTCAACGCTTTCTGATCTTAAACACCAATCTGCTGAGCCTTGCCTGGAGAGTTGGGGAGATTAAAATAAAATGGCGGCCGCGGCGGTGCGCCCTCCCCTTTCAGGCCGGACGCGGCGCCCAGCCACAAGAAGCTTCCCGCCGGGGAAAGGTGTCGGGGGCACTGAGCGGCGGTCAATCCGCTCCCGCGGGGCAATTTCCCACTCGGGGCGCTAAGGGGTCGGCCCCGTACACCGCTCCAAAAATAGTGGCGGCCAATTTTCAAAATGGCGGCCCCTTCCGCGACGACCGAGCGGCGAGTGCTCACCGACCCGTGGCCGCCACTTTGAGTTGGTCAAGGCTCTTATAGAAAGGGACAATTTCTGCTCCCATATTTGCAGACGGTAGCTGGGGGTGATGCTGCTATTCCGATTTACACCTGCCCGAGACCCAGCTTTCGGTTCTTTACTTGACCCATTACCATCGCTCTTGCCTTGTACCATCGCACTTTTGTCATTTATTCTCTCCTGCCTTGCACCCTAACACACACCTTCCCTTTTGATCTTTTCTCACCTCTACCCCCTTTCCCTGCCTCTGCATTTGCTGAAATCCTATTATATCTCCAACATGTTCCATCGACCTGAAACGTTAACTCGGTTTCTCGCTCCACAGATACGGCCTGACCCGCTGAGTGTTTCCAGCATTTTCTGTTTATATTTTAATTTTTGCTTGACTTGTCTTCACCATTCACTCTTTAACTCTATTTTGAACTTTACTTTCTAATATATCATATTCTATTAGTAAAACTCCATTGTTGTTTGTGGGAGCTTGCTGTGCGCAAATTGGCTGCTGCGTTTCCCACATTACAACAGTGACTACACTCCAAAAGTACTTCATTGGCTGTAAAGTGCTTTGAGACATCCTGTGGTCGTGAAAGTTGGCCTTTATTACAAGAGAATTTGAGTATAAGAGTAAAAACATCTTACTGCAATTATATTGGGCCCTGGGGAGACCCTACCTGGAGTATTGTGTACAGTTTTGGTCTCCTTTCCTAAGGAAGGATATACTTGCCTTAGAGGGAGTGCAACAAAGGGTCATCAGACTGATTCCTGGGATGGGGGGGATTGTCCTATGAGGAGAGATTGAAGTAGACTAGACCTATATTCTTTAGATTTTAGAAGAATGAGAGTTGATCCGATTGAAACACACAAAATTCTTACAGGGGCTTGACAGGGTAGATGCAGGGAGGATGTTTCCCCGGGCTGGGGAGTCTAGAACCGGGGGTCACAGTCTCAGAATAGGGGGTTGGCCATTTAGGACTGAGACGGAGGAGAAATTCCTGCACTCAGAGGGTGGTGAATCTTTAGAATTCGCTACCCCAGAGGGCAGTGGAGGCTCAGTATATTCAAGACAGAGATCGACAGATTCTTGGATATTAACGGAACTTAGGAATGTGGGGATAGGGCGGGAAAGTGGAGTTGAGGTCAAAGATCAACCATGATCTTATTGAATGGCCGACTCCTGCTCCTATTTCTTATGTTCTAAGTCTTTCTTTCATCCTTCATCCACGGTGGCCTGGGCCCTAACATCCAGTGCCATCCGGGCATATATGACCTCCGTCCAGCTGCAAAACTGGTGTGCTTTTTTCAGCCATTCGTGGCCAAAAGCTCCAGGGATTGACCCGGTCCTGTTACTGAGGCAGGTGACCAAAGTATCAAACCGACAACTGCCACCACTGGAGAAACGTGTTGCCGGCAGCCTTGCCTCACTGAGTCTCAATAAGGTGAACTGACTCATGCCACAGCGCACTGTGGTTTCCGCTACCGTTTGCCGAGACATGTACAACTACTTCCTGAAAAAATAACATCTTGAAGGTCAGACTTAAATAACTGAGTTGTGGTTAGTCGCTTCTCAGCATCGCACTTTTTAAAAAGAAAAAAAAGCTAGTTGCTGCACAGCGTGGGTTTATAAAATCCTGAGAATCCCCTGGGAGGACAGACGCACCAACATTAGCGTCCTCGACCAGGCCAACATCCCCAGCATTGAAGCACTGACCACACTCGATCAGCTCCGCTGGGCAGGCCACATAGTTCACATGCCAGACACGAGACTCCCAAAGCAAGCGCTCTACTCGGAACTCCTTCACAGCAAACGAACCAAAGGTGGGCAGAGGAAACGTTACAAGGACACCCTCAAAGCCTCCCTGATAAAGTGCAACATCCCCACTGACATCTGGGAGTCCCTGACCAAAAACCGCCCTAAGTGGAGGAAGTGCATCCGGGAGAGCGCTGAGCACCTCGAGTCTCATCGCTGAGAGCGTGCAGAGATCAAGCGCAGGCAGCGGAAGGAGCGTGCGGCAAACCAGTCCCACCCACCCCTTTCCCTCAACAACTATCTGTCCCACCTGTGACAGGAACTGTGGTTCTCGTATTGGACTGTTCAGCCACCCAAGGACTAATTTTTTGAGTGGAAGCAAGTCTTCCTCGATTCCGAGGGACTTCCTATGATGATGATGATAAGAGTGAAACAGTCTCCGAGGATGGTGCAGTGGGAGGGTTAGGCGATCCGCTGTGCAAGTGTACAGCCTGGTGAATCGATTTCACATGGGAACTATCGGATGGCTGAGTGATAAACACATTGTCCTTTCACTTAAGACAGCATAGGGACAGGAGTAGGCCATTTAGCCCCTCGAGCCTGTTCCGCCATTCAGCGAGATCGTGGCTGATCTGCGATCTAACACGCCTTTGGCCCATAATCCCTCAATAACTCTGGTGAACAAAAATCTAGCAATTAACAATTGACCCAGCATCAATCGCTGTTTGCGGAAGAGAGTTCCAAACTTCTATCACCCTGTGTGTGTACAATTGTTTCCTAACTTCACTCCTGTAAGGCCTAGCTCTCATATTTAGGCTATGTACCCTAGTCCTAGACTCACCAACCAGCGGAAATAGTTTCTCTCTATCTACCCCATCAGTTTTCCTTAATATCTCAATGTTTGGACTCTCAGGGAATCAAGGGACCCGGGGGATCGGGTGGGAAAGTGAAGTTGAGATAGAAATCATCATACGCAGCCCCTCGGAGTCGAGGATGACTTGCTTCAACTCTGAAAGTGAGTTCGCAGGTGACTGAGGAGTCCAATGCGGAAATTACAGTCTCTGTCACAGATGGGGCAGACAGTGGTTGAAGATTAGGCGGTGATCCGTCCAGCAGTTGTCGGTTCCCGTCATGGCACGTGCGATGCGCACGTCCTTGTGGTCCCTGGCACGGACGATGACATAGTCGAGCAGGTGCCAGTGTTTGGAGCAAGGGTGCTGCCAGGATGCCTTGTACTTGTCCCTCTGATGGAACAAGGTGTTGGTGGTGGCAAGGCCATGTTCAGGAGCAGGGTACCGCTGAAGTTGGTTTTCCCTACCCACTCTCTGCCGGATCACACCTCCCCAGAGGTCTGTGTCCTTTCCGACTCTGGTGTTGACGTCGCCGAGAAGGATCAGCTTGTCGCCCGTTGGGACTCGGGACAGCGATTGTTCGAGGCTGGAGTCGAATTCCTCTTTGGTCGCACCTGTAGCATCCAGTGTTGGGGCGTACGCACTGATGACCTAAGCGCACTGGTTCCAGGCTAGAGTGAGCCGAAGGGACTTGAGGCGTTCGTTTATCCCGCAAGGGGAGTCTCTGAGGCGGCCCACTAGCTCATTCTTGATGGTAAAGCCAACCCCATGGAGGTGGCTTTCTGCTTCTAGTTTGCCTTTCCAGAAGAAGGTGTAACCACCACCTTGATTTTTGAGCTGGCCTTCCCCTGCCCGCTGGGCCGCGATATCAACGTTGATGCGTCTGAGTTTCCGGGCAACGATAGCAGTGCGACGTTCCGGTCTGTCGCTGTTGGGGTGGTTAAAACTTTGAAAACGTAAATGACCTTATTCTTTTCTTTTATCTTTGAGCTTCCTCTGGGATTCCTAATGACCTCTGGTCTGCAGAGGATCCCAGCAACGTGTCCGTTTGACAAAGTCGAAGAAAAATGAGATGGGTGCACGGGAATGAAATGGGTGCACGGGAATGAGATGGGTGCACGGGAATGAGATGGGTGCACGGGAATGAGATGGGTGCACGGGAATGAGATGGGTGGCTGGGGATACCATCTTGTGCAGCAGTACAATGCTCACGTTGGGTGTTCATCTACTGCAGGCACAGGCCCAGTGACCTGAACCCCGGGATGAAATCCTGGGGCAGCGTTGAGTGGGTGTTGTCCTAACGCAGTGGGTCGCCTCTCCCACTTCCTCTTTGCTGAGCATTCCCCAGACGCTACGAAGATGGTCTATTTCTCAATCCCTCACTTTGAAGATCAGCAAACGAAAAAGATTTTAAGGGGGAACGATATTTATCCCTCAATCAACATAAAAAAAACAGATGATCTGCTCATTATCACATTGCTGTTTGTGGGAGCTTGCTGTGCGCAGATTGGCTGCCACTTTTCCCACATTACAACAGTGACTTCAAAAGTACTTCATTGGCTGTAAAGTGCTTTGGAACGTCGTGAGAGGCGCTATATAAATGCAAGTCTTTCTTTCTTCTTTCAAAATTACAAAGAATATACAGTACAGGAAACAGTCATTCCTCATGTATTGGATATTAATTCTTGGGCTTTGTGAAGAGGCACACATTGCCTTGACTATCCTCCACCCCCTGCATAAAGTGCGTAACCACGTCCTTTTCTTGGTGAGTCTCCAGCCCCCTACCCCAAACAGAGCGTCCGTGCAGTCCGTGCAAGCGGGTCCTGCTCCCTCAAGTTTACTGCTGGTTTATTCGATCTGGCTGTCAACCTTGTTGCCCCAGCGGCCAGCTTCTTCCAGTGCTGCCATTGCCCCTAAGCAGCGGGTTTTATAACCTGCTGCTGTGCACCAGGTTGCCCCCTTCAGTTATGTCCCGACCCCAGGCGCCCAACCCCCCCCCCCCACCACCAGATTATATTCCAGGCCCTCCCCTCTTTTGGCCCATTTGCGGCCTACATCCTCCCTCTTGACCAGTGCCCCCCTCCAGCAGCTCCATCGACACACGCAGCATATTTAAATTGCTGACCGCACCAGTTACAGCCTCCCACCCGGCCTCCGTTCGGACACTGTGACCTCGGCTCAAATTTCGGCCTCTATATTTCTACTGTTCTGAAACTCGACACGTGAGACTTCCCGGCACGGCTATGTTTCAATGTGCCTGCATCTCCTCTCCTCTAGATGGCATGTGACTGCTCCCAAATCTCCTGTGCAGACTTCAAGCCATTCCTGAACGTTATACGCAGCTCACCCACCAACTGGCAGATCTCTCCTTTTCACTCAGCTCTTTGGTTAAAGGTTCAAGTAGAACATTCTGCCTTGCGCTTCTGTGACAGAACTGGCGCAAAAATAATCCTCGATTTTAGGAGAATTCTTTTGCACCATCAACGTCCAGCCTACGCAATGTTTAGTTCAGGGAGACACATACAACAATAACTACTTACATTTATATAGCACCTTTAATACAGTATAACATCACAAGGCACTTCGCAGGAGCATTTTCAAAACAAATCTGACTCCAAGCCACATAAGGAGATATTAGGGCAGGTGACCAAGAGAGGTAGGTTTTAAGGAGCCTCTTAAAAGGAGCAGAGAAGAGGCAGAGAGGTTTATTGAGGGAGTTCCAGAGCTTAAGGCCTTGGCAGCAGAAGGCACGGCCACGAGTGGTGTAGCAGTTAAAATCAGGGGATGCTCAAGAGGGGCGCAGAGGTTTCGGAGGGTTGTAGGACTGGAGGAGATTACAGAGATAGGGAGGGGCGAGGCCATGGAAGGATTTGAAAACAAGGATGAGAATACTGAAAGCGAGGCATTCCCGGACCGAGAGTCAATGTAGGTCAGTGAGCACAGGAGTGATGGGTGAGCGGGACTCGGTGTGAGTTAGGACACGGGCAGTGAGCACAGGAGTGATAGGTGAGCGGGACTCGGTGTGAGTTAGGACACGGGCAGTGAGCACAGGAGTGATGGGTGAGCGGGACTCGGTGCGAGTTAGGACACGGGCAGTGAGCACAGTGGGTGATGGGTGAGCGGGACTCGGTGCGAGTTAGGATACGGGCAGTGAGCACAGGGGGTGATGGGTGAGCGGGACGGTGTGAGTTCGGACAAGGACAGCGAGCACAGGGGTGATGGGTGAGCGGGACTTGGTGCGAGTTAGGACACGGACAGCGAGCACAGGGGTGATGGGTGAGCGGGATGGTGCGAGTTAGGACACGGGCAGTGAGCACAGGGGTGATGGTGAGCGGGACTCGGTGCGAGTTAGGACACGGGCAGTGAGCACAGGGGTGATGGGTGAGTGGGACGGTGCGAGTTAGGACACGGACAGTGAGCACAGGGGGTGATGGGTGAGTGGGACTCGGTGCGAGTTAGGACACGGGGTCAGTGAGCACAGGGGGTGATGGGTGAGTGGGACGGTGCGAGTTAGGACACGGACAGCGAGCACAGGGGTGATGGGTGAGTGGGACTCGGTGCGAGTTAGGACACGGGCAGTGAGCACAGGGGTGATGGGTGAGTGGGACGGTGTGAGTTAGGACACGGACAGTGAGCACAGGGGTGATGGGTGAGTGGGACGGTGTGAGTTAGGACACGGACAGTGAGCACAGGGGTGATGGGTGAGTGGGACGGTGTGAGTTAGGACACGGGCAGTGAGCACAGGGGTGATGGGTGAGCGGGACTTGGTGCGAGTTAGGACACGGACAGCGAGCACAGGGGTGATGGGTGATTGGGACTCGGTGCGAGTTAGGACACGGACAGTGAGCACAGGGGTGATGGGTGAGTGGGACTCGGTGCGAGTTAGGACACGGACAGTGAGCACAGGGGTGATGGGTGAGCGGGATGGTGCGAGTTAGGATACGGACAGCGAGCACAGGGGGTGATGGGTGAGTGGGACGGTGCGAGTTAGGATACGGACAGCGAGCACAGGGGGTGATGGGTGAGTGGGACTCGGTGCGAGTTAGGACACGGACAGTGAGCACAGGGGGTGATGGGTGAGCGGGATGGTGTGAGTTCGGACAAGGGCAGCACGCAAATGAAGGCAACTCCGATTCGGTCAGAAAATGTCGGTATTGAGACAATGAGAAACGACATCCTTCTCATTCCGAGATGCCCATTTAGACTCTGCATTGGATGGAGTGGATAGTTACACTCGGCCGGTATGGACTGGTGTGAGAATTGATGGCTTAGAAACATAGAAAATAGGTGCAGGAGTAGGCCATTCGGCCGCTCGAGCCTGCACCGCCATTCAATGAGTTCATGGCTGAACATGCAACTTCAGTACCCCATTCCTGCTTTCTCGCCATACCCCTTGATCCCTCTAGTAGTAAGGACTACATCTAACTCCTTTTTGAATATATTTAATGAATTGGCCTCAACAACTTTCTGTGGTAGAGAATTCCACAGGTTCACCACTCTCTGGGTGAAGAAGTTTCTCCTCATCTCGGTTCTAAGTGGCTTACCCCTTATCCTTAGACTGTGACCCCTGGTTCTGGACTTCCCCAACATTGGGAACATTCTTCCTGCATCTAACCTGTCTAAACCCGTCAGAATTTTAAACGTTTCTATGAGATAAGCATCCTGGTATGATACAGCAATTCAATCTGTCTCGCTGAATGGAGTCGAGTTTGACATTGGCCGAGCCCAGTGCAATTAGCAGTCAATGAGAAATACCCGATTTATGAAGTGGAGGCTGGCGAGAGAAATTCCTTATCGGTTAAATCATTGAAGCAGGAATAGCGCTGGCATGGGGGGGGAGAGTGGGGTGGAGATGCTTTGCATTGAAGGGAGAAATTTCCAATTAGTATACCTGCACTTTACACTAGCACTGTTACTATAACTAACTGGGACTGTAACCAGGTTAAAAGAGCATCTTCACCAATACTAGCTACCAGCAGTGAGCAGTAACCCGTGAACAGGGACAAGAGCCATTGTAGCCAATCAGATCTTGCACTCCCATCATTTCTGCAGAACTGAGCAATTGTTTAAAGAAATTAAAGGCATCTGTCTTGACACAAATGGTCCAGTTTTAAAAAAAGAGGAACCCCCCTCCCCCCATCCCATTAAGGGAGTAATTATGGAATACCATAAAACTGGTTACTACGGTTGGAGACTTCATGTTAAACCAGTGGTGATTTTGGCAAACAGAAATTTCCACCAATTAATCCTGGAGCGATTCAGACAACTCTGAAACTCCTCAAGTTCCACCTGTCGGCATTATCAAACTATATTTGGAACAGCTTCCACAAATATTTCCAGCCACACATGTTTTTAATTGACTTCCAAATATCACAGGGTAGGCTTTATTGCTTGTAATACTGTCGGGAGACTTTGGCACAATGTCACACCATCGGAGAAGAAGTCACAGTCCTAATGCTGGATTTCTAACGAGACGATCAAAGCTTCAATCACTGTTACAGGCCCCTCTTTAAAACGAGGGGAAAGGCAGGCTGAGAGTTATTACAATGCAACAACAACAGCTTGCATTTATATAGCGCCTTTAAACATGGTAAAACAACATGTATTTATATAGCGCCTTTAACGTAGTACAATGTCCCAAGGCGCTTCACAGGAGCGTTAACAACATTTCGCAGCGAGCCACATGAGGAGATATTTAGGACAGGTGACTGAAAGCTTGGTCAAAGAGGGAGGTTTTAAGGAGCATCTTAAAGGAGGAAAGAGAGGTAAGCGAGGCGGAGAGGTTTAGGGAGGGAGTTCCAGAGCTTGAGGCCCAGGCAGCTGACGGCACAGCCACTGATGGTGGAGCGATTATAATCAGGGATGTGCAAGAGACCAGGATTAGTGCAGTGCAGAGATATTGGAGGGTTGGAGGGCTGGAGGAGGTTACAGAGATAGGGAGGGGGGAGCGAGGCCATGGAGGGATTTGAAAATTAAGAATTTTAAAATCGAGGCGTTGCAGCTTAACCGGGAGCCAATGTAGGTCAGTGAGCACAGGGGTGATGGGAGAACCGGGACTTGGTGTGAGTTAGGACACGGGCAGCAGAGTTTTGGATGAGCGCAAGTTTATGGATCAAACCTCCACACAGTCCCGTCCCATCCCATCGCCCCCCCCCCTCCCCTTACCCCACCCAGCCCCAAAACTGGGAGCTTGGGACTTTCTCCCAAACTGACACGCAGTCCAGAGTAACGTTACACCACCGGCAGAACAAAGTGACGACGGAACGAAAACCAACGTTTGTACCACCTTTCAATTTAAACGTGGATGACTCAATTCAATGCAAACAGCAAATTCCTTCAAATAAGCTCCTCTCTCTTCCCCCCCCCGCCCCCCCACCACCCACCCACACCCGAGAGATTTATTTGTGTGAATATTGTGCTCAAGGCAGCGACTGTTAGCGCTGAGCATCCCCCTGTCAGGCATTACTTAGATGCAGAGTAAATTTCCACCCGCTCTGGCCCAAACAACGCGTGTCAGGAGAGCACCTGCTGTACCGACATGATGCTTGCCACAACACCCAATCTCTGTGAGGCTGCTTGCCAATTTAGCACCGAAGAACGCTGAATTGTAAGAGCAATTTTGTACTGTGGATCTATACCCACACGAGAACCGAACCGATACTGCCCAAACCACGCCCCTTTTGCAGTCAACGGACACAGGAGAGTTTTTAATCTCCTCAGTTTGGCCGAGATTTGGCCCCAGGGTTGAAAGGAAAGAATGAAAGGCTCGCATTTAAGTAGCGCCTTTCATGATCACCGGACGTCGCAAAGTGCTTTACAGCCAATGAAGTACTTTTGAAGTGTAGTTGTTGAAGTGTTGTAATTACTAGAGGTGATCTAAAACTCGGCTGCCCGTGTCCTAACTCACACCAAGTCCCGCTCATCCATCACCCCTGTGCTCGCTGAGCTACACTGGCTTCCAGTTAAGAAACACCTCGATTTCAAAATTTTCATCCTTATTTTCAAATCCTTCCATGGCCTCGCCCCTCCCTATCTCTGTAATCCCCTCCAGCCCCACAACCCCCCCGCCCCGAGATGTCTGCGCTCCTCTAATTCTGCCCTCCTGAGCATCCCTGATTATAATCACTCAACCATTGCTGGCCGTGCCTTCTGTTGCCTAGGCCCCAAGCTCTGGAACTCCCTCCCTAAACCTCTCCACCTCTCTTTCCTCCTTCAAGTTGCTCCTTAAAACCGACCTCTTTGACCAATGTTTTGGTCACTTGCCCTAATTTCTCCTTCTGCGGCTCGGTGTCAATTTTAAAAATCTCATAATACCCCTGTGAAGCGCCTTGGGACGTTTCACTATGTTAAAGGTGCTATATAAACACAAGTTGTTGTTGTTGTAATGTAGGAAACGCGGCAGCCAATTTGCACACAGCAAGCTCCCACAAACAGCAATGTGATAATGACCAGACAATCTGTTTTAGTGATGTTGGTTGAGGGATAACTATTGGCCAGGACACCGGGGATAACTCCCCTGCTCTTCTTCGAAATAGTGCCGTGAGATCTTTTACATCCACCCGAGGGAGCAGACGGGGGAGTCGGTTTAACGTCGCAAATGAAGGACGGCAGCTCCGACAGTGCAGCGCTCCCTCAGCACTGCACTGGGGTGTCTGCCGAGACTGCTGTGTTCAAGTCCCTGGCGTGGGACTTGAACCCACAACCAGAGGCGGGGGTGCTCCCAACCAAGCCGCAAGCTGGAAGGTGAGAGGGCAGTGTCTCTCGCTCCCACAGGCGGTGGGACCAAACATTCCATTCGTTCCCGTACAAAAACCGACTCTGTGCCTGTACACGGAATGACTCACTGGAGCAGGTCTATCGCAAAAAAATACATTCTGAAAACAGGAACCAACCAGCAGATCAGAGTAGCTGTCTTGCTTTACACGCTGAAACTGACTTGTGGCGCGCAGGCACATGGCAAAGAACTGTCCCCCGTCCCCCCACTCCCCGAACCCCCGTGGGGTTCAGTAAGGACTGGGTGATCACCGTAATAGTGGCCATCATCATAGACAATCCCTCGCAATCGAGGAAGACTTGCTTCCATTCTTAAAATGAGTGCTTAGGTGGCTGAACAGTCCAATACGAGAGCCGCAGTCCCTTGTCACAGGTGGGGCAGACAGTGGTTGAGGGAAAGGGTGGGTGGGACTGGTTTGCCGCACGCTCCTTCCGCTGCCCGCGCTTGATTTCCGCGTGCTCTCGGCGATGAAGTGGTGCGAGACACAAAAATGACAGAAATTTAACAAGACGATCCCGCTCATATTCCTGTAAAATCCCAAGCCAGCGGCAGGTTTCAAAGCATTCCCCGTGCTGGGCCGGGCCAGGGCTTGCCGTTTGGTGAGAGCGAGCGCTGCGACCAGCACAAGGATCTGCTCGGGAACACATGGCAGAGCGCCAGGCCATCGACACAAACAATTCTACATACAGAAATTCCGCAATGATTTATGGTGCCCCAGATATGTGCCCGGCCCCTCTGTTCTGGGTTACTTATCGAGCAAGGCTTTAAAGTGACAGGGCTCTGTGTGATTTAAGATGGATAAGTAGGTCATTGTGCAGCAGAGTTCGAAACATTCCTTCAATAATTTTGGAAGGGGTGAAACTCTGCACCTCCTCCCACCCCTCCGCCCCCGGGGAACCTGGTGAGGGGAGTGTGCTTTCACAGATAAAAATAAATAATGAGCGTGTATCTTTTTAAAAATTTAAATCAGATTAAGACTTTTTATAGTTAATCATATGCATTTGACTCTTGCAGTTGATGTTGTTACCCTAGTCATCATCATCATCATAGGCAGTCCCTCGGAATCGAGGAAGATTTGCTTCCATTCCCAAAGTGAGTTCTCAGGAGGCTGAACAGTCCGATATATGAGAGCCACAGACCCTGTCACAGGTGGGACAGACGTTCGTCGAGGGAAGGAGTGGGTGGGGCTGGTTTGCCGCGCACTCCTTCCGCTGTCTGCGCTTGACCTCTTCATGCTCTTTGCATTGAGACTCGAAGAGCTCAACGCCCTCCCGGATGCACTTTCTCCACCTCGGGCGGTCTTCGGCCAGGGTCTCCCAGGTGTCAGTGGTGATGTCGCACTTTACCAGGGAGGCTGTGAGGGTGTCCTTGTAACGCTTCCGCTGCCCACCTTTGCCTCGTTTACAGTGTAAACGTGCAGCATTCCTCTCTCTTCTAAACGCTCAATCTGATCCCCCTGTTTCGAGTTGGCTTTTCCCCGTTCCCCCTGCACCGTGCTCTCTACAGCAATGCACAGACTGCTGTAGTACACCCAATGTAAATGATCACCTCCCCACTCCACGGACTACTCCAGGTCGAAATCAACTGCAAAATAAAGACTTGCTCTTGCAGAGGATACGGCAAGAAAACTAGAAAGACTGGAGCGGAGATTCAGTATATCGCACGCCACGTAATCTCAGAGCCTAGTGCAGCATCCATCTTCCTGTCCAACCCACCCGACACACTGATTTCAGTCTCCTCTTAGTGCCCGCCGTAGCTCATTGGGCAGCACCCTCGTCTCGGAGTCAGAAAGTTGTCCCACTCCAGAGACCCGAGCACAAAAATTCTAGGCCGACGCTCAGCAGCGCTGAGGGAGTGCTGCACTGTCGGAGGTGCCGTCTTTTGGATGAGACGTTAAACCGAGGCCCCGTCTGCTCTCTCAGATGGAAGTAAACGATCCTATGGCTACTATTTCGAAGAAGAGCATCGTCGTTATCCCCGATGTCCTGGCCTATATTTATCCCTCAACCAACATCACTAAAAAACAGATTATCTGGTCGTTATCACGTTGATGTTTGTGGGAGCTTTCTGTGCGCAAATTGACTGCCACGTTCCCTGCATTGCAACAGCGATGACACTTCAAAAAATACTTCATTGGCTGTAAAGCGCTTTGGGACGTCCTGAGGATGTGAAAGGCGCTATATAAATGCAAGTCTTTTCTTTCTTTTTTGTATGAACCCAGCACAGTTTGCCAAAAGGGAGTATTCACATTTAAATAAAGATGTTTTATCTGCAGATCAAGTTTGTAACAACGAAGGCAATTATTTGGTGAGACCATCTGCACTGGGCTGGATACACTGACCGGGGCAAGAGTCACATTATTAGCGTTTGTGACCAGTAACTAACTGCATGAGAACTAGCGAGCACGACTTTTCTGGACATTGTTAGGCAGGGGCCAAAAGTGCTACTTAAAAATAATATTTAAATTAATTTCACTTCATAACTCTACTGCAACACTCAGATCATCAGCATGAAGAACGACTTGAAAACAAGTCTCATATTTTGGCGCCTATCTGCGACATCCGATCAGAAACAAATAGTCCGCTATTTTAACCGCAGCAGCAAATGTTAATTCACAGTTCAGCCACATCGCAACAGTTAAAAAAACATTTTCTAATCGGTTGACTTTCTTTTTCTTTTCACTCGTCTTCTGAAGATGAGAATTATTCCGACTGCCTTTAAAGTATTTTGCCAAATAGCCATTTTTCAACGTGTGATCTTAGGAGAGTGAGTGTTGGCAGACTATTCAACTGCCGTAGCATCACACACGGACCTCCGCCTTCAACACGATAGCCACATACGTGCACATTACATCCTGGGGCAGTGGGCACCAAGTCCTAAATGGGAACCCTGGTCAAAAAGCAAACACCTAACCTTCATCTAGGGTCCAGCAGATGACGTGGCCTTGATGTAAAAGGTTACCCTTCTTGCACATATGTGCAGCCTTCCCCCACCCACACCCCGCCCCATTGTTGCCCCGATTGCAATCTGGTCAACTCCTGAATCAAAGCCAAAAACAGAAAGTAGCCGTGATGGTGACGGAACCGGTAACACCAGAGAGAGAGAGACAGAGAGACAGAAAGAGAGAGAGACAGAGAAAGAGAGAGAGACAGAGAGAGAGAGAGAGAGACAGAGAGAGAAAGAGAGACAGACAGAGCGAGAGAAAGAGAGAGACAGAGCGAGAAAGAGAGACACAGAGAGACAGAGACAGAGAGAGAGAGAAAGAGAGACAGAGAAAGAGAGTGGAGCGGTTGCATATTTGGTCAAGTGTGGAATCACCTGAATCCAATTGAGACCATCTCCGGTATAACTACAGCTCTAAGTGAATGCCCCTCTAGCAATCCCCTGGGAACTTTAATGAATTATGTATAAAATCTGTTTGAAATGATCAGACAGCTCACATATTAACTCTGTACTATAACTGGCTTGTGGGCCCTATAGTGCGTGGAGTTTTGTGTAGGCATCTCAATTGAATGCATTTTATGGGAAAGGCACTGTATGCTCGAGAAGTTCTCTGTTGTTGGAGAGTGATGTGAGGGTAAGCAGTGTAGCTTAGGTTTACTCCATATTGTTCTAAGTGGGTGGATACAGGTTTCAGTACCTACATTATAACAGTGGCTACACTTCAAATGTACTTCATTGGCTGTAATCGTCCTGAGATCATGAAAGACTTTTCCCTGTAGCTTAACAACGCCCTTAAAGAATCTTCCCTCCATTTGAACAAGTATTCCCTGTGTTTTCTTTAAAAATAAAAATCATGATCTTCAAAGTGATTGTTGAAGACACAGTGAATCACCGCACTACACAGTAACTGCCGATCTCAATTGAATGCATTTTATGGGAAAGGGGTTTTATGCAAAAGAATTTCTTCTGGGAAATATTTCTAAAGCTGCTGAATCTCTTTGCCAAGGAGAAATGAAATACAGGGCAGATTAGGCAGCAGATACAACAGAGGAAAAAACAAAGGAAAAAGGTAAGAGTTAGAAATTCCAGCTTTCTCAAGGCTGCAAGGTCTTTCTTCAGTCTTCTTCTCCTTAAATACACAAGGGTAGGGGGAACGACAGCAGCTAAAGGTGGTCTCACTCCCAAGGCAGTTCTTCCACCTCAGTACCGGGGACATAAAAGTTGTTTTGCTGTGAAATAATTTTTTTTTAAACCAGATATTCAAAGGGGAAAAGGGGAGGATTGCTAAGAGGACTGGACTCATGCACGTGATCCCACCCCAGCCCCCCCCCGCCCTCTTCTCTCTCTCCCCACCGCCCCCCCCCCCCTCCCCGAGTTCCCTCTCAAGTTCCGAGCAAGATGGTCGACGACAAACTGATCGAGAGGGACAGCTCAAACAGTCAGGACGGAGCCAGAGACATGGGGGAAAAAGCTTTGCTTAATGCTTTACTGAAAAATCAACAATTAGAAAGTTTCTTTAAAAAAAGACAGTTTTAAAAGCCTTAAACTCTGGACACTTTCACTTTAGTGATTAAAGTCTTCCACAGGTATATATCGTTCTCCAACATTATTTAACTCGAAGGCCAATAGAACACTGCACATGACAGCACAAGTTTTCCAAATGTAAAATTTCTGAAAATAAAGATTCTTTGGACTTTAGAATTGTATGTAACATCGACTAAACGTGCTGCCTGTGCTCCTTGGCATGCACTAACACCCCACCTCCTGACACGAGGAATGAGTCATTACGTTGCAGGTTACAGCTATTCAGAACTTACAGCTCGCCACGTATGAAAGAGCTGGCTTAAAAATACACCACAAATAAGAATAGTCAGCACACGAGGTTCGAGAAAGCTTCCTGAATAAAAGGCTAAAAATAAAGGTAGGAATGTGTGGAAGGACATTAAAGTGGTCCCTGCTGCAGCCCAGCATCGAGTACCTGCAGCATCTGAAATGCGGGAGAGGAATGGATAAGGGTGGCGGGCGGGGGGGAGAAGTCTTTGATGAATCAAAACGTGCTGTGATGATGCAAAGAGTTTGAGTGCAAAAGGACATTGAGCCTGAGGAGATCATCAGACAAGCCCACGCACACCAACGCTTGCAAACTTCTCCTTACCGGAAATAAAACGTTGCCAGTCTCTGCATGGCAGCTGCTGCTGTTTAAACCCAGCACAGGTTAAAACTAGCTAACATTGGAATAACTTTTGATTGTGTGTGTGCCCCCTCCCCTCCCAACTCCTGACGCTAAGCCTAGGCACGGCCATCCTCCGTCACGTCACGTTACGTCACCCCAAGTAACAATTCTTCAGATGTGAGTCCAAGCAGAGATCGCTGACCTGTTCTTTGACCAGAAAGGGGTTTTCACTGCTGTACGGCGCAGAAACATGGACCATATACATTAGACACCTCAAGTCGCTGGAGAAATAGCACCAGCGATGTCTCCGCAAAATCCTGCAAATCCCCTGGGAGGACAGACGCACCAACATTAGCGTCCTCAACCAGGCCAACATCCCCAGTATTGAAGCACTGACCACACTTGATCAGCTCCGCTGGGCAGGCCACATAGTTCGCATGCCAGTCACGAGACTCCCAAAGCAAGCGCTCTACTCGGAACTCCTTCACGGCAAACGAGCTAAAGGTGGGCAGTGGAAACGTTACAAGGACACCCTCAAAGCCTCCCTGATAAAGTGCAACATCCCCACTGACACCTGGGGGTCCCTGGCCAAAGACCGCCCTAAGTGGAGAAAGCGCATCCGGGAGGGCGCTGAGCACCTCGAGTCTCATCGCCGAGAGCATGCAGAAAACAAGCGCAGGCAGCGGAAGGAGCGTGCGGCAAACCAGTCCCACCCACCCCCTTTCCCCCAACAACTATCTGTCCCACCTGTGACAGGGACTGTGGTTCCCACATCGGACTGTTCAGCCACCTAAGGACTCACTATTAGAGTGGAAGCAAGTCTTCTTCGATTCCGAGGGACTGCCTATGATGATGATGCCCGATTCAGTCTTCAACTGATTCAATCACTGCATAACTTCCGGCTAGTGATCCAGCAAAGTTGCTTTAATAAAATTGCAAAAAGTGGGTTTTTTGTGCATTTCTTTTTCCAGATACAGATATTGAAGAAGTGGAGTTTTGATAAGAGTAAAACAAGAAGAAACTGGCAGCACTATCGGTAATCAGAGGACACAGACTTAAGGTGATTGGCAAAAGGAGCAGAGGGAAAAAATGAGGAGAATTTATTGGACGCAGCAAGTTGTTATGATCTGGAATGAACTGCCTGAGGAGGATGGAGGAAGCAGAATCAACAGTAACGTTCAAAAGGGAACTTTCAGAGGCTCCGTCTGCTCTCTCAGATGTATGTAAAAGATCTCATGGCACTATTTCGAAGAAGCACAATGGGAGTTATCCCCGGTGTCCTGGGGCCAATATTTACCCCTCAATCAACATCACTAAAACAGATTACCCGGTCATTATCACATTGCTCTTTGTGGGAGCTTGCTGTGCGCAAAGTGGCTGCCGCGTTTCCTACGTTACAACAGTGACTACACTTCAAAAGCACCTCATTGGCTGTAAAGTGCTTTGGGACGTCCTGAGGTTGTGAAAGGCGCTATATAAATGTAAAGTCTTTCTTTTTATAAATACATAAAAAGGAAAAATCTGCCGGGCTATGGGGAAACAGCGGGGGGAGTGGGACCAATTGGATAGCTCTACCAAAGAGCTGCACAGGCACGCTGGGCCAAATGGCCTCCTTCTGTGCTGTGTCATTGAACTGAAAGTACTTCCCTTGCACCTTTCCTCATAATGCTCAATATATAATTACAATGCAGCGTCTGATAAAGTGTATTAACAAGGGCACAACAGGTTTGCTGTTTAAACTGCTTTAATATCAATCCATGAAGGTATTATGTCACAGCCTGATAGCTCCACCGTCCATAGTCCTCCCGTGCTTCACTCTGAAGACCAGGTAGCCAACCATGCTTGACTGCAGCTAAAATCTTGTTTCCAAGACAACCTGTACGGTCAGTCGATAACGACTCCTCTCAAGTCACAACCTGTGTGTGATGATTTTGCTTACAGCCATCATAAATTAAAGCTCATTTTAACTGCAGCTCTATTCCCTGAGTGAAAGTTACAGTCGGGTCCCATTGGTAAAGGAGGACCCTGTTGGCTTTCTAAAAGAAATCTTTATTCATGGGATATGGGTGTCACCGGCAAGGCCAGCATTTATTGCCCATCCCCAAATACCCTCGAGAAGGTGGTGGTGAGCCGGCTTCTTGTCAACCGAGTGGCTCGCTAGGCCATTTCAGAGGGCAGTTTAGAGTCAACCACATTGCTGTGGGACTGGAGTCACATATAGGCCAGACCGGGTAAGGACGACAGATTGCCACACAAGGTGCCACACAAAAGGTTACTGCACAAGATAAAGGTTCACGGGGTTGGGGGTAATATATTAGCATGGATAGAGGATTGGCTAACTAACAGAAAACAGAGAGTCAGGATAAATGGTTCATTCTCTGGTTGGCAACCAGTAACTAGTGGGGTGCTGCAGGGATCAGTGCTGGGACCCCAACTATTTACAATCTATATTAACGACTTGGAAGAGGGGACTGAGTGTAACGTAACCAAGTTTGCTGACGATACAAAGATGGGAGGAAAAGCAATGTGTGAGGAGGACACAAAGAAAATCTGCAAAAGGACACAGACAGGCTAAGTGAGTGGGCAAAAATTTGGCAAATGGAGTATAATGTTGGAAAGTGTGAGGTCATGCACTTTGGCAGATAAAAAATCAAAGAGCAAGTTATTATTTAAATGGAGAAAGATTGCAAAGTGCTGCAGTACAGCAGGACCTGGGGGTACTTGTGCATGAAACACAAAAGGATAGTATGCAGGTACAGCAAGTGATCAGGATGGCCAATGGAATCTTGGGGCCTAAGTTTCCACATGATTTGCGCCTGATTTTTAGGAGCAACTGGTGGAGAACGGACTATCTTAGAAATCGCAATTCTCCACATGTTTTTTTCTGCAGTTCTAGTCAGGTAGAACAGTTCTACTTTGGAACAGAATTTTTTCTTCAAAAGGGGGCGTGTCCGGGCACTGATGCCTGATTTCAAAGTTTCCACAGTGAAAACGTACTCCAAACTAAAGTAGAATGGAGCAAGTGAAGATTTTTGTAGAACTGAAAAAACCTGTTCTACACATTAAAAAATCAGGCGCAGGTTACAAATTAGGCGTCCAGAACGAGGTGGGGGGGGGGGGGGGGAAGGGAACTCATTAAATTCTACAATAAATCCTTATTTATACTTCTACAAATATTATACAAAATAAATCCAACCTGAATAAACATTTATAAGCAAAGAAAAGATTAAATAAACCATCTTCCTACCTGTGTGAAAGTGCTTCAGGCAGGGAGAATTCTGCAGTCAGCCTGAGGCGCCCATTCTTCCCACGGGGGGGGGGGGGGAGGAGGGGAGAGGAGGCGCCCGTTCTTTCCCGCGGAGGGGAGGGAGGGGAAGGAGACAGCAGTTTGTTGCCGCGGAGGGGAGGGGGGGAAGGAAACAGCGTTTTTTTGCCGTGGAGTGTCGGGAGGGGAAGGAGACAGTGAGAAGGCTGCAATTGCTAATGTGCTGATGGCAATGTGCTTTTATTAAAAAAATGTTCAAAAATTAAACAGCTACAAAGAACTACAAAAATGGCCGAGTGCCAATGTTTTTTTTCACACTGAGCATGCGCGAACACTCCAACGCGCACGCGCAGCGTTGCCGGCAGGAAAAAAATTAATTTAAATAGTACCCGCCCCCTCCCACTTACAAAATCGGCGCGAGTGTAGGCTCCGCCCCCCTGGGCGCCGCACCAAACAGACAAGGAGCTGCAAAGCGCTCCAGAATAGCGCGTTTTTTTTCTGGCGCCGTTTTAGGCGCGAAAAACAGGCGCCCAGCTCGGGGGTGTGCCCGTTTTTTATCCTGTGGAAACTTGGGCCCTTGGTCTTTATTGCAAAGGGGATGGAGTATAAAAGCAGGGAAGTCTTGCTACAGCTATACAAGGTGTTGGTGAGGCCACACCTGGAATACGTGCAGTTTTGGTTTCCATATTTACGAAAGGATATACTTGCTTTGGAGGCAGTTCAGAGAAGGTTCACTAGGTTGATTCCAGAGATGAGGGGGTTGACTTATGAGGAAAGGTTGAGTGGGTTGGGCCTCTACTCATTGGAATTCAGAAGAATGAGAGGTGATCTTATCGAAACATAAAAGATTATGAGGGGGCTTGACAAGGTGGATGCAGAGAGGATATTTCCACTGATAGGGGAGACTAGAACTCGAGAGCATGATCTTAGAATAAGGGGCCGCCCATTTAGAACTGAAATGAGGAGGAATTTCTTCTCTCAGAGGGTTGTGAATCTGTGGAATTCGCTGCCTCAGAGAGCTGTGGAAGCTGGAATATTGAATAAGTTTAAGACCGAAATAGATAGTTTCTTGAGCGATGGGGGGGGTTATTGGGAGCGGGTGGGGAAGTGGAGCTGAGTCCATGATCAGATCAGCCATTATCTTATTGAATGGCGGAGCAGGCTCGAGGGGCCTTATGGCCTACTCCTGCTCCTATTTCTTATGTTCTTATTTCCTTCCCTGAAGGACATTAGTGAACCAGTTGGGTTTTTAATAACAATCCGGCAGTTTCATGGTCACCATTACTGCCAGTAGCTTTTCATTCCAGATTTATTTAATTAACTGAATTTAATTTCCCCAGCTGCCGTGGTGGGATTTGTGTCTCTGGATCATTAGTCCAGGCCTCTGTATTACTGGTCCAGTAACATAACCACAATGCCACCGTTCCCTGGCTCTAGGCATGTGTCCTTGCTGCCTGCTCAGGAGAGCACGTTAAAATTGCAGATGTTGCGATCGTGGTGGCTTTCGGACAGGTAAGAGCCAGGGCGATTTTAACCGCCCACCCACCAGGTTTCTGCTGAGGGAGTAGGGTTAAAAAACCTCCCTCAATATCTTCTGAATCAAATGTTTAGTCTAATGGGCATATTGTTCAGCAGCTTTTAGTGGCAAAAGCTGTCATTTTAAACAAATTCAGAAAGCACGGCAACAGGTTTGCCGACCAGAAAACCTGTACTAAATAAACCTATAACCATAGCCCGACACTTAACACAAGGTCTAGACCTGACACCGAATCCAGCATAACACATATCCAACACTCAGCACTGCTTCCATGAGAATTGTTGGCCAAACCGTTTAGCTTCTGTAATATATGCTCACAGGTTGTTGAGTTCAACCCGACTGCCTGCCTCTCTTCCGCGGTTACATTCGAGGCAGGGTGTCCCTGGAGATGGAGGACGCGATGTCCACCGGTACACTCGCGGCCTTCCGCGAGAGGTGGGCGCCGGAGGGACTGGAGAGCATCATCAGCCCCGGCAACCAAATTTTTATTTGATCCATTAACGTCAAAAGTTTAATTTGTTTCATTTGTCAGTTTTAGTGCCCTTTTAATAGGGGGGCACTTGAATTATAGTTTCACACAAAATAGCGTCGAGCTATTGCGCTGTGAGTGGCTTCGCCAGTCATGTGATGTTCACAAGACTCAATAAAATCCCAGTTAATTGAGTCTAGGTTCTCCACAATGAGGCATGCAGTTGTGAGCCTAGTGGATGAACCGGTAGGGTTCAGTTTCATTGTTAAACCTTTGCTAATAACCCAGCTAGTTAGTACGTTACCGCAAATGTGCAGCTTTGAATTCTTAGGCAAAGACCCCATGAAGCAAATACACTGCAGCTTCCCCTATGGTGGTGTAAACCTTGCCAAAATGCACCACTTGTGCAATAATTTTGAAGAAATTGTAGTCACTTATTCCTCAGAGATAGTCACGGTTTAGTACAGCGCTTTGCACTGAGGTGACAGCATGCAACAATTCTTAAATGTGAGTTGAAGTCACCAATAGCATGTTAAAGTGCCACAAAATACATATTCAACTACCGCACTTGAATTGCCTTCTTTTAAAGAAAAGCTGTTGTACAACAGTCACACTGCAGTAAATCTGGACTGACTAACAATCCTAGAATCTGGACAAAAGCTGAAAATAGTGTTTGCAAACTGCCTCTTACTAGCAGATTGAAAGCTTAAAAGATGCCCATAGGGAAGTGCCGATGGCTGCCAGTAAGCATGTTCATATTGCCCATTTGGGACTGTAAAATTATGGTGTTAAATTTGATTTAAAATGAACAGATCTGTTGGTTCAACATTTACTGTTCTTTTGTTCCAACATGCCCCAATCCACAAATGCTCAGCACCTTATGTAAAATACCCACCAACTGCAGTGAAATAATTTAACAATAAATTAAATAAAATAAGTGCCAGCCGTGGCTCAGTGGGCAGCACTCGGAGTCAGAAGGTTGTGGGTTCAAGCCCCACTCCAGAGACTTGAGCACATAAATCTACGCTGACACTCCAGTGCAGTGCTGAGGGAGTGCTGCACTGTCGGAGGTGCACACACACTTTCGGAAGTTGGTACACACACCGGCTGATTCAATGCTGCTGCACACTGCCAGCCAAGCATCCCTGCCACCTGATCACCGATAACAATCGTACCGACAATGCTGTCCATCGAGGTGATCTTGTGGAATACAAAATCTAGAATAAAATGAAAACCCCTTCAGTGTTTCAATAGGCCTCTGTTATGCCGATGGCAGGGGAGGCTTCATACCCGCTTGATGCTGTGATTTGGTAAAAGCAAAGTTGGATTTGGATTTCCCCACAGAATCATAGAAATTTACAGCACGGAAGGAGGCCATTTTGGCCCGTCGTGTCCATGCCGGCTGACAAAGAGCTATCCAGCCTAATCCCACTTTCCAGCTCTTGGTCCGTAGCCCTGTAGGTTACAGCACTTCAAGTGCACATCCAAGTACTTGTTAAATGCGGTGAGGGTTTCTGCCTCTACCACCCTTTCAGGCAGTGAGTTCCAGACCCCTCTGGGTGAAGACATTTCCCCGCATATCTCCTCTAAATCTACTACCAAATACTTTCAATCTACGCCCCCTACTTATTCATCCCTGTGCTAAGGGAATAGATCCTTCCTAGCCACTCTATCTAGGCCCCTCATAATTTTAGACACTTCAATAAGGTCTCCTCTCAGCCTTCTCTGTTCCAAAGAAAACAACCCCAGCCTATCTAATCTTACTTCATAGCTAAAACTCTCCAGTCCAGGCAACATCCTCATAAATCTCCTCTGTACCCTCTCTCATGCAATCACATCTTTTCTGTAATGTGGTGATCAGAACTGCACACAGAACTCTATCTGTGGACTAACTAGTGTTTTATACAGTTCAAGCATAACCTCCCTGCTCTTGTATTCTATGTCTCGGCTAATAAAGCAAGTATTCCGTGTGCCTTCTTAACCACCTTATCTACCTGGCCTGCAACCTTCAGGGATCTGAGGACCTGCACTCCAAGGTCCTTTTGTTCCTCTACACTTCTCAGTGTCCTACCATTTATTGTGTATTCCCATGCCTTGTTAGCCCTCCCCAAATGCGTTACCTCACATTTCTCCAGATTGAATTCCATTTGCCACTGTTCTGTTCACCTGGCCAGTTGATAAATATCTTCCTGCAGTCTGCAGCTTTCTTCTTCATTATCAACTACACAGCCAATTTGTGTATCATCTGTAAACTTCATAATCATACCCCCTACACTCAAGTCTAAATCAGTGATGTATACCACAAAAAGCAAGGGACCCAATACTGAGCCCCGTGGAACCCCACTGGATAGAGCCTTCCAGTCACAAAAACACCCATCAACCATTACCCTTTGCTTCCTGTCTCTGAGCCAATTTGGATCCAACTTGTCACTTTGCCCTGGATCCTATGGGCTTTTACTTTTGTGACCAGTCTGCCATGTGGGACCTTATCAAAAGCCTTGCTAAAATCCATATACACTACATCATATGCACTGCCCTCATCGACACTCCTGGTTACCTCCTCGAAAAATTCAATCAAGTTAATCAGACATGACTTCCTTTAACAAATCCGTGCTGACTGTCCTGGATTAATCCGTGTCTTTCTAAATGAAGATTTATCCTGTCCCTCAGAATTTTTTCCAATCATTTTCCCACCGCCGAGGTTAGGCCGACTGGCCTATAATTACTCGGTCTATCCCGTTCTCTCTTTTTAAACAACGGTCTCCCTTTTTAAACATGTGTACATCAGATGCTTTAATCTGATGCACAAAATCAGTCTTCAATGTCTAACACTTTCTAAAATAGCCATAGCTTCACTGATTAATTCATTACTTGAAAATACTTAATTTCAGCTTTGTGTATTATTTTTAAAATATAGCGAGAGACCGAGATTTCATTCTGCGCACAATCGCTAAGGGTTGGGTTTTTTTGTGTCTTAGTGATCCAAGAGCTAAAAACATTGGATAAGGCGATGAAGTCACAAACATCTATTCTTACCAACGCTGATCTTGTCCTTACCCAATAAGGGGGCATATGTGCACGATGCGTTATAGGTTGCAGTGTGGTTTGAAGGTTTTGGCCAATAGTTATCCTTGCAATACCGAAGGTTAATCATTTTGAGACGGTGGTCCAATCTCAGGGACACTACTGTACGTTTGGGAGAAAACATCAGTGCAATATCGCTCGCAAACATCCAGGTCTGTGAGGGTGCAGCAAAGGAAAAGACTTGCATTTATATAGCGCCTCAGGACATCCCAAAAGAGCTTTACAGCCAATTAAGTACTTTTCAAGTGTAGTCACTGTTGTAATATGGGAAACGCGACAGCTAATTTGTGCACAAGCAAGCTCCCACAAACAGCAATGTGCTAATTGTCATGTATCCTACATGGTTACTGTTTGTACTATCACAAGGTGTGCCACCAGAGGGCTCAGCAGTGGGAGACTCGTAGGTTACCTGTACAGGTGTGCCTGGCCGAGTATAAAAGGCAGGCCACCAGGTGTGATCCTCACTCTGGAGTTAACTAATAAAGGACTAAGGTCACTACAGTTCAAGTACAATACATTGCCTCGTGGAGTCATTATTAGAGCATCTAAGGACACAACACTAATGACCAGATAAGCTGGTGTAGTGATGTTGGGCGGGACACTGGGGTAACTCCCCTTCTCTTCTTCGAAATAGTGCTGTGGGATCTTTTATGTGCACCCGAGAGGACAGTTCAATATCTAATCTGGAAGACGGCACCTCCAACAGTGCAGCACTCCCTCAGTACTGCAATGGGAGTGTCAGCCTGGATTACACGCTCAAGTCTCTGGAGTGGGACTTGAACCCAAAAGGGTGCTACCCACTGAGCCACAGCATGCACAGGTAAATGATGGTGTCTTCCTTTACTCCATTCGTCTGGCTCTTTAGTCCTGTAACCGTAGGAACTTGGGTTGCCAAAAATGAGACCCAAATCAGCGAAGGCCTTGACCCAGTGATCGTTGTATGAGAATTATCCGTTCTTCTTAACAGTATAAGGCCAACGTTGGGTAACACACAAGTGCTGTTGCTCCAACAATCTGTGCGGCGGTGCTGTGGGACCTGGGTTTGTGCCCGCAACCCCTCAATTTCAGCTTGACCATCAAGGCACCCGAAACGCAGTCCCTTCTCCCCAGCATTAGTGGGAGTGGGGGTGGGGGGAAGGCAGGAAGATAAATGTTTAATTGAACGGAGTGACTGCTGCCAACGAACAGGAAACTACACAGAAGCGTTCTGCGCATTAAATCTGTGGTACTTCAAGTCTAAATGTATAATAATATCGTCATAGCGCATGCCTAAATCTATGGATTCTATGGAGCGGTTTACTAATGCATTATAATAGCACGAGTTGGTTTAAGTATTAATGTATGATATTGTCACGAAGTGATGGTTGCAAAGATTTATTTGTACAGTGCACGAGCTCCGTGTGAATGGAAAGGAGAAGAACACTAATAAAAATAAGAAAATTAATTATAAAATGGTCGTTTACTGTGTTTTGCTGGCACAGATTTCATTTTCCTGTTCGGTAGCAGCAATTCTCTTTTCACCTCCCCCTCCCCTCCCTCCCTCCCTCTCTCTGCAAGTGTTTTCTTTGTGATGGCAACAATATTTTCTTTTCAGTCGGCGAACAACTGAAGAAAAACACAAACTACTTCAACTGCGTTGGCAGCAGTCGCGTCCTTAATTGAATCATAAAATGGTTACAGCAAGGAGGCCATTTGGCCCATCGAATCCGTAGCGGCTCTCTACAACAGCACTTCAGTTGTCCCACTCCCCTGCCCTTTCCCCGTAGCCCTGCAATGTTTTCCTTCAGGTGTCTACCCAACTCCCTTTTGAAAGATAAGATTGAGTCTGCCTCCACCATCTCTCAGGCAGTGTATTCCAGATCCTAACCACTCGCTGTGCAAAAAACTTCTGTCTTACATCACCTTTGGTTCTTTTTCCAATCATCTTAAATCTGTGTCCTCTGGTTCTCGACCCTTCCACCAGTGGGAACAGTTTCTCTCGGAAATGTACTATTGCCTGAGCACGAGAGCTAGTCACCATCCTGTAATCCCCAATTGAAGATAGGCACACAATGTGAGGGAAATTGAGCATCATAATGATATTTGGCAGATACAGGATTTAAATGTAATTTAAAAAAAAATAAATGTCCTGTTTATGACTCAAAGCAACCTTAGTGGGCACGTGTTTCAACGAGTAATTTCCTGCACAATTTATACAAGGCCCAACATTGTCTCTGCTAACCACAGCATCAGCAGGTGGAAAGGTAGATGCAGGTTCCTTGTTTATTGAATTGTTACAAGCCAATTGCATTCCCATCCACTTAAGCTGCTCTATATCGGCTGAATCATCATCTTCGGCAGTCCCTCGGAATCGAGGAAGACTTCCTTCCACTCTAAAAATGAGTCCTTAGGTGGCTGAACATTCCAAAACGAGAACCACAGCCCCTGTCACAGGTGGGACAGATAGTCGTTGAGGGAAAGGGAGGGTGGGACTGATTTGCCGCATGCTCCTTCCGCTGCCTGCGCCTGATCTCTGCATGCTCTCGGCGATGAGACTCGAAGGAAAAAGAGTGGGAGAGCTATAATGATAGGGGATTCAATTGTAAGGGGAATGGATAGGCATTTCTGCGGCCGTAACCGAGACTCCAGGATGGTATGTTGCCTCCCTGGTGCAAGGGTCAAGGATGTCTCGGAGCGGGTACAGGGCATTCTGGAGAGGGACGGTGAACAGCCAGTTGTCGTGGTACATAGAGGTACCAATGATATAGGTAAAAAAACGGGATGAGGTCCTACAAGATGAATTTAGGGAGCGAGGAGCTAAATTAAAAAGTAGGACCTCAAAAGTAGTAATCTCAGGATTGCTACCAGTGCCACGTGCTAGTCAGAGTAGGAATCGCAGGATAGCTCAGATGAATACGTGGATTGAGGAGTGGTGCAGAAGGGAGGGATTCAAATTCCTGGGACATTGGAACCGGTTCTGGGGGAGTTGGGACCAGTACAAAACAGACGGTCTGCACCTGGGCAGGACCGGAAACAAAGTCCTAGGGGGAGTGTTTGCTAGTGCTGTTGGGGAGGAGTTAAACTAATATGGCAGGGGAATGGGAACCTATGCAGGGAGACAGGGAAGTAGAATGGGGGCAGAAGCAAAAGATAGAAAGAAGAAAAGTAAAAGTGGAGGGCAGAGAAACCTAAGGCAAAAAGCAAAAGGGTCACATTACAGTAAAATTCTAAAGGGGCAAAGTGTGTTAGAAAGACAAGCCTGAAGGCACTGTGCCTCCATGCGAGGAGTATTCGGAATAAGGTGGATGAATTAACAGTGCAGACAGCAGTTAACAGGTATGACGTAATTGGCATCACAGAGACATGGCTCCAGGGTGACCAAGGCTGGGAACTCAACATCCAGGGGTATTCAACTTTTAGAAAGGATAGACAGAAAGGAAAAAGGAGGCGGAGTGGCTATTGTGTTCCTAACACAGGTGAGGCTGCACACAGGGAAGTTAAAGTAACAGTGACCTCAGTCTTTAATAAGACACTCCAGAGTGAGGAACAGGCCTTAGGGGCTAGCTTATATACAGTGCTCCCAAGAAATGCTGGGATTCCTTGGGACTTCAGGGGATGAGCTCTCTGGTGGCGGAACATGGGAGTGCATGCTTTACAGATACATAACAGTGACATTGCTGGTTAAAGTGGAAATTAGTGCAATAGTAAGAAAGGACATTAGCTTGGATGATGTGGAATCGGTATGGGTGGAGCTACGGAATACCAAAGGGCAGAAAACGCTAGTGGGAGTTGTGTACAGACCACCAAACAGTAGTAGTGAGGTTGGGGGCAGCATCAAACAAGAAATTAGGGATGCATGCAATAAAGGTTCAGCAATTATCAAGGGTGACTTTAATCTACATACTGATTGGGCTAACCAAACTGGTAGCAATGCGGTGGAGGAGGATTTCCTGGAGTGTATTAGGGATGGTTTTCGAGACCAATATGTCAAAGAACCAACTAGGGAGCTGGCCATCCTAGACTGGGTGATGTGTAATGAGAAAGGGCTAATTAGCAATCTTGTTTTGCGAGGCCCCTTGGGGAAGAGTGACCAGAACATGGTAGAATTCTTTATTAAGATGGAGAGTGACACAGTTAATTCAGAAACTAGGATCCTGAACTTAAGGAAAGGTAACTTCGATGGTTTGAGGCGTGAATTGACTAGAATAGACTGGCAAATGATACTTAAAGGGTTGACGGTGGATAGGCAATGGCAAACATTTAAAGATCACATGGATGAACTTCAGCAATTGTACATCCATGTCTGGAGTAAAAATAAAATGGGAAAGGTGGCTCAATCATGGCTAACAAGGGAAATTAAGGATAGTGTTAAATCCAAGGAAGAGGCATATAAATTGGCCAAAAAAAGCAGCAAACCTGAGGAGTGGGAGAAATTTAGAATTCAGCAGAAGAGGACAAAGGCTTTAATTAAGAGGGGGAAAATAGTGTATGAGAACAAGCTTGCCGGGAACATAAAAACTGATTAGTGAAGACAAACGTAGGTCCCTTGCAGTCGGATTCAGATGAATTTATAATGGGGAACAAAGAAATGGCAGACCAATTGAACAAATACTTTGGTTCTGTCTTCACGAAGGAAGACACAAATAACCGAGGGGACCGAGGGTCTAGAGAAATTATTAGGCGCAAAATTGTGTTAGGAAAATTGATGGGATTGAAGGCCGATAAATCCCTGGGGCCTGATAGTCTGCATCCCAGAGTGCTGAAGGAAGTGGCCCTAGAAATAGTGGATGCATTGGTGATCATTTTCCAACAGTCTATCGACTCTGGATCAGTTCCTATGGACTGGAGGGTAGCTAATGTAACACCACTTTTTAAAAAGGGAGGGAGAGAGAAAGTGGGTAATTATAGACCGGTTAGCCTGACATCAGTAGTGGGGAAAATGTTGGAATCAATTATTAAGGATGAAATAGCAGCACATTTGGAAAGCAGTGACAGGATCGGTCCAAGTCAGCATGGATTTATGAAGGGGAAATCATGCTTGACAAATCTTCTGGAATTTTTTGAGGTTGTAACTAGTAGAGTGGACAAGGGAGAACCAGTGGATGTGGTGTATTTGGACTTTCAAAAGGCTTTTGACAAGGTCCCACACGAGAGATTAGTGTGCAAAATCAAAGCACAGTATTGGGGATAATGTAGAGAACTGGTTGGCAGACAGGAAGCAGAGAGTTGGGATAAACGGGTCCTTTTCAGAATGGCAGGCAGTGACTAGTGGAGTGCCGCAGGGCTCAGTGCTGGGACCCCAGCTCTTTACAATATATGTCAATGATTTAGATGAAGGAATTGAGTGTAATATCTCCAAGTTTGCAGATGACACTCAACTGGGTGGCGGTGTGAGCTGTGAGGGGGCTGCAGGGTGACTTGGACAGGTTAGGTGAGTGGGCAAATGCATGGCAGATGCAGTATAATGTGGATAAATGTGAGGTTATCCACTTTGGGGGCAAAAATGCGAACACAAATTATCTGAATGGCGGCAGATTAGGAAAAGGGGAGGTGCAACGAGACCTGGGTGCCATGGTTCATCAGTCATTGAAAGTTGGCATACAGGTACAGCAGGCGGTGAAGAAGGCAAATTGTATGTTGGCCTTCATAGCTAGGGGGTTTGAGTATAGGAGCAGGGAGGTCTTACTGCAGTTGTACAGGGCCTTGATGAGGCCTCACCTGGAATATTGTGTTCAGTTTTGGTCTCCTAATCTGAGGTAGGACGTTCTTGCTATTGAGGGAGTGCAGCGAATGTTCACCAGACTGATTCCCGGGATGGCTGGACTGACATATGAGGAGAGACTGGATCAACTGGGCCTTTATACACTGGAGTTTAAAAGGATGAGAGGGGATCTCATAGAAATGTGTAAGATTCTGACGGGACGGGACAGGTTAGATGCGGGTAGAATGTTCCCGATGTTGGGGAAGTCCAGAACCAGGGGACACAGTCTCAGGATAAGGGGTAGGCCATTTAGGACTGAGATGAGGAGAAACTTCTTCACTCAGAGAGTTGTTGAGCTGTGGAATTCCCTGCCGCAGAGAGTTGTTGATGCCAGTTCATTGGATATATTCAAGAGGGAGTTAGATATGGCCCTTACGGCTAAGGTGATCAAAGGGTATGGAGAGAAAGCAGGAAAGGGGTACTGAGGGAATGATCAGCCATGATCTTATTGAATGATGGTGCAGGCCCGAATGGCCTACTCCTGCACCTATTTTCTATGTTTCTATGTTGAGGTGCTCAGTGCCCTCCCGGATGCACTTCCTCCACTCAAGGCAGTCTTTGGCCAGGGACTCTCAGGTGTCAGTGGGGATGTTGCACTTTTTCAGAAAGGCTTTGAGGGTGTCCTTGTAATGTTTCCTCTGTCCACCTTTGGCTCGTTTGCCGTGAAGGAGTTCCGAGTAGAGCGCTTGCTTTGGGAGTCTCGTGTCTGGCATGCGAATAATGTGGCCCGCCCAACAGAGCTGATCAAGTGTGGTCAGTGCTTCAATGCTGGGGATGTTGGCCTGGTCGAGGACACTAACGTTGGTGCGCCTGAGCTCCCTGGGGATTTGCAGGATCTTGCAGAGACATTGTTGGTGGTATTTCTCCTAAATACACGTACAGCAACAGTACTGTAACATCAGCACAGCTACAGCACGATGATGCCCAGATTACACAGTATTTACAGCACAGAAATAGCCCATTCGGCCCAACAGGTCCATGCCGGTGTTTATGCTTCCCGCGAGCCTTCTCACACCCTACCTCATCAGCATAACCCTCGGTTCCTTTCACCCTCATATGTTTATCTAACTTCCCCTTAAATACATCTATGCTATTCGCCTCAACCACTCCCTGTGGTAGCAAGTTCCGCATTCTAACCACTCTCTGAGTGAAGACCTTTCTCCCGAGTGATTTATTAAATTTAATATGGCCGCTAGCTCTGGTCTCCCTCGAAAGTGGAACCATTCTCTCGACCGCTAACCTATCAAACCCTTTCATCATCTTTCAGACCTGCTTCAGGTTGCCCTTCTGCCTTCTCCTTTCTGGATGCTCCTAATTTTCGCTGTTTTTTTAATTTTAAACGGGCAATGGATATCAATCAAGACAAATTATCCTAAATATTTCATAAATTGCACAAGGCACTCAAGTGATCAGAATCTACGAAACCGGGAAAAGCTAAGTATATAATGGGTTATGACATAGCAGTTTTTAAACACTGAACAATTCATCACTGCACTTTGAAGAACAAACTGTGCCGATTAATTAACCATACCGCAGCATCAGAGATTTATTGAGCAACACAAGTATTCCAGAATGTGGCCATTTTATTCCAGTTACCTGGAAACCACAGATAGCCCTAAAATAAACGGCTAAATCTATGCAAATCTCTATTGTTGTACTGGAGTTACAGGCTGAGGATATATTTTAAAAACAGAATCTGTACCCCTGTTTACTAGGCATCAAATCAGGTCTCCAAAAGTATCCTTAATATACATCTCTTGAAAACAAAATATTTGTAGTTTCAATTAATGTCAGTTTAAAAGCTTCGTTTATAAAGTTATTTAAGGGAACGGTAGCGTAGCGGTTATGTTATTGTAAGCCAAAGGCCAGAACGAATAATCCGCGGACACGAGTTCAAATCCCACCATGGGCAGCTGGGGAATTTAAATTCTATTAAATAAATCTGGAATTTAAAAAAAAGCTAGTACAGGTGCAAAGTAGCGAATCCAGAACTCCGTAAACCGTAATTGTCCCAAAACCGGACATTTTGCGCATCCCAGATGGAGTCGCCCAGAATCCGGAATTATTGTCCAAAAACCGGACCGTTTTGAGGCGGCCAAGATGGCGGTATCGGGCAGCGAGGGACGAGGAAACAAGTAAAAAGCGCAGCATCGAGGGGCCGCGGGAATCGGCGAGGGGCGGCGGACCTGAGGGAATCGGCAGGCGGCGAGGAGCGGTGTGAATCGGCAAGCCGCGAGGTCCGAAATCCAGCAAAACCCAAAATCCGGCACGGATTCAGTCAAGGATTCCGGATTTCAAACAAGAAAATTAATAGTCTGAAATCCGGAATCCTCGACTGAATCCGTGCCAGATTTCGGGTTTTGTCAGGTTTCGGACCTCGTCACTCAAAACCCGGCACGGATTCAGTCAAGGATTCCGGATATCAGACTATTGATTTTCTTGTCTGAAATCCGGAAAAAACCCAATACCGGCACGGACTCGATCTCGAGCATTCCAGATTTCGGATGTTGTACCTGTATCAGTAATGAAACTGCCAGATTATCGTAAAAACCCCATCTGGTTCACTAATGTCCTTTAGGGAAGGAAATCTGCCGTCCTTACCCAGTCTGGCCTATACGTGACTCCATACTCACAGCAATGTGGTTGACTTGTAACTGCCCCTCTGAAATGGCCTAGCAAGCCACTCAGTTGTATTCAAGACCAATTAGGGATGGGCAATAAATGCTGGCCTTGCCATCGACACCCACATCTCGCGAATAAGTAAAATGGAATCTGAGGAAGGACATTCTTGCTATTGAGGGAGTGCAGCGAAGGTTCTCCAGATTGATTCCCGGGATGGCAGGACTGACATATGAAGAAAGACTGGATCAACTAGGCTTATATTCACTGGAATTTAGAAGAATGAGAGGGGATCTCATAGAAACATATAAAATTCTGACGGGATTGGACAGGTTAGATGCAGGAAGAATATTCCCAATGTTGGGGAAGTCCAGGACCAGGGGTCACAGTTTAAGGATAAGGGGTAAGCCATTTAGGACCGAGATGAGGAGAAACTTCTTCACCCAGAGAATTGTGAACCTGTGGAATTCTCTACCACAGAAAGTTGTTGAGGCCAGTTCGTTAGATATATTCAAAAGGGAGTTAGATGTGGCCCTTACGGCTAAAGGGATCAAGGGGTATGGAGAGAAAGCAGGAATGGGGTACTGAAGTTGCATGATCAGCCATGATCATATTGAATGGTGCTGCAGGCTCGAAGGGCCGAATGGCCTGCTCCTGCACCTACTTTCTATGTTTCCGTGTTTCTTTTTGAAGTATTAATCCAATTCCCTTTTGAAAGTTAAGACTGAACCTGCTTCCCCGGCCTTTCAGGCAGCGCATTCCAGATTGCAACTCGCTGCGTAAAAAAAAAATGTCTCCTCATCTCGCCTCTGCTTCATTTGCCAATTCCCTCAAATCTGTGTTCTCTGGTTACCGACTCTCCTGCCACTGGAGATTGCTTCTCCTTGCTTAACTCCTCTCACCGAAACCCTTCGTGAACTTAAACATCTCAAATTTTAAAAGAAATTTCTTTTGAAATAGTTGGAACCTTATGAGGAACACGAGGAGCATTTTCTTTTGAGGGGGGTGGGAACCACCCCAGCCTACTTTATATTATTAGCAAAAGGAACACTCTCTATTTACGAATTAGTCCCTCAACACAGCTGTCTGGTGAAGGATCTGCTGCTGAGCACTGATAGACACACCAACTGGGACCTCCTTGCTAAACAGAAAATTGCGTGAATTATTATATTTATACACACATCCTTGGTGCTGTGTCCGTTTTCTTTGCAAAAAAAAGTTTTTTTTTCCCCCAAAAGGAACGACTCAAAACGCAGTGTTATTTATTTTTGGACGGGACCAAAAATGTGCAGCGATGAAACGCAGCGGGCGCAGGGCTGCTAATAATCGGGATCTTCGCATTCTACCTGGGGGCCACCTCACACTGACCTCCCTTTGTTTACTGCACATTGCGGGGATACTCCCTTTCACTCAGCCCGGCACATGTGACTCTGAGCCAGTTCCTGCTCTGCAGTGGTGCTGCTAAAAATAGCTCAGAACTCGCCTTGGCTCTGCCGCTGGTTTACATAAGCACTTAGGGGGGGGGGGGAGGGAGCATGCTCTGGCTGGTGGGTTAACGACCAGCGACACAATCCACAGCAGAAATATTCCAGCCAAAAGTAAAAAAAGGCAGACTGAAGTTGCAACAAGTTTTGACAGCAGACGATTTCTCGGGGGGGGGGGGGCGTTGGTGGGGTTGATTAAAAAAAGCATCTGTTCTATTTTAAATCTGGATAAAAACCTCCACCTTTCTGGAAATAAAACAAGAGATACCAGACGCTTTGCACCAAGAGGATTTTTTATTTGTGGCTGTTAATAATTCAGACGTATAACTTTATATAATCAGTTGATCCTCACAGAAGACATTTTTGTTTAAGCTCTTACCAGACACCATCATCATCATAGGCAGTCCCTCGGAATCGGGGAAGATTTGCTGCCACTCCTGAAGTGAGTTCTTTGGTGATTGAACAGTCCAACACGAGAGCCACAGACTCTGTCACAGGTGGGACAGATAGTTGTTGAGGGAACCCAGACCCTTACCAGACACACACTGTTAGGAAATACCGCTTCTTGCTGGTTATATAGTAATTAGCACTTTTACTAAATTGGTAAACACAGCCTGCATGATCTTTTCATGTGACTCCATACATGTTCAGCTTCCTGAAAGGGCTTTGAGCTGTAAGTAAATTGTGTAGATTTTACTTTTAACACACTTTTTTTTGACTTAAAGTACTTTAATTACAGTTTTTTAAAAAATGACTAATCGTATTGTAGACTACCACCATGTTCAGTAGTTAACATGGGTGGGTCACTAAGTGATTCCGTGTGACCAAAAATGGTTTGGAATCACTAATGTAGCACGAGTATACACGTTACCTGTTTGGTATTATAGCCGCCCCCACCCCCCAACCCAACCCACCCACCAGCAACTGGATGGGAAAAGATCTGCCTCAAAAACGGCTGGAAAAAACAAGCTAATCTTTGTTGATTTGCTGCCAGTATGTTTAATATTTTTTTTTAAAGTGCAATTTTAGGGTTCGCTGGGAAAGCAAGGTGATCCTTGTTTAAACCGTTCTACGACGTACAGCACACTGCATATTTACAGAGGCACCAAAAGTTTGCTGAGTTCCTCCCAAACGACCAAATGTGGCTCCTCGCTTCAAAAGCGGGGCGGACAAACCAGGAACTTATGTGGCCGTTAGTCATACTCCAGCTGTTGGCAAACTATTAAGAATCTATAATGGAGGGTGAAATTGCTAAGCACAAGTTAATAAGGTTCAGTCAGTATGCATTTATAAAAGGTAGGTCATGCTTGACAAATCTCGTAGAATTCTTCAATCAAATAACAGACAATAAAGGCATTACAGTGGGTATATGGTCCATGTGGATTTTTAAAAAGCATTTTACAAGGTACCACATTAAAAAAAAAAATGATGATAAAGATTATGGCACATGAATGAAGGGGCAATGTGGCCACATGAATAGAGAGCAAAAAGCAAAGAATGAAACATTTACATTCAGAGAACCTTGCACTACCTCAGGACCAAAGTGCTTTACAGCTAATTAAGTAATTTTGGAGTGCAGCCAATTTGCGCACAGCAAGCTCCCACAAACAGCAATGTGATGCTGACCAGATCAGCTGCTTTTTGTGATGTTGATTGAGGGATAAATATTAGCCAGGACACACCAGGGATAACTCCCCTGCTCTTCTTCGAAATAGTGCCGTGCGATCTTTTATGTCCACCGGAGAGAGCAGACGGGGCCTCGGTTTAACGTCTCATCTGAAGACGACACCTCCGACAGTGCAGCACTCCCTCAGCACTGCACTGGGAGTGCCAGCTCAGACTTTTGTGCGTTCAAGTCCCTGGAGTGGGACTTGAACCCACAACCTTCTGACTCCAGAGGCGAGGGTGCTGCCCACTGAGCCACGGCTGACACTCAAAGAACAGGAGTAAAAAGGGAGTTTGTCAGACGAGAAAGATGAGGTGATCTGGACTTAGAATTTGAGGAAACAAGATCAAAATTTGATGATGACACCAAACGGGGATCATGGCAACTTGTGACAAAGAAAGATTACGGAAGGGCTATTTAAGCAGGGCAGATAGGTGGCAGATGCAGGTCAATATCACTTTGGAAATAAGAATAAGGAAAAGAAATATACCTTAAATGGTAAGTTTTTGGAATGGAGTACAGGGACCTTGACGTGCAGATACACAGGACCTTAAAAGTGGCAGAGAGAGTAGATAAGGCCATAAAAAAGGCAAACCAAATGCCGGCCTGACCCTTAAAGGGCATGGGAAGAAAACATTAGAATTGGCTGCTCGTGGAGAAAAACACAGGCAAAGACTTGATGGGTCAAATGGCCTGTTCTCTTTTGTAATATTCCACAATTCTTGGTGGCAATTCATGAATTCTAAGTAGAACATAGATTCTTTTCGCAAGTATATGACTGCACAACAACTTGTATTATATAGCGCATTTAACGCAGCAAAATGTCCCAAGGGCTTCACAAGAGTGTAATCAGACAAAATTTGACGCCCAGCCACAAAAGGAGATATTAGGACAGGTGGCCAAAGCTTGATCAAAGAGGTAGGTTTTAAGGAGAGCGAGGTAGCAAGACGGAGATTTCGGGAGGGGATTATCCTACACAATGCAAATCACTTGGTTACAATTTGTGGGTCTGACTGGCTATTGCAGCTTTACGTAAACTGCTGTATGACGCGGTGCAAATTGCCAGAAATAAGGGGTCATCTATCAACACAACAGCAATTGATTAATATTTTAATTAGATCACTGGCCACTGGAAACAGGAAAACACTGTCCCGTTGCCATAACTTACTGGAAGAATACAGAATCTCACTTTAGTCAGTTCCAGCAGGAGAACTGTGCCACATGATTGAGTGAAGGAGCTGGATGCCAGATACATTTGGAGACAATAATGTTGCGTTGAATGTCAACATACACTTCTACATTCTCGTATTGGACTGTACAGCCACCTAAGAACTCATGTTAAGAGTGGAAGCAAGTCTTCCTCGATTCCGAGGGACTGCCTATCATAATGATGACACTTCTAAATAGATGACTAACCATTTCTACACCAATTCATTCTACTCGGAACTCCGACACGGCAAGCGAGCCCCAGGCAGGCGGAGGAAATGTTTCAAGGGCACCCTCAAAGCCTCCTTGAAAAAGTGCAACATCCCCACCGACACCTGGGAATCCCTGGCCCAAGACCGCTCAAAATGGAGGAGAAGCATCTGGGAAGGTGCCGAACACCTTGAGTCTCGTCGCCGGGAGCACGTGGAAGCCAAGCGGAAACAACGGAAGGAGCGTACTTGACAAACCAAGCACCCCACCCACCCGCCCCTTCAACCATCGTCTGCCCCACCTGACAGAGACTGTAGGTCCTGCATTGGACTCATCAGTCACCCGAGAACTCGTATTACTGAGGAAGCAAGTCGTCCTCGATTCCGAGGGACTGCCTAAGAAGGCGGCGGCAAAACTAGTTCACATTCACCCTAATTCACGATCGCAAGGGCAAGCCATTTGGCATGTCATCACATACTACACATCTCTACGCTTACCGCACCGAGCTAGATGTGATGCTCAAGTCCTGTAATTTTGCACAAAAAGTTAAAGAGGTTGCTGAAAACTGTGAGAAAAGCAGATTATTAATAAACACCAGTTCGGAGCAGGACAGCAGCACTCTCATGGTGGCGGGCGTTGGGCAATAAATGTGGCCTTGCCCCTTTGCCTACATCCCATGAACAATCTCTTTAAAAAAAAATCACTTGTCCCTAATGGCCACACTGTTCAAATTCCAGTTCCAGCAACCGTATCATTAGCAGTCGGCTTAAGTAAAAGAAGAACCCGAGTGACAATTTCATCCCTTCCCGAGGATTGTTGAAGTGACTGAGCAACACCCTGCTACCCACGGTCTGGGTGTGCCCCACCGTTTAACTGTTTCGAGCCTTGGACGGCCACGTAGAACATGTTGGGTCTAATCATTGGTGCAGATCCAACGCTGTTGTTTGCTGAGCCAACCGAGGGTCAACATCTGGGCCAGCAACAAATACAACAACAACAACTTGTATTTATGTAGGACCTTTAACATAGTAAAACGTACGAAGGCACTTCACAGGAGTGTTATAAGACAAAACAATTAAATCCGACACCAAGCCAGATCAGATGACCAAAAGCGCAGTCAAAGAGGTCGACTACAAGATGCACCATTGCTCCCTGACCTTGGGGCAAAGAGCAGCCAGAACAAATACGGGGGCGAAACACCTGTGGAGCCAGATATCGTGTCAGGCAAAGTTCCTTGCCCCAGCGATCAGTAATTCGGCACAAAATGAAGGAACTGTTAAACCGGTGATGGTAACAAGTGGATTCCTCAAGCTTTTTCTGTGACCTCTGGATCCTTGGCTTGGCATCTAATCCTCTTTTATATTTTCCTCTATAAGGCGCTCTGTACCGACCCAGGGAGGCCTTGTTTCTTTTAGAAAGTGGGAGATCTGTAAGCTGGGTTACCTATCAGCTACTGTATATTAATCTGTTAAAAAGAGAAGTCTAGTTATCTCGTACTAAAAACACAGGACGCTGCTTCTGTATCTAGTTCCCAGTTCTCATTACTTGACCACCAGTTCTCATTACTTGACCGACCACAACTCCAACCCCACAATGCTTTGCAGTTTCTGCCCTGCCTCCACCCTAGTCCTCACCAGACCCACCTCCTGTGTCCTTGAACCCCAGCGGACCACTCAACTATTCCTCAGCCCAATGCTTGCTGGATTTCACCACTGACCCTCTCCTCGGGCACTGTTCCTCCATCTTTCAAAACTGCTTTTCCGTCACCCCACATTTCCCAGTCTAGACTGACTTTTCCTCCTCAACTGCCCCGTCTCCAACGTCCCCATTCTTTCCCAGGTCTGGAACATGTCCTCATCGCTGATCAGATCTTTCCCGTTTGTGTTCTGTGCTCTCTGGAGTCCAGTCTACTGTGTGTGTTTGCTCCTTTCCCCCTCTCTACCATCAGAGCCTTCTGCCCCCTTCCCAAAAATCTTTCAGCCTTGTCACATCGCTCCCCATCTTCAGAAGCCTCATTAAACACCTATCTCATTGGCCATGCCTTTGGCTACCTCCCAATTATTTTTCCTGCTCTCCCCAATGGTCTTTCTAATGTTGCTAATAATTGTGTGTGCACTAGATCCGTGCAGCAGAGCTGGTCTCCAGTCGTCTTGGTTAACCCTTGCCACTGGACCAGGACCTAGCTCTGTCAAGCCCATGTGATGGCTGGTGTGCAACAGCCACCACACGTTAAAAAAATTCATGCACAGGCATCTTCCACCCTTCAGGGTGTAGTTCAGAACCTGGAATATTAGGTCCTTCATTGAAACACCTGTGAACTCATCCCTTTTTGGCGTGGAAGCAAGTCATCCTCGATGCGAGGGACCGCCTGTGATGATATAAGGCGCCTTGGAGACTTTGCTCTTTGCTAAAGATGCTATATACAAGTGAGTTGTTTTAAGTACCAGACAGACTAAAAAATCTTTTCTTGAAAGCCGACATACAACACACACGGTTTACTGCCAAGTAAACAAGAATGGGCCAACTTGCCAACAGTCTCCCTTTGTAAAGCTTCACAACCATCCAACAAGCCAATCTTGCAAGACCCCTCTCTAAGCAGGCAGGACCATGGGTATTATCGTGACTCCAGGTAAATCATGCTCACATTATTTTGCTACGCCCCAACCAGCGCCATATGTACAACTGTGCCGAGAACTTGGATGTGTCCATGTAGTTTCCATCACTACCATGTGGCAACATTTTATAATATATATCTGAATAAAACATGTTTATAAGTAAAAATGATAAAAATCAGAATAAAATATTTATTTCACAAAATAAGTCTTCCTCAAGTTGCAGGAGGCTGAAAATGAACAGGAGATGTTTTTATCTTGTTATTGATTATTAAAAGAATGCAGCTTGTATTGGTGAGATAATATTAAGAGTATTTGAATAAGAATATAAGGCCTCGGTTCAATGTCTCATCTGAAAGACGGCACTTCCAACAGTGCAGTATTCCCTCAGCACTGCACTCAAGTGTCAGCCGTGGCTCAGTGGGTAGCACACTCGCCTCCGAGTCAGAGGTTGTGGGATTCAGGTCTCACTCCAGGGACTTGAGCCCATAAATCTAGGCTGACACTCCAGTGCAGTGCTGAGGGAGTGCTGCACTGTCGGAGGTGCTGTCTTTGGGATGAGATGTTAAACCGAGGTCCCGTCTGCTCTCTCAGGTGGATGTAAAAGATCCCATGGCACTATTTCGAAGAAGAGCAGGGGAGTTAGCCCCAGTGTCCTGGCCAATCCCTCTATTAACATAACAGAAACATATTATCTGGTCATTATAACATTGCTGTTTGTGGGAGCAAATTGGCTGCCACGTTTCCCACATTACAACAGTGGTTACACTCCAAAAATACTTCATTGGTTGTAAAGCACTTTGAGACGTCCGGTGGTTGTGAAAGGAGCTATATAAACAATTCAAGCTTAGGCTTAGTGTACTGACAGCAATGGCCATTTAACAGGGCCGTGTTTGGGAAGGAACTTGCCTTGAATAACTTGACAAACTCTGTTCACATCAGACACTGAAGTAGTGTGTTCCTTCATTCACAAGGCTGCCATACACCAGCTTTTCAATTAGAACAATTCTACTTTCGACTCGATACATCAACATGCTAAAAATTGGCCGTTTTCGACTTGCGAATCGGAGGGTACAACTTGTGAACGGCTGCGAGTGGAATCCTTGGTCACGTGGGGTAAATGTGGTGGCAGACACACCTGTTTTTATCGAGTATGTACTTCATCCTGTGCACAGCTAGTGCCACATTCTGCTTCATCCAGTGCATGGTTGCTTAGTATTGGTCAATAAACATTTGCTGGACCCAATAACCCGACAAACCCTGACCACTAACATTATAGGTACTGATTCCCATCGCAGCAGAACCTGCGATAATAGTTATTTCAACAACTGTGCTGCAAAGCAGCCTTAAAATAAGGGATCTGTCAAAGTGGCTTCCTGTTGATGGCAGCAGCCTCTTTGCAGCACGCACAACCAGACAAGCCCCCTCTGGAGGGCCCTTTTCCTCTATAACTGTACAAAAGCAGAGGTGATAGCTACTCTTTGTCCAATCATGTTGTGCCTGAAGCTTTCTGCTGGCTATCAACTGTCACCACACATGCAGCAACAGATGCAATTAAACCAACCTCAAAAAACTTCAGATCTCTACCCCTGCATCAACGTAAAAAATAAAAAGGCTTCACTCCACCATTTGCTTTCTGTTGTCTTGAATTTTGTGCTGTTGGTAGATTTAGGATCACATAATGGAGGAATCTCCAAAGATTTCATTTTAGATATTTTGAGCTTTCTCCCCCACCGCCCCTGTTACAACTGATTTAGATAACCAGCAAAAGGATCATTAAAATGTCCCTCACCCCACACATACATAATATATCTATACACAAAAAAACCTAACCCACATGCACGTACACATCGGGTACAGTGGCACAGTGGTAATGTCACTGGACTCGTAATCCAGAGGCCTGGACTAATGATCCGGAGACATGAGTTCAAACCCCACCACGGCAGCTGGGGAATTTAAATTCAGTTAGTTAAATAAATCAGTAATGGTGACCGTGAAACTAGTGGATTGTCGTAAAAACCCATCTGGTTCACTCGTACCCTTTAGGAAGGAAATCTGCCATCCTTACCCGGTCTAGCCTATATGTGACTCTTAACTGCCCTTTGAAATAGCCTTCCACCACCTCCTCCTCGAGGGCAATTAGGGATGGCCAATAAACGTTGGCCTTGCCGCTGACGCCCACATCCCATGAACGAATAAGGAAGCCAAAGATGGCTAGAGATTATGGTCTGAAATTGTTGAACTCGATGTTGAGTCCAGAAGGCTGTAAAGTGCCTAAACGAAAGATAAGGTGCTGTTCCTCGAGCTTCACTGGAACAGTGCAGGAGTTCGAGGATGGAGCTATCAGAGTGGGAGTGGAGTGGAGAATGGACTGCAACTTAATGCCGCCGCGAAATGGGCCTTATGTGGACCCTGAAATTCGCCACCCTTGCTCTTCAGAGGGGAAAGCAAAACAAAAGTGATAGTGGTGATCGATTCAGCAAAGGAGGACCAAGAAATAGATTTTAAAAAAGGGAAAGTAGAACATGAGAGTAAACTAGTGAGAGACAGACTGAAAAAGGTTCTATACGTAAATAAAAAGGAAGAGATTAGCGAAAGTAAATGTGGGTCCCTTACAGGCTGAGACTGGAGAAATTATAATGAGGAATAAGGAATTGGCAGAGAAATTAAACAAACACTTTGAGTCTGTCTTCATGGAGAAGATGTAAAAAACCTCCCGGAAACAGTGGCGAACCAAGGGTCCAGCAAGAATGAGGAAGTGAAAGTAATTAGAATTAGTAAAAAAATAGTACTGGAGCAATTAATAGGACTGAAAGCCAATACATTCCCTGCACCCGATGGCCTACATCACTTTATTGGCCTTTATTAGAAGAGGATTTGAGTATAAGAGTAAAAATGTCTTACTGCAATTATATCGGGCCCTGGTGAGACCACATCTGGAGTATTGTGTACAGTTTTGGTCTCCTTACCTAAGGAAGGATATACTTGCCACAGAGGGAGTGCAACAAAGGTTCACCAGACTGATTCCTGAGATGGGGGAATTGTCCAATGAGGACTGAGTGAACTAGGCCTACATTCTCTAGAGTTCAGAAGAATCAAAGGTGCTCTCATTGAAACATACAAAATTCTTTACAGGGTTTGACAGGGTAGATGCAGGGAGGGTGTTTCCTCTGGCTCGGGAGTCTAGAACCAGAGGTCACAGTCTCAGAATAAGGGTCGGCCATTTAGGACTGAGATGCGGAGAAATTTCTTCACTCAGTGGGTGGTGAATCTTTGGAATTCTCTTCCCCAGAGGGCTGTGGAGGCTCAGTCGTTGAGTGTATTCAAGACAGAGATCGGTAGATTTTTGGATATTAAGGGAATCAAGGGATATGGGGATTGTGCAAGCAAATGGAGTTGAGGTAGAGGATCAGCCATGATCTTATTGAATGGCCGACTCCTGCTCCTATTTCTTACGTCTTTATATTCGTGTTCAAACCTACAGCCAGGTGGGCTGTGAAGAAAGGAAAGGGAAAACAAGCAATGGATTATAAAGATGGAGTACTGACTATTTTGAAGAGAGAGACTTGCATTTCTTTCGCACCCTTCATGACCTCTGAACGTCACAAAGCGCTTTACAGCCAATGACGTATTTTGAAGTGTTGTCACTGTTGTAATGTGAGAAACTCGACAGCCACTTTGTACACAGCAAGCTCCGTTTTTTTAGTGATGTTGAGTGAGGGCTAAGTATCGGCCAGGACACAATGATACAGGTGCAGCATCCAAAATCCGGAGTTCCGGAATCCACAATGTTTCAGAATCCGGACCGATCGGTGGCAGGGTCGTCCGGAATCCGGACCCGCTGATCCTGTCGACCTCGCGGTCCCGCCGCTGCCCTTACCTCGGGGCCTCCTTGCCGGCCAGCCCGAACAACTCCTCCTTGACGAGGCCCGGCCAAACAATTCCTTGGCGGCGGGGCCCTGCCCGACAACCTCATCAACGGGGCCGGTGTCCCGAACAGCTCCTCGGCGAGCACCCCCGACAACCCCCCCCCTCCCCCCTCCCTGACGTTCCGAAATCTGGAAATACCCAAATCTGGGCTGGGGTGTTTCCGGATTCGTGACGTCAGCTAGGCGTTCCAAAGTCTGGAAAAACGCGGAATCCGGAACGGCCTCGGTCCCGGATTCTGGATGCTGCACCTGTACAAGCAGAAGCCACATTTCCACTGCCTGCTCACATCATTGTTGCTGAGACAGGGTGGGTACAGGACACAGAATGATTAAAAGACAAAGATATTAAATCCTGTGTTTTGGGTGGGGTGGCAGGAGGGGGGTGGCAGGAGGGGGGTGGGGGGAGGGGGGAGGGAAGAAACAGCTGGCCAACATATGTCGGTAATGACTGAATGAGACAGGATGAGTTTTGGATAAGGTGCGGGGTTTACATTGGGTGTTGGGAGAAGTGGAGCTGAGCAGTTACATAAGAACGGATTCAGCAGTGATGGGGCTGACGCAGGCTGGAAGCAGACAACTGTGCGCAGGTGGAGGTATGCAGTCTTGTTGATGGATAGGATGTGGGACTTGTATCCAGTATGTTGGGTCGGATATCCTATCTGAAACCCAATCTACAACTTTCAGCCTTGCTGCCCTGTGAATTTAGCCTATTGAGAGCTAAATGTACCTCAACTGGGGCATTTTCAACATGCATTACACTAAGGGTTAACAGCCGCCATCCCCCCTGGTCCCCTGACGTGACCGCGATGACAAAGATCCCAAAAAGTGACAGGAAGTTAGGAGGACGTGTTTTACAGGGTTGAACGTCTCATCTGAAAGACAGCACCTCTGACAGTGCAGTGCTCCCTCAGCACTGCACTGGGAGTGTCAGCCTAGATTTTTGTGCTCAAGTCCTTGGATTGGGACTTGAACCCACAACCTTCTGACTCAGAGGCGAGTGAGTGTGCTACCCACTGAGCCACAGTGGACACTGAGAATACTGAGATCGGTCCAAGTCAACATGGATTTATGAAAGGGAAATCATGCTAGATAAATCTTCTCGAATTTTTTGAGGATGTAACTAGTAGAGTGGACAAGGGAGAACCAATGGATGTGGTGTATTTAGACTTTCAAAAGGCTTTTGACAAGGTCTCACACAAGAGATTAGTGTGCAAAATTAAAGCACATGGTATTGGGGGTAATGTACTGATGTGGATAGAGAACTGGTTGGCAGACAGGAAGCAAAGAGTAGGAATAAACGGGTCCTTTTCAGAATGACAGGCAGTGACTAGTGGGGTGCCGCAAGGTTCAGTGCTGGGACCCCAGCTATTTACAATATACATTAATGATTTAGACAAAGGAATTGAATGTAATATCTCCGAGTTTGCAGATGACACTAAACTGGGTGGCGGTGTGAGCTGTGAGGAGGACGCTGAGAGGCTGCAGGGTGATTTAGACAGGTGAGTGGGCAAATACATGGCAGATGCAGTATAATGTACATAAATGTGAGGTTATCCACTTTGGTGGCAAAAATAGGAAGGCAGATTATTATTTGAATGGTGACAGATTAGTAAAAGGGGAGGTGCAATGAGACCTGGGTGTTATGGTGCATCAGTTATTGAAAGTTGGCATACAAGTACAGCAGGTGGTGAAGAAGGCAAATGGCATGTTGGCCTTCATAGCGAGATGATTTGAGTATAGGAGCAGGGAGGTCTTACTGCAGTTGTACAGGGCCTTGGTGAGGCCACACCTTGAATATTGTGTAGAGTTTTGGTCTCCTAATCTGAGGAAGGACGTTCTTGCTATTGAGGGAGTGCAGCGAAGGTTCACCAGACTGATTCCCGGGATGACAGGACTGATGTGAAGAAAGACTGGATCGACTAGGCTTATATTCAATGGAATTTAGAAGAATGAGAGGGGATCTCATAGAAACATATAAAATTCTGATGGGATTGGTCAGTTTAGATGTAGGAAGAATGTTCCCAATGTTGGGGGAAGTCCAGAACCAGGGGTCACAGTCTAAGGATAAGGGGTAAGCCATTTAGGACCGAGATAAGGAGAAACTTCGTCACTCAGAGAATTGTGAACCTGTGGAATTCTCTACCACAGAAAGATGTTGAGGCCAATTTGTTAGATATATTCAAAAGGGAGTTAGATGTGGCCCTTACGGCTAAAGGGATCAAGGGGTATGGAGAGAAAGCAGGAACGGGGTGAATGAAGTTGCATGATCAGCCATGATCATATCGAATGGTGGTGCAGGCTCGAAGGGCCGAATGGCCTACTCCTGCACCTATTTTCCATGTTTCGATGTTTACTACGAATGAGAGGTGGGATGGATCGAAGAGGCTGAGGTACGGGAAGAAAAAGGTGCTTGAGGAAGAAGGGGCGTGGGGCTTGTTGATCAGAGCTATGGCACCACTGCACCAGCTTGAGTAGGGCAAAGATGGATTATATCGCCAGGTGAGGAGGTTATGGTGAGGGAGCAAGTGGTGTGACCAATAAATCAGATTTGTTCGTGCCAGGTTATCCAGGTTGTAATGTATGCACCTCTGAGGATGCTCACAGGTTTGTAGAGCTGTTGAGTTTTGAATGGCTTAGCCAGTCGTGTGATGTTCACAAGACTCAATAAAACCCCAGCCAGTTGGGTTCGGGGAAGTCACGATGAGGCAGGCGGTTGTGAGCCTGGTGGATGAACTGATAATGTGTTGTGTGATTGTTAAACTTTTGTTAATAAACCAACTAGTTGTTAGTAGCAATGTGTTGCTATGAATTCTTAAGCAAAGAACCCATGAAGCAAATACATTACACGCAGGTCACTGATGAAAAGGTCCTTATTTGGAAGGAAATTAGCATTCATTCTATATGAAGTGGGGTAATGATAAAAAGTCACCCAGTAGGAAGGGACATGGAAGAGGAGATTGGCGAGGCACACTCTCAAAGAGCGAGCTGGGTAAATGTGGCGGGTGAGACAGTTCGTGTTGCTGCTGTGGGACAGCTACAATGAGCACGAATGCCAAGGGAAGCTGTGGGCTCACACAGGGCCGCCCGCCATGGATGGCGATAGAAGAGAAGGTCGGCTGAGTAGCAGTGCTGAGCGGAAGGATGGAAAGAGTCTTGCTGCTGGACAAGGGGAGGTGGAAGGTCCACGGCCAACGTTCCGGTTACGCTGCGCAGACACGCGGTGGGTCTGGAGGTCCCACGCAAGCCGCTCACCGACGAGAAACCGCGCATGTGCGAAAATTTCAATGGGCCACGCAGCCGCTTAAAGGGGCCGTGCACCAAAAAAAAAAAATGACAGGCAACATTGGCCGTGGCTGCTCGAGATGGCGGAGGAGAGCGGAAAGTGCAGCAAGCTGAGGAGGGGCAGCAAATGGCCTTAAAAGAAAATTGCGACGGGGGGGTTCTGTACCAGAACAGTTGGTTCTGCGCACACAAGTGGGTGAACTCTACTGGCTTCTCGTCTTTACTCTGCTGCCGTGTTAGCTCTTGGACCAGTGGTAGCGTTAGGCATGGCAAGGACTGGCCATAGGGTGGCGGCTGATTTGGCACGGGCCCAGATGGGAACCTCTCGGCAGGAGGCAGCAGTGGAACGTCGAACCTCTCTTCCTCTGCTAGCTTCCAGCGACAATAAAGACCAGTGTGCGAGCAGCAGGAGAGTGAAGCCCAGGTCAAGAGCCAGTACAGCAGCGTTGGGTTGGGGAGTTGAGTTGGGGGAGTGGAGGTGTGATCCAGCAAAATAACGGGAGGAGCAGAGTGAAGACCAGAAACCCAAAGCTGGGTCCAGCCCGGGACCGAGCGGATAGCAAAGTGCGGCCCCACGAAGCAAACACAGCAACAGAGTAAAGCCGAGAACCCAGCGGAGATCTGCCCAGGCTCCCCGGGAAGCATGCAGGGAGCCCTGGATCATAGAAATTTACAGCACGGAAGGGAGCCATTTCAGCCCATCGTGTCTGCAAGAGCTATCCAGCCAAATCCCACTTTCCAGCTCTTGGCCCGTAGCCCTGTAAGTCGTGGCTCTTTAAATGCACATCCAAGTACCCTCTACCTCCCGACCCTTTCAGGCAGTAAGTTCCAGACCCCCACCACCCTCTGGGTGAACACATTTCCCCTCAAATCCCCTCTAAACCTCCTACCAATTACTTTAAATCTATGCCCCCTGTTTGCTGACCCCTCTGCGAAGGGAAATAGGTCCTTCCTACCCACAACATCTAGGCCTCTCATCTGGTAGCGCAGAAGAGGAGTTCCAGTCGGCCCAGGAGCAGAGCGCCAGTGGTGAAAGCGGAACCTAGGCCAAGGACAGGGTCATTTGTGCGAGTCGGTGGTGGGGAAGGATGACGTGCAAAATGGTCTGGAGAAAGTGGCTTTAATGTGCCGATCAAATCTGCAGAGCCCAGACACATCATCAGAGGAGCCCAGGGTGATCAACCAGAGCAGCTCAGTCCGACTGGTAGTCAAGTCAAGGGGAACAAAAAGGAACAGGGCCTAGCAGTGGAAGCAGCAATGAAGTGAAGCACAGATCAGCAGGGTAGACAATGTACTGTGAAGCAGGTACAGGTTGAACCTACCTTATCCGGAATCCTCGGGACCTGGCCTGTTCTGGATAAGGGATTTTTCTGGACGAAGGGTGGTCACGTTAAATTGGATGGAACAGGTACTGAGCAAGGGGATATCGGGGCTGGTTGGCTTGGGGCTGGGAGTGCGGCAGAGAGATCATGGGGATGGGGGGGGGGGGCGGGCTCTGGCCAGCGATTGCGGGATTCGGCAGCGAGGAAGGACTTCAATTTGTTCATGTCGGAGTTCTGCGCATGCCTGGACCAGGGGTGGTTCCGGATAAGGGAGGCTCAATCTTTAGCTTGAAATTGTAGATTAACCTAAGACATGGCCACCATCATGACACATGGGTCTCAACCAGCAAGGAAGAGGAGACTGGGGGATGGACGTTGGGGTAAGGATGGCAGTTGGTAAGGGTTAACGTTGCAGGGAAGCTCAGTACGGAGCTGCCAGCCCCGGTGCCAACCTGTAGACGAGGAAGCTGGGGCCAATCACCTTTCTGGTCTGTATGGCTCACAGAAAAATAGAAATTTACAGTGCAGAAGGAGGCCATTTCGGCCCATCGTGTCTGCGCCGGCCAACAAAGAGCCACATGGCTCTCGGTCAGCAGCCCTGAAGGTTACATATAAACCAATGAACAATGAACCCAGGCCAACTTAGGGAGAAGAAAAACTGGGAAAATTCCTCTCCGACCCCGCCAGGTGATCGAAACTAGTCCAGATCATCATCCTGGTCGTATTCGATTCCCTGCAATACTTACCATTATATCTGCGCCGTCCAACAAAAGGTTATCCAGTCTAATTACCAGCTCCAGGTCTGTAACCCTGCAGGTTACTGCAATTTAGGTGCCCATCCAACCATCTCTTAAAAGTGGTGAGAATATCTGCATCCACCACTTTTCCAGGCAGTGAGTTCCAGATCCCCAAAACCCTCTGCATAAAGAAGCCCCCCCCTCAAATACCCTCTAAACCTTCCACCAACCACCTTAAAACTATGCCCCCTCGTAATAGACCCCTCCACCAATGGAAATAGGCCCTTACTATCCACTGTGTCCAGGCCCCTCAATATTTTGTACACCTCGATGAGGTCTCCTCTCAACCTCCTCTGTTCCAATGAGAACAAACCCAGCCTATCCAATCTGTCCTCATAACGAAGATTCTCCATTCCAGGCAGCATCCCAGTAAATCTCCTCTGCACCCTCTCTAGTGCAATCACACCCTTCCTATAATACGGCGACCAGAACTGCACGCAGTACTCCAGTTGTGGCCTAACCAAAGTATTATACAATGTAAGCATAGCCTCCCTGCTCTTATATTCTATGCCTCGCCTCCATACTGGGGACCCGTCTGGTTTATCACCAGAGCCTGTGTGGTATTACTGACGTGTAGTCTGGAGCACCGTGCTGATGTTTCGCTACCAGACTGGGTTGTATGTTTAAGATCTAGTACTCCCCTGCAAGAATTCAGATAACTGGAAATTCCTGAAGTGAATGAAGAGCTCAGTAAGTTGCAGGTTTCAGCTCGGATGAGCCCAGGATGAAACGCCCAACTTCACCCCCTTCTAACATTGTTTTCACAGCAAAGTTCGACTGTTGGACAATGGTGGACAGACACTCAACTTTAATAAAAAAGCTGGATCATCAAGCGAAGGATAAAATATGGTTAAAGGAACAGACATTGAAAGAGGTGGGAACCATATGCTGTAACTAGCTCAACTGAATGCTGCATATATCTAAACTGTACAGGCAAAACTTGTTTTACGAGAGACTTCCAATGTATGCAGGCTTGAACTGTGTTTGTGGTAGCTTTAACCCAGACTTGGTCTACTTTTGAGTCAAAACAAAAAGCAAAACAATTCAAGGATCCAGGGACTGATTAGCTGAGCAACATTTTTAACACATAAAATTCTTACAGGGCTTGACAGGGTAGGTGCTGGCAGGCAGTTTCCCAGAGTCTAGAACCAGAGGTCACATTCTCAGGATAAGAGGTCGGCCATTTAAGACTGAGATGAGGAGAAATTTCTTCACTCGTTGAGTATATTCAAGACAGAGATAAGACAGATTTTTGGACTCTAAGGGAATCAAGGGGTATGGGAATCGGGCGGGAAAGTGAAGATGAGGTTGAAGATCAGCCGTGATCTTATTGAATGGCGGAGCAGGCTCGAGGAGCCAAATGGTCTACGCTCCTATTTCTTATGTTCTTATTGTACATGGTTTGAAAAAGAAGCAGTCCTAATGGTTTCAGTGGTCTTTTCTGATCACTTTATTACAACTCCCCCATAATAAAATATTTAAACACAACATTAAAATAAAGTAAATCGCAGTTCAGAAATATCAGTTTATTTTATGATATTCAAGAGGGTAACACAATTTGGGGGAAGATACTTTCTCCACAGAGCTTCCTATTAGGCACTGCCTGTAGTCGCATGTGGTTGACATAGAAAAATTGAATGGGTCATGTTGACATAGCAATTTACAATGGCAAATCAAATAAATAATCCCATACACGCCACACAGTTCCGCAACACGTACATCCAATTTACTCAAAATGGGAATATTCTCGAAAATGAGTGTAGGTCACAGTGCAATGGCAATAACAGCACATGGTTTCAGAGACATGGGACACTGATATTAAGTGTACCGACAGTGGATCTGCCTATTTGGGTTGATTTGTTTCTGAATTTCACCCCGAATCATCATCATAGACAGTCCCTCGGAATCGAGGAAACTTGCTTCCACTCTAAAAATGAGTCCTTAGGTGACTGAACAATCCAATATGGAGAACCACAGTCCCTGTCACAGGTGGGACAGACAGTCGTTGAGGGAAAGGATGGGTGGGACTGGTTTGCCGCACGCTCTTTCCGCTGCCTGCGCTTGATCTCTGCATGCTCTCGGCGACGAGACTCGAGGTGCTCAGCGCCCCTCCCGGATGCACTTCCTCCACTCAGGGCGGTCTTTGGCCAGGGACTCCCAGGTGTCAATGGGGATGTTGCACTTTTATCAGGGATGCAAATGCTATAAGCTGATGTTGTGAACTGGCTTACAGGACTTGGTGAGGCGACCATGAAAGGGTCCGTCACCCACAAATCTGAGATGATGGGACGGTCAAAGTCAGCTCAGCTCTCGGCAGGCTTTTTGGGCCAAACTTAGCAGATGTGGACAGATTTACGTTCGACTTGCAGGCTCAAGCGCAAGGCCCATCCTTCAGGCACCAGCCGTTTTACACGAGCCTTTGGCAATGTAAAAGCAGCAACCAAAATAAAATGTAGAGTCAAGTTCAGAATTTTGCCACCTTTGTCCAATCCAGGTCTGGATATGATCCGTAAGATTCTGCGACGTCACCAGAGCAGCTCCAAGCTATGTGTGTGGAAGCAACACGGTGGGAATTTGAGGGGCGGAAAGGGAAAAAATGATTCCGATATGAGTTATCTACAGATAGGAATTCCCTCCCAAACCAAGTTTCTTCCATCTGACCTTTTGCTGTTGAGGATTACTCCTCCACTTACTGTAGGTTCATTCCTCAACTATTTTTACTTAGAAAACCAACTGCAACCACTTCCTTTACCATATAAATTTGCTGCTGCTTTACGTAATGAAAGATGATGAGATTTGCCAACGGACAGTATTTTAAAAAAAACTTTAATATTTCTAATGAGACGCAATATTAAACTTGTTCTACAAATTATATTCACCGCTCAAGAATTAAATCACTCATTGTTAAATATCATCATCCCTCAACATTTCTCTCACATTTCGTGGGCTTGACACCGAAAGGAATCAACCCAATTACATTAACCCTATGAGTGCTTCCATCAAAATGTGTGTGCACCACATAACATCTGCACAAAAGAGAGATTTTTCTGGTAATTTCTTTTTGAATTGTCAATATTGGACTATCTGGTCAAGGGACCATATACAGGACAAGCAAATGGCTGACGGTTATAAAGTTGTAAACTATTTCTTGGTCACAGATGAGATTAGAGCGTCTTTCGGATAAACCAAGGCCCCATTTACTCTCTCAGGTGGGCATTAAATATCCCATGACACTATTTCGCAGAAGAACAGGAGAATTCTCCCTGGTGTCCTGGCCAATATTTAGCCCTCAATCAACATCACGACAACAGATTATCTAGTCATTATCACATTGCTGTTTGTGGGAGCTTGCTGTGCGCAAATTGGCTGCCGCTCTCCCACATTACAACAGGGCCTACACTTCAAAAGGTACTTCATTGGCTGTAAAGTGCTTTGGGACGTCCATTAGTTGTGGAAGGTGCTATATAAATGCCAGCCTTTCTTTCTTTCAGTTGCGTCAGACTTTCCGTGGCACTGCATGAAAGTAGGCAAGTAGGTGATCAACGTTCCTGATGCGACCAACTACTATATCATTATTGCCGTGGCACATGTCCCTGGCAATGGCCATGAGGTACCTACCCAGGTCAGCTGGAAACCAGGTGTCTGCTGCAAGGACATCTGAACATCGCACCATGGCTCTCACAGCTATTCGGCCCATCTGACATCCAGTCCTGGCTGAGTAAGATCTAAACATCAGCATAGCCTCTTGTCAGAAACTCCAAGCCTTTCCCTCCCCTTTTTTGGGGCTGCTTGCTCGGGCTGAACATGACAATGCACAACCCCAGTGTCGAGCTCAACCGTAAGCTGGACTCCAAATCCAACATCCAGTCCGTCGCCTATAAGACTGCCGATTTACCTCTGAAACATCGCCTATCTCATAGCCACTGAAATCCCCATCTCTGTTTCTATCCCATCGCCACTGCAATCCCCATCTAGACCTTTGTCACCTCGAGGCTTGACGTTTCAATGCCCTCATAATCAACGTCACAGGCTCGAGTCCCGTGTCAGCTGTGGCTCAGTGGATAGCACTCTCGCTTCTGAGTCACAAGGTTGTGGGTTCAAGTCCCACTCCAGAGACTTGAGCGCAAAGATCTAGGATGACACTCCAGTACAGTGCTGAGGGAGTGCCGTACTGTCAGAGATGCGGTCTTTTAGATGAGACGTTAAACCGAGGCCCCGTCTGCCCTCTCAGGTGGATGTAAAATATCCCATGGCACTATTTCGAAGAAGAGCAGAGGGGAGTTACCCCCGGTGTCCTGGCCAATATTTCCCGGCATGGACTGATTGGGCCAAATGGCCTGTTTTTATGCCATATATCCGATGTGATCCTCCATATACCCCATTTCATCAAGGGGGTATGGAGAGAAAGCAGGAATGGGGTACTGAAGTTGCATGATCAGCCATGATCATATTGAATGATGGTGCAGGCTCGAAGGGCCGAATAGCCGACTCCTGCACCTATTTTCTATGTTTCTATGACTCATCACAAGATCTCAAACACATTACAAATGGGAGGGGCCATTCGGCCCATCTTAATTTATTTATCCAGCGGGATCAGAATGCAGCATATGATTATTACTTAAATGATCCCAAGATTTTTGCCTCCACTGCTCTAACTGCAAAGTTTATTTTACATGTCTGTGTGCAAAATTTCTGGATATCAGCCCTAAAGTTATCGTTTAGTTGTCCCCTTGTGCCATACCCATAAGAACATAAGAAATAGGAGCAGGAGTAGGCCATTTGGCCCCTCGAGCCTGCTCCGCCATTCAATAAGATCATGGCTGATCTGATCTTGGCCTCAACTCCATTTCCCTGCCTGCTTCCCATAATCCTCGACTCCCTTATCGTCCAAAAATCTGTCTCTCTACCTTAAATATATTTAATGGCCCAACCTCCACAGCTCTCTGGGGCAGAGAATTCCAAAGATTCACAACCCTCAGAAGAAATTCCTCCTCATCTCTGTTTTAAATGGGCGACCCCTTATTCTAAAGCTATGCCCCCTAGTTCTAGATTCCCGCACGAGGGGAAACATCCTCTCTGCATCTACCTTGACAAGCCCCCTCAGAATCTTCTATGTTTCAATAAGATCACCTCTCATTCTTGTAAACTCCCATGAGTATAGGCCCAACCACACTGTTTAAAGTTAGATTCCAGGTTAACTCGCTCTTTACTCTTCACACACTGTATAGCTTGAAAAACCTCAGATTCTTCCTTTCCCATCTGAAAAGCCCAAATCTATCCAGTTTTTCCTCATAATTCACGCCCCAGATGTGGGTCTCGATATTAATTCTCCCAGGGCCGACGAGAGTGGGTCGGGGTTAAAAAGTGAAATTCGCAGAACCTGACCCCCTACGTGCCGCCATTTTTACAGCGGTGGAATGCTTATTAACATATTGCCTGCAAATCCCGGCCTCCCCGGGAAGGCATAGCAAAAGCCGGTTTTCAACGTACAATGCGCATGTGCTGAAAACCGGCCTTTCCGACTTGTCAAGCTGGAGCTTGACAGATGATCTGCATCTCCACAGCGAGGACATTCGCAGGGGCAAGATTGCGATATTTGCCCATATCTTGCCCAGCGGATGTCCTGAAAACTCTTGCACCTGATAAAAAGCAGGTGCATAGCCTACGTTTACAGGCGTAAGAGTTTTAAAACATACAAAAGCATTGTAAAATAAAATTTTAAAAACACATTTTATGTTAAAACCCTGCCCACTAAGGTAAGTTTATTTTTAACCACAATTATAAAAAAACGTTTTTAAAAATCGGAAAAATATATATTTTTAATAAGACATAAATAACTTTAATTTAAATTAATCTTAAATATGTGGTATATATATATTTTTTTATTAGTGTTTTGGGTGTTGGGGGGGGTTTTCTCAATCATAATAATGGGAACGGCAACTTACGGAGTTCCCATTATTATGAATGGGAAAATACTGTACCTTGATTGGCTGTCCAGTGCCATGTGACTGCAGCTCCAGCTTACGCACATCCTGACGTGCATGTGCTGCAACGTGCAGTCAGTGAAGGCCTCAGGACCGGGATCTCTTGTGGGCGCAGCAGGAACAGGTAAGTGCGCTTCTTTTTTTTTTAAAAAAGAAGCAGCCGGCCAGAGTTTCTTGGTCTTTTAAATTGGGGCTCCTACGTTGCAATTTAGTTTGAATTAAATTGTGCTGCACAAGTTTCTGGGGCCCCTGAGGGGAGTTGTCGGGAAACTCGGCGGGGGTGGGGGGAGCTGCCATCTCAAGGCGAGATCCTGTTTCAGCATTCCTTGAAGGCCAGGAGGAGCAGGAGTGCTGCCCCCTCCCCCCCCACTTCTACAAAGAAGCATTAGGCCTCCTTCAGCCCCCTCCCAATAGCCGGGGACCGTCCCCAAGGGTCCCTGGGCTGCTGCCACTAGCCCGCCGGACAGGCTGTCCATTCGGCCGCCGGACAGTAGACGGAGTTACAAGATGCAAATGAGGCCCCTGCTGTTAAGATCGGCAGGTCAGAGGCTGGGTATTCTGCGGCGAGTGTCTCATCTCCCGACTCCCCAAAGCCTTTCCATCATCTACAAAGCACAAGGCCGGAGTGTGATGGAATAATCTCCTTCATCGTCGTTGGGTCAAAATATTGGAACTCCCTCCCTAACAGCACTGTGGGAGTACCTTCACCACACGGACTGCAGCGGTTCAAGGCGGCGGCTCACCACCACCAGGGATGGGCAATAAATGCCGGCCTTGCCAGCGAAGCCCACATCCCAGGAACGAATAAAAAAGAACCTCCATGACTCCGGCCGTACCGGGTTCTTGGACCCGATGATTAGCTATTTGACTATTTGTTACGGGGGGTGCTTGAATATCCTTCGCTTCTGGGCAACCAGAACTCCATGCAGCATGTAAGCTGCAATGTGATCCCACACAGCTTAGTGTCATCAACAAATTTGACCACTTTTCATTGGCTTTCTGAATCCAGGTCACTGATGCATAGATACATAGAAAATAGGTGCAGGAGTAGGCCATTCGGCCCTTCGAGCCTGCACCGCCATTCAATGAGCTGAACATGCAACTTCAGTACCCCATTCCTGCTTTCTCGCCATACCCCTTGATCCCCCGAGTAGTAAGGACTACATCTAACTCCTTTTTGAATATATTTAGTGAATTGGCCTCAACAACTTTCTGTGGTAGAGAATTCCACAGGTTCACCACTCTCTGGGTGAAGAAGTTTCTCCTCAAATTCGAAGTAGTTGTGGTCCCGGGAGCAAGCCTAGAGGTATCAAACTCAGTATTTCCCTTCACTCCCAACATAGCACCACTAATGGGCCTGTGTTGTTTCCTATCCTTTGTAAATAATCTGGAGCTAGAAGTCACGGGTACAGTGACCCAATCTACAGATGATACAAAGCTAATGGTGGTGGCAGACTCCAAAGCTGAACAGGATCAGCTACAGGAGGATTTGAACATACTTGGTAACTGGGCAGGCAAGTGGCAGACAAAATTCAATGCAGGGAAATGCAAAATGCTTCAGCTGGGGACTCAAAATTCGGGAAGGGGACTTTTATTTAAATGGAAAGAAAATATTGTGCCTGGAAAATGAAAGAGATCTGGGAGGGTCCTGGCTGACAATAAATTGAAGCTATTGCAATGGATTAAAAGGTCAATTGTGAGCCGAAAGTGAGGTAATCCCGCCACATTTATAAATCATTGGTGCGACCGCACTTAAAATACTGTGCACAGTTCTGCTCATCACTGTACAAAAAGGATATTGCAGCTATTGAATGATGTGGAAGAGAGCGACTATAATGACTGAGGGAGTGGAGGGATTGGATTATGAGGAGCGAGTGTGTAAATTGGGCATATTCTCACTGGAAGATAGAAGGGCGAGAGGTGATAGGATTGCTGTTTTTAAGATTCTAAAGGGACTAGATAATGTTGACAATAACAACTCCACCTTGTCCAGAACAGAACCAGAGGGTATGGCTTGCACTTGAAGGCGGTTACATTCAAAACTAATCTGATGAAACAATATTTCAGTGAGCGAGTGGTCAATCTATGGAACAGCCTCCCTCGGGAGACAGTGGAAGAAGTTAGTATTCATTCAATCAAATGAAAATTAGATCGATTTCTTTCAGTAAATAACATTTGGGGATTCAGTATACGGGTAACTTGAGACGTGCCATGTGGTAGGTATGGCATGCTTCGGAGGTACAGGAGATTTTGGACTTACGGTTTTCCATGATGGTTTTCCTTTTATACGGTTTTCATGAATCATAGAAATTTACAGCACGGAAGGTGGCCATGCGGCCCATTGTGTCCGAGCCGGCCGACAGATAGCTACCCAGCTGAATCTCACTTTCCAGCTCTTGGTTCGTAGCCCTGTAGGTTACGGCACTTCAAGTGCACATCCAAGTATTTTTTTAATGCAATGAGAGTTTCTGCCTCTACTAACCTTTCAGGTAGTGAGTTCCAGACCCCCACCACCCACTTGCGTCATGTCTGGGCTTGTTATAAAACTAACTGATGAAGATTGATTGCTGTGATTAGTCAACAACTTCATAATTTTTGTATCATGTGACCACCAGGATGCTAAAAGGTGAGAGATGGATCTTGACATTTTGTTCATCTATTAATTCCTATAGTAAATAGATTGATATATGAAGTACCTATCTAAGCGAAGTCGAGAAAAGATAAGCGAATATCTTCCAGTAGTCAGTTCTATTTGTAATTTTCTGCAAGCATTTAGCAACTTCTGTTGCTGTTTTGCAGATTGCTGTAACCTGTTTCCACTGTCTTTACCTTTCTAATACAGTACAGTATGTGCAGCACATAAACAGGCCATTCGGCCCAACCAGCCTGTGCTGGTGTTTATGTTCCACACCAGTCCCCTCCCATTCCATCTGCCTTATCTTCAGCATATCTTTCTATTCCCTTTTCTCTCATGTGGTGGTGGATGCAGAAACCCTCACCACTTTTAAGAGATGGTTGGCTGGGCACTTAAAGGGCAGTAACCTGCAGGGTTACGGACCTAGAGCTGGTAATTGGGATTAGACGGGATGACCTCTTGTTGGCCGGCGCAGATATAATGGTAAGTACTACAGGGAATAGAATACGGCCAGGGTGATCCCCTGGACTAGTTTCGATCGCCTGGATGGGTCGGAGAGGAATTTTCCCAGATTTTTTCTCCCTAAATTGGCCTGGGTTTTTATCTGGTTTTTATCTCTCCCAGGAGATCACATGGCTCCGGTTGGGGTGAAGTGTAGAATGTTTTAGTATAAGGGGTGTCGCAGTTGTGTGAGGCAGATTGGTTGGGCTCTAGTGCAATCACATCTTTCCTGTAATGTGGTGACCAGAACTGCAGACAGTACTCTAGCTGTGGCCTAACTAGTGTTTTATACAGTTCAAGCTTGAGCAAGTGGCGATGCCCTCAGATGGCACAGATTCCCAATTTAAAAGATTCAAATAGGTTTATATTATTACATATATTTTGTAGATGAGGAGTATAATGTGGGAACTTGTGAGGTTATCCACTTTGGCAGGAAAAATAAAACAGCAAATTGTTATTTAAATGGGGAGAGATTACAAAATGCTGTGGTACAGAGGGATCTGGGGATCCTTGTACATGAAACGCAAAAAGTTAGTATGCAGGTACAGCAAGTAATTAGGAAGGCAAATGGAATGTTAGCCTTTATTGCAAGGGGGATAGAGTATAAAAGCAAGGAAGTCCTGCTACAACTGTACAGGGTATTGGTGAGACCACACCTGGAGTACTGTGTACAGTTTTGGTCTCCTCATTTAAGGAAGGATATACTTGCATTGGACGCTGTTCAGAGAAGGTTCACGAGGTTGATTCCTGAGATAAGGGGGTTGTCTTATGAAGAAAGGTTGAGCAGGTTGGGCCTATATTCATTGGAGTTCAGAAGAATGAAAGGTGATCATATTGAAACGTATAAGATTCTAAGAGGGCTTGACAGGGTAGATGCAGAGAGGATGTTTCTCCTCCTGGGGGAATCTAGAACTTGGGGGCATAGTTTCAGAATAAGGGACCGCCCATTTAAAACGGAGACGAGGAGGAATTTCTTCTGTGAGAGGGTCATGAATCTGTGGAATTCTCTACCCCAGAGAGCTGTGGAGGCTGGGTCATTGAATATATTTAAGGTGAAGATAGACAGATATTTGAAGGATAAGGGAATCAAGGGTTATGGGGAGCGGGCAGGGAAGTGGAGTTGAGGCCAAGGTCAGATCAGCCATGATCTTATTGAATGGCGGAGCGGGCTCGAGGGGCCAAATGGCCTACTCCTGCTCCTATTTCTTATGAATCAAAGATGTCACACTTATGTACTTTGCATCAGATAAATGGATAAACTTGCCGTTATAATATTCCATAGCGAACTACAGACCGGACAACGCAGGAGAACTTCCTTCGATACAGATTCCTGGCAGGTAAAAATTGTCCAGCATTCTTTTCAATCAGAGATTTTCCAGAGCACATGCATTACAGTGTTGGCCTTCTGGGTAATTGACACTCAAGCTTGCTGCGATTTCTGGTTATTTGTGGGATATCCAGCTGGCCAATTGGTTGCGAAATGTCACAAAAAAGCCTGCAAGTCTATTAAAACTTTTTCAGGCAACGCATAGGCTACTTGGGGAAACGAAAGATCTTTTTAAAAAAAAAATAAATAGCATTTTACCATTTTTGCTGCAGAACTAATTCTGTGCTGAACCGGATCTGAATTAGCCATTGAAATGTGTGCGCAGCCCTGAGAATAACTGGTACTCGCTAAGCTGACCACAAAGTGATTAATTTTCAGTTTGTTAAATGTACAGTCGAGTAATTATTACAGTCTCCAACATTACTCACTGAGCAACAGGCACATGATTCAAACAACATTTTAAACCACGTTTCAGGCCGTTATAGGTTCCCTTGTGCTCGTAGCTTTAGTAACCAGCGAGCTGCAGTGCAACTGGTTCTCTAATTCTTTTGCGGAAGGTAGCATTTTGCCGTAGGTATTAGTTTTACAAAGACCAGCGCTTTCCATTTTCTCCAGAATGTGCCTCATGAAGCATTTTATAAATATGTTCAGACTCTCAGTCGGCTTGGAAAATGCTCAATTTAAAAGGCAGTTCAACTTCTGTGCAATCGTGTTTTAATAACAAGTCTTTGGGACTAAAATTGCCCCCTTTTCTCGCCCTGTTAGCGCCTCCCTGGGGAGGGGGGGGTGCTAACAGGGGGCTAACAGGGCGCAATGGTGTTTTCACCCGGGGTGCCTCCAGGTGCTGTCCCGGCGATGCTGCGCTCCGGTGCTCAACCGGTGATGATGTCATCGTCGTGCGCGCCGACCCCTTTTGCGTCCCGTGGGGGGGGAATTGTCCCGGGGGCCTTGAGGCTGTCGCGGGCGGATGTCAGTGGCAGCTTCGCGGGTTGTAAAGCTGCCGAACATCTGCCGCTGGGGTGCCCCTTAAACGGGGGGGCTTTAGCGCTCCGGGCTGCCATCTTTATGTGTCGGCCGACTCTTGCTTCGGCACGACAATGGCGGCCCTCGCGACGACCAGCCTGCCATCGTGCGGCCCGGCACCCTGCTTTGCGTGCCGGGCCACAGGCCTGGTCAATCGTCTCCCTGGTGGCCCAAAGGGCCTGCAGAGCGTGCAGTGGAGCGGCCCTCCCGCTTAATGGAAGGGAAGGGGCATTGTAGTGCGTCGGTGCTGCTTGGAGCATCCACGTAGCACCGGCCTGCTCCGCGTGTCGCTGGATTCAGTGCCGCGCTGCCGCCCCAGGAGCGCCTCTCATAGGCCCAATCCGCATCAGGGCCGGGACTTCAGGGCCGGGACTTCAGGGCCGGGACTTCAGGGCCGGGACTTCAGGGCCGGGCTATTTCAGGGCCTTTGTCTCTAAAAGAGCTAAATTTAAAAATAATATTTTCTGCTAATGTTTCTCAACTGCTCAGTAAATTAAAATAAATGGAGGGGGAGGGAAGGAAGAAATCGAGGATAAAGATTCCATGATTGGTTAGACACATATTCCTGAGATAAATATTGCATAAAAGGATAAGAAAACATTCCTATGTTCATTTCAGAGATGAAGACAAGTGACTGAATCACACCGGATATGAGGCGGTTCTAATGCAATGAATGAGTTGGCCTCCCTTTCATGAGTCAGAACAATCTAATTGCATCTTGTACATTATCTTAATATATGTGTAGTGAAAATGCCTTCATCAACCCTTTTCAAAAGCTGGTGGATGTGTCAGCTGTGTCTCGGTTGGTTAGCACTCTCACCTTTCAGTCAGAAGGTCGTGAGTTCAATCCCACTCCAAAGACTTGAGCACAAAATCTGAGCGAGTGCTGCACTGTCGGAGATGCTCAACTAACCCATAAATCAGATTATCTGATCAGTTATCTCATCGCTGTTTGTAGGACCTACCCTTGCGCAAATTGGTTGTTGCGTTTCCGACATTGTAAGGCGTTTTGTGACTTCCTGAGGTTGTGGAAGGCGTTTTATTATGAAATGCAAGTTCTCTTTCTTGTATCAAGTTTTCAAGTAGCAGTAGCCTGGTGTAGACTGTCGGACATTCTGAGCTGAGAGTGTTTCTATTAATGTCAAATGAAACACGCAGGCCGCTGAAATGTTTGGTACGAACAGATTCAAAACAGGAATTGAAAGCGACTTTTAAACAGAAAAAGAGATTGAGGGATGTAATAGGAAGGCCCGGTTGAAAAATGAATCAAAAAGAAATAACCTTGGACCCAAAAGGCTTCTTTTTATTACCAAAAGGATGCTTAAGTTACCAAGTATTTTTGCACTGTCCACTGATAATTTATTTGCTGCACTGCAAAATGGAATTATTCAATAATTGAATTAAACAATACAAGTAACACAGCAAATTAGGAAATTAAGTGAAAAAATCCTTTCTTTAAATTAGATTATTTGAATTAAACAACTCTGAATTTAGAGTACATTATTGTAAGGGGAATAGATAGGCGTTTCTGCGACCGCAATCGAGACTCCAGGATGGTATGTTGCCTCCCTGGTGCAAGGGTCAAGGATGTCTCGGAGTGGCTGCAGGGCATTTTGAATGGGGAGGGTGAACAGCCAGTTGTCGTGGTGCATATAGGTACCAACGATATAGGTAAAAAAACGGGATGAGGTCCTACAAGCAGAATTTAGGGAGCTAGGAGTTAAATCAAAAAGTAGGACCTCAAAGGTAGCAATCTCAGGATTGCTACCAGTGCCACGTGCCAGTCAGAGTAGGAATCGCAGGCTAGCTCAGATGAATATGTGGCTTGAGGAGTGGTGCAGAAGGGAGGAATTCAAATTCCTGGGACATTGGAACGGATCTGGGGGAGGTGGGGCCAGTACAAACCGGACGGTCTGCACCTGGGCAGGACCGGAACCAATGTCCTAGGCAGAGTGTTTGTTAGTGCTGTTTGGGAGGAGTTAAACTAATATGGCAGGGGGATGGGAACCTATGCAGGAAGACAGAGGGAAGTAGAATGGAGGCAGAAGCAAAAGATAGAAAGAAGAAAAGTAAAAGCAGAGGGCAGCGAAATCCAAGGCAAAAATCAAAAAGGGCTACATTACAGCAAAATTCCAAACGGGCAAAGTGTGTTAAAAAGACAAGCCTGAAGGCTCCGTGCCTCAATGCGAGGAGTATTCGGAATAAGGTGGACGAATTAACTGCACAGATAGCAGTTAACGGATACGATGTGATTGGGATTACGGCAACATGGCTCCAGGGTGACTAAGGTTGGGAACTCAACATCCAAGGGTATTCAACATTCAGGAAGGATAGACAGAAAGGAAAAGGAGGTGGGATAGCGTTGCTGGTTAAAGAGGAAATTAACGCAATAGTAAGGAAGGCCATTAGCTTGGATGATGTGGAATTTTGTACGGGTGGAGCTGCGGAATACCAAAGGGCAGAAAACGCAAATGGGAGTTGTGTACAGACCACCAAACAGTAGTAGTGAGGTTGGGGACAGCATTAAACAAGAAATTAGGGATGAATGCAATAAAGGTACAGCAGTTATCATGGACGACTTTAATCTACATATAGATTGGGCTAACCAAACTGGTAGCAATACGGTGGAGGAGGATATAAGGGATGGTTTTCTAGACCAATATGTCGAGGAACCAACTAGAGGGCTGGCCATCTTAGACTGGGTGATGTGTAATGAGAAAGGACTAATTAGCAATCTTGTTGTGCGAGGCCCCTTGGGGAAGAGTGACCATAATATGGTAGAATTCTTTATTAAGATGGAGAGTGACACAGTTAATTCAAAGACTACGGTCCTGAACTTAAGGAAAGGTAACTTCGATGGTATGAGACGTGATTTGGCTAGAATAGACTGGCGAATGATACGTAAAAAGATTTAAAGATCACATGGATGAACTTCAACAATTGTACAGCCCTGTCTGGAGTAAAAATAAAACGGGGAAGGTGGCCCAACCGTGGCTAACAAGGGAAATTAAGGATAGTGTTAAATCCAATGAAGAGGTATATAAACTGGCCAGAAAAAGCAGCAAACCCGAAGACTGGGAGAAATTTAGAATTCAGCAGAGGAGGACAAAGGGTTTAATTAGGAGGGGGAAAATAGCGTACGAGAGGAAGCTTGCCGGGAACATAAAAACTGACTGCAAAAGCTTCTATAGATATGTGAAGAGAAAAAGATTAGTGAAGACAAATGTTGGTCCCTTGCAGTCGGATTCAGGTGAATTTATAATGGGGAACAACAAAATGGCAGAGCAGTTGAACAAATACTTTGGTTCTGTCTTCACAAAGGAAGACAAAAATAACCTTCCGGAAGTAGTAGGAGACCGAGGGTCTAGTGAGAAGGAGGAACTGAAGGATATCCTTATTAGGCGGGAAATTGTGTTAGGGAAATTGATGGGATTGAAGGCTGATAAATTCCCGGAGCCTGATAGTCTGCATCCCAGAGTACTTAAGGAAGTGGCCTTGGAACAGTGGATGCATTGGTGATCATTTTTCAACAGTCTATCGACTCTGGATCAGTTCCTATGGACTGGAGGGTAGCTAATGTAACACCACTTTTTAAAAAAGGAGGGAGAGAGAAAACGAGGAATTATAGAACGGTTAGCCTGACATCAGTAGTGGGGAAAATGTTGGAATCAATTATTAAAGATGAAATTGCAGCACATTTGGAAAGCAGTGACAAGATTGGTCCAAGTCAGCATGGATTTATGAAAGGGAAATCATGCTTGACAAATCTTCTGGAATTTTCTGAGGATGTAACTAGTAGAGTGGACAAGGGAGAACCAGTGGATGTGGTGTATTTGGACTTTCAAAGGGCTTTTGGCAAGGTCCCACACAAGAGATTGGTGTGCAAAATCAAAGCACATGGTATTGGGGGTAATGTACTGATGTGGATAGAGAACTGGTTGGCAGACAGGAAGCAGAGAGTTGGGATAAACGGGTCCTTTTCAGAATGGCAGTCAGTGACTAGTGGGGTGCCGCAGGGCTCAGTGCTGGGACCCCAGCTCTTTACAATATACATTAATGATTTAGATGAAGGAATTAAGTGTAATATCCCCAGGTTTGCCGATGGCACTAAACTGGGTGGCAGTGTGAGCTGTGAGTAGGATGCTAAAAGGCTGCAGGGTGACTTGGACAGGTTAGGTGAGTGAGCAAATGCATGGCAGATGCAGTATTATGTGGATAAATGTGAGGTTATCCACTTTGAGGGCAAAAACACGAAGGAGGAATATTATCTGAATGGCGGCAGATTAGGAAAAGGGGAGGTACAACGAGACCTGGGTGTCATGGTTCATCAGTCACTGAAAGTTGGCATGCAGGTAACATAGAAAATAGGTGTATAAATAGGCCATTCGGCCCTTCGAGCCTGCACCGCCATTCAATGAGGGGGGGGGAGGAGGAGAAGGGGAAGGGGGGAGGAGGAGATGTGAAAGGGGGGGGAGGAGAAGGGGAAGGGGGGGAGGAGAAGGGGAAGGGGGGGAGAAGAGAAGGGGAAGGGGGAGGAGAAGGGGAAGGGGTGGAGGAGAAGGGGGGGAGAGGGGAAGGGGAAAGGGGGAGGGAGAGGGGAAGGGGAAAGGGGGGTGAGGGGAAGGGGAAAGGCAGGGAGAGGAGAAGGGGAAAGGAGAAGAGGGGGAAAAGAGAAGAAGGGGGGAAAGGAGAAGGGGGAGGGGGAAAGGAGAAGCGGGGGGAAAGGAGTCGGGGGGGAAAAGGAGAAGGGGAAGGGAGCGGGGGAAAAGGAGAAGGGGGGGAAAGGAGAAGGGGAGGGGAAGGAGAAGGGGGGGTGAAAGGAGAAGGGTGGGGGGGAGGCTGAACGGGCTGGGAGCACGGGTCGGGTCGGGGGGGAGGTTGGAGGTCGGGTTGGTTCGGTCGGGGGGGGGGGAGAGGGAGGGAGGGAGGGAGGGAGGGAGGGAGCGCGGGTCGGTTCGAGTCGGGGGCGGGGGGAGGGAGGTCAGGTTGGGTCGGGTCCAGTCCGGGGGTGTGTGTGGGGGGGGGGGGGGGTTGGGAGCGCGGGTCGGGTCGGGGGGTGGTGGGAGGGAGGTCGGTTCGGTTCGGGTCGGGGGGGGAGGAAGAGGGAGGTCAGGTTGGGGGGGGGGGGGGGGAGGGGGGCGCGCTGGTCCAGTCCGGGGGCAGGGGGAAGCGGGAAGTGGGAGTTGAGTCGGGTCGGGAAGCGGGAGTTGAGTCGGGTCGGGAGGAAGCAGGAGCTGGCCGTGGGAGGAGCCTTAAGCACGCAGCCCCAGTGAGGCCATTCGGCCAGGGCTAGGGGCTGCGTGCTTCAGGCCCCTCCCACACAGTTTTGGGCGCCTGGAGCTACTGCACATGCGCGCCCACTGTAGCGCGCAAGTGCAGAGGTCCCGGCACTGTTTTCAGCGCAGGGACCTAGCTCCGCCCCCTACAGGTCGTGCTGCGCCGCGCCAGGCTCAAGAGGACCAGCAGAGAGCCCAAGAATCTGGAAGTTTTTTTTAGGCGCACTTTGTCGCGTGAAAAACGGGCGTCCAGGTCGGGGCTGCGCAGTTCTATGCGCGTCCCGAAACTTGTTGGCCTTCATAATTAGGGGATTTAAGTATAGGAGCAGGGAGGTCTTACTGCAGTTGTACAGGGCCTTAGTGAGGCCCCACCTGGAATATAGTGTTCAGTTTTGGTCTCCTAATCTGAGGAAGGATGTTCTTGCTATTGAGGGAGTGCAGTGAAGGTTCACCAGACTGATTCCCGGGATGGCTGGTCTGACATATGAGGAGAGACTGGATCAACTGGGCCTTTATACACTGGAGTTTAGAAGGATGAGAGGGGATCTCATAGAAACATATAAGATTCTGACGGGATGGGGCAGGTTAGATGCGTGAAGAATGTTCCCGATGTTGGAGAAGTCCAGAACCAGGGGACACAGTCTAAAGATAAGGGGTAGGCCATTTAGGACTGAGATGAGGAGAAACCTCTTCACTCAGAGAGTTGTTAACCTGTGGAATTCCCTACCACAGAGAGTTGTTGAGGCCAGTTCATTGGATATATTCAATAGGGAGTTAGATATGGCCCTTACGGCTAAAAGGATCAAGGGGTCTGGAGAGAAAGCAGGAAAGGAGTACTGAGGGAATGATCAGCCATGATCTTATTGAATGGTGATGCAGGCTTGAAGGGCCGAATGTCCTACTCCTGCACTTATTTTCTATGTTTCTATATCGAATTCCCCTCAACCGACCCCACGTCAAAAAACAAGGCTAAATGATAAAAACATAGTTAGAATGGAGAATGGCATTACATTCGAGGAAACTGGAACCGAAAAAAAAATGTGTAAATTATCATGTGTTCCCTTCAGCTTTACGAAGGAGAAAGATTCTATAACTAGGACTGTATTCCCTGGAATTTAGAAGGTTAAGGGATGACTTGACCGAAGTTTCCAAAATCTGAAGAGGAACAGATAGGGTAGATAGAGAGAAGCAATTCTCGCCGGCTGTGTAGTCGAGGATTAGAGGGCATAGCAAAATATTAGAGCTAGGTCTTTCAGGTGTGAAACTAGGAAACACTTCTACACACAAAGGGCGGGTTAACTTTGGAACACCCTACCGCAAACGGCAGTCGGTGCTAGATCAATTGTTAATTGTTAATCTGAGAGTAATAGATTTTTGTTAACCAAACAACAACTTGTTTTTATATAGCGCCTTTAACGTAGTGAAACGTCCCATAGCGTTTCACAGGTGTATTATGAGATTAAAAATTTGACACCGAGCCACATAAGTAGAAATTAGTGCAGGTGAGGGTCAAAGAGGGAGGTTTTAAGGAGCGTCTTGAAGGAGGAAAGAGAGGTAGAGAGGTGGAGAGGTTTAGGCAGGGAGTTCCAGAGCTTGGGGCCTAGGCAACAGAAGGCACAGCCACCAATGGTTGAGCGATTATAATCAGGGATGCTCAAGAGGGCAGAATTAGAGGAGCGGGGATTGCGAGTCTAGAAGAGATTACAGAGGTAGGGAGGGGCGAGGCCATGGAGGGATTTGAAAATAAGGATGAGAATCTTGAAATCAAGGTGTTGCTTAACCCGGAAGCAAATGTATGTCAGCAGGCACAGGGGTGATGGGTGAGCGGGACTTGGTGCGAGTTAGGACACGGGTCACCGAGTTTTGGATCACCTTTGGTTACGTAGGGTAGAATGTGGGAGGCCAGCCAGGAGTGCTTTGGAATAGTCAAGTCTAGAGGTAACAAGGGCATAGATGAGGGCTTCAGCAGCGGATGAGCTGAGGCAAAGGCGGAGACGGGGGAAGTTACGATGGTGGAAATAGGCTATGCTGCGGATATGTGGTCGAAAGCTCATTTCAGGCGTACTCCTGTTCCTATGACGAAAACTTAAGGAGGTGGATTTGCAGATTACCACAGAATAAAGCCTCTTGCTGAAACAGGCGCATGATATCTTCTGAAGTGAACTCTGTTTAGTTAAGATCTGCTGACCAGTTATGGAAAGTATGCAAATATACCGTTAATCTAAGTGGTACCTTCCTGATTCGTCCTTACAATATAAACCATTATAAATACTCAAAAATGAGCGAGTCACTTGCTATCATTAGTGCGGCTAATTCATCTGTATGATATTCTTCTGCCCACTACTTTAACGACAGTGCAAAAGTAAAAATCGTCAGTGATCGTGGCAGATGTTCACTGGTTGTATTGAGAAAGCATTCCATTCTCTGCTCTTTAAACAGAGGCACTGTAATGACTCAAGAGTCTTGTTACGGTAAACTGCCTCAGGTGTAAACCTGATCCAACTTTATTCGTGCCCAAAAGTACCCGGTGACATAGTATCCGCCCCCCCCCCCCCGCTTATATACCAGTGACCGTGCACATGCGCGTACAGCCCGATGACCTCCGACAGTGGCGCCCTCCGGTGACCCCAAGCATCAATACATAACAGGCATTAACCCATTTATTTTCACTGAACGATGGCGTTGTACAAATGTCTTGGGACGATGCAAATGAACATGACAAATATTTCAAGTTGGATCCCAATATTAGCCAAAATAAGGTAATTTAAAAGAAAGTGCTTCAGTTATTCTTTTTATTAAGAGAATTCTTGGGGAGGGGATTCCAAAATCCTGGAATCCCCTCCCCAACAACCTTCACCACACAGACTGCAGCGTTTCAAGTCGGTGGCTCACCACCACCTTCTCAAGGGCAATTAGGGATGGGCAATAAATGCCGGCCTTGCCAGTGACGCCCACATCCCGCGAATGAATAAAAAAATTACAGCCGGAGAGGGCAGTTGAGATGCAGTTCGACTGATGCCAGACACCCTCTGGTTCCTTGCACAAGTTCCCCCTTTTGATGGATTAACCCAGACAATGAGATGCCAGCTGGCTATTTGACAATGGAGGGGGGGCATTGCAGCTGAGCCAATGCTGTCCATACCCGACATGCACACTTTCTAGCGTGTGCTATTGGATAGAATCAAGAGTGGAAGGCCGACTTGATTTATTTTTCTTCCCTAGCCAGGACACGAGGTCAATTGGAATGCCACCAAAGCCGGGTCAGTTAATTGAGTATAACCTGGAACCTTCTCAGGCATGGAGTTCAGCTCCATGTGGCATTTACCAGTTGAACCGTGGAATGAGCTAAAGTAGTAGCTTTCTTATATAAAAAAACAGCTTGAAGAACTCCCCGATGCCTCAGTCTATGTTGCTAATGAACAGCAGAGTCATAACGACTAGCAGGGTCCTAGATTCCATCCCCAGTATGTGTTTAGTTATCTGACCTCAGCTGGGGGAGATCTGTGTATGTAGAAGTGTCAGCTGTGGCTCAGTGGGTAGCACTCTCACCTCTGAGTCTGAAGGTTGTGGGTTCAAGTCCCACTCCAGAGACTTAAGAACAAAAAAATAATCTAGGCTGGCACTCCAGTGCAGTGCTGAGGGAGCGTTGCACTGTCGGAGGTGTCGTCTTTCGGATGAGACGTTAAGCTGAGGCCCTGTCTGCTCTCTCAGGTGGACATAAACGATCCCATGGCACTTTTTCGAAGAAGAGCAGGGGAGCTCTCCCTGGTGTCCTGGCCAATATTTATCCCTCAATCAACGTCACTAAAACAGATTATCTGGTCATCATCTCATTGCTGTTTGTGGGACGGCCACCACATGTTAAAAAAATCCACCCACAGGCATCTTCCACCTTTCAGGATGTAGTTCGGGATCTGGAATATTAGGTCCTTCATTGAAACACCGATGAACTCATCGCTTTGAGGGACTGCCTATGATGATGATGCTTGTGGGAGCTTGCTGTGCGCAAATTGACTACATTACAACAGTGACTACAATTCAAAAGTGCTTCATTGGCTGTAAAGCGCTTTGGGACATCTGGTGGCCGTGAAAGGCGCTATATAAATGCAAGTCTTTGGGCTCAATTTTCCCCAATGCTGTTTTTTGGCGTATAGCCAGAGTTATGCCTGTTTTTTCTGGTCCCAACTACTCCATTTTCTGAAATTGGCGCCGGGCAGCCTGTCCTGTAGTGGGGGGGGGGGGGGGGGGGTGGGTGGAGCCTAACGCTTGCGCTGAAAAAATTATGTCCCCCCTTCCGCACATGCGCGAAAAAAAGGACATTTTTTAATGTGACTGCTATGGACGCACATGCCCAGTACAGCTCCCGGTCTGTATTCGGCCATTTTTAAAGAGCCAGTTGTGTGTGAGAACTTTAATTCTCAGTGGAAAAATCGGAGCTGTAATACAAGATGCAACACGGCTCAAGGAACAAGAATTTCTCACAGGATGAAGTGGAGGCTCTGGTTACTGTAATTGAGGCCAGATGGCACGAGCTGGACACCAGCAGAGATCACATAAAAGTTTCACCAAAAGAAATGAAGAAACACTGGAACCAAGTTGCAGAAGATTACTGTGCAATGGTGACCACCCCGAGGTCTGGAGGCCAGTGCAAAAAGTGCCAGGACCTTGGTCAAGTAGTTAGTGTAAGTAATATTTTCATTTATTCAATGGAATTGCAATTGTAAATGTGACCAGCTGTGTCCCACCCAGCAGAAAGACCCTCTCTAAAAAGTTATATTTTCATCTTTGTAGAGGAAGGTGGCACACAACAAAAGGGAAAGAACTCGAACAGGAGGAGGCCTGGCAAATCTGACCCCACTGACACCCTTGGAAGACAAGGTCGCTGCTTTGATGGGCCCTGCTTGGGGAAAAGCAACCACCACTGCACAAGCTGCGCCCACACTCGAGGGAGAGGGTAAGTCCTGCAAATTCCAGTCTGGTTTTGCTAAACGCCAAGTACTGCGTGGGCTAGCCATGCTTCGGTTCATGGGGATGTCTCCGTCAGCTACGCTTCGGTTGTTGCAATGTGCTATCATTCATCGTGATCCTTCAAATCAGCCTGCTGCCTGCGCTGTATGAACCTACTCATGCACCCACCCTGCCCCCTCCTCTGTTCCTAACCATTTGTCTGTTCTGTTATATTTTGCAGAACTTGAGGCCAACCCTGACGATGCAGAAGAAGATTCAGACGCGGCCAAGCCTGAAGAGGAGAACATCTTCCAATCCCACCTTCAAGACCAAGAGCATGGGGGTGAAGGTGAGGGGGAATGGGTGGAGATGGATGAAGCCTTCACTTATACTCACTTTGGAGGAGGTGCAGGTGCCGCCCATTAAGGTGCCAGTCCCTTTCCTGAGTGGCATGAGTGTTGCTGGGACATTCCATGCTTTCTCACAGTCCGAGGCTGCAGGTCTCAGTGGGGTGCAGCGAACCACACCCAGGGTGAGGAGGGGAAGGAGAGCTCGACAGCGCTCTCCTGAGCTGAAGGATCTAACAGATGTGGTTCAGATGATGGCAATGAGTGCGGAGAGCATTGGCCTTACGCGATCACTCCTGGACACCATCAGTGGGGTGGGTGATGAGGTATCGGGATTGTCAGGAGAAGTAACAACACTTTCACGAGAAATGGGAACACTGTCCAGGAACATGAGGGAGGGAATGTCACAGGTAGTTGAGACACTGTCAGGGAACATGAGGGAGGGAATGTCGCAGGTAGCTGATGCGCTGTCAGTGAACATGAGGGAGGGAATGTTGGAGGTAGTTGAGACACTGTCAGGGCACATGAGCGAGGGAATGTCGGAGTTAGCTGCTGCAATAAGGGAACATGCCCAGACCCCGCGCCACTCCCACTCCCACTCCAATCCCCAGACCAGCCTCTGAAGAGGCCCGAACCGGGCCCTCCACATGTGCCCTCCTCGCCACATAAAGAAGTGTGCATTACCCGAGATGTTCGAAAGAATAAGCTTGGTACCAACCCGAGAAACTCTGTGCCACGGCCTGCGGGCAGAGGTGGAGACACCAAGACCAAGCAGAGTCTTAGAATAAGGTGGAGGAGAGATGGGTGCAGCCTTTCTTTGCTGCTTTTGTTGTTGTTATTATTATTGTTACTGTTGTAACTGTTCTCAAGTTAAACGATCGCTTCTCGGCCTTTTGGCTAAGATCTGCATAACTAACCTGACCAGCCACCATGACGTCCGGGTGGTTTCTCCCTGGTCAGGAAGGTATATGCTTACATTTTTGTAAACAGGAGGTGGGTGGGATTGGTGACCCATCCACCTCCACGGAGGTGTGTGGGGGACCTGACCCATCCACCTCCATGGCACGAACCTGGTATTGCAGTACTTCCAGGAACGGTGCAGTGGCTCTAGGCCTTTTGGCTAAGAGCATTGGCGCAGAGTGATCCTTGACTGGTGCAGGGTGACCTCTGGCGTTTGACAAAGAATTGTAACGATTGGATAACGATTGGACATGAATTAAAAAAAAAAAAAAAAAACTGTTCTCAAGTTAAACGTCTATGCGTAACTGACCTGACAGGGGAGTAACCACCATAACCCCAAGGTGGTTCTCCCTGGATCAGGAAGGTGATTCTCCTATGCTTTTTTTGGAAACAGGAGGTGGGTGGGGTGGCTTGACCCATCCACCTCCACGGAGGTGTGTGGGGGGGGCACACACCCACCTCCATGGCACGAACCTGGTATTGCAGTACTTCCAGGAACGGTGCAGTGGCTCTAGGCCTTTTGGCTAAGAGCATTGGCGCAGAGTGATCCTTGAATGGACCCAAGGTGACCTCTGGCGTTTGTGATTTGACAAAGAATTGGAACGATTGGCTACGAATTTCAAAAAAAAAATTGTTCTCAAGTTAAACGTTTTTTGTAAGTTATGTAAATTTACAAGTTTAAAAGTTTGTAAGTGATCTTAACTGAAAACTTTAAAGTTTGATAACTTTAATAAAAATATTCTTGTAAGTACAAACAAATGTTTGTTAAACTTTTGAATAAAATATATTTTAAATTATAACTGAATAATTTCCATTATTTGTTCCATTAACAAAACACAACATTACTGAACCGGTCCAAACAGTAAACATGGTCTATTTGGAACAGTTGCCGCTGAGCCTTCAGGCAGCAAAGCGTTCACGGATGAGCTGCTGGCGCAAGGCTCGAGCAATCGTTAAAGGGGCACGACGGCCCGCCCTCCTCCACCGTCGTGCTCCGGGTTCAGGTAGTTGCATGGCTTCTTTGTCTTCCTCCTCCTCCTGTTCATCTGCATCTTCCTCCTCATTATCAGCCACTCTCTCCTCAGGTGGGTCTTCCACTACCAGCTGCTGCTGCCTCATGATGGTTAAGTTATGCAGCATGCAGCACACAACAGTGAACAGACCGACAATCTCAGGGGAGTATTGCAAGTAGCCTCCGGAATGGTCCAGGCATCGGAAACGCTGTTTCAAGATGCCAATGGTCCTCTCTATTATGTTGCGTGTCGCAATGTACGACATGTTGTATTCGCGGTCAGCTTCCGTCTGGGTTACGCGTCGGGGAGTCACGAGCCAGGTGGCGAGGCCGTGCCCTTTGTCTCCCAGCAGCCAGCTCTGCCCTTGTGGCTGCAGCTGAAACATGGCAGATATAGCACTCTCGCGTAGGATTAACACATTATGGGTGCTCCCAGGGTATCTCTCATCAACTGACATGATGCGATGCATGTCGTCACACATGAGCAGCACATTCACGGAGTGGAAGTCTTTTCTGTTCCTGCACATCTCGGAATCCTCCAAAAGTGCTCACAAGGCGATGTGGTTACAATCAATGCTGCCCTGTATATTTGGGAAGCCATCAATCCTGTCACACATTGCCTAGGCAGTCATGGGGAACTTTATGTAGTCATTCCTCCAGGCATGTAGTGCAGCAGTCACCTGCCGAATGCAGACATGTGTTGCATGTTGAGAAATGGCGCACACATCCCCAGTTGTGGCCTGGAATGATCCAGATGCATAGAATTAAAGTGCAGCTGTAACCTTCACTTCAACTGACAAAGCATCCTCCTGCGCTTCTAGGTTGCAGGTCTGTTTTTAATCAATTCACAGATCTCGGTAACAACTTCTTTGCGAAAATGCAGCCTTCTGACACAGTCTGCATCACTCAGGTAAAGGTACGAACGCCTGTCTCAATATACCTGACGTGGGTAAGGCCTCCTGCCCATCACCCTACGTGCTCTGAGGTTCCTCATGCGATGACGTCGAATCAATCGTCTCCTCCGCAGCACCATCATGCAGAAGGCTTGCACGAGGAACGGCATTGTCAGTATTGCCCCCATGGTTAAATTGCACCTTTGCAAGAAGCTCAAAACGGCAGGCAGGGCAAGCTTCTTTGTTGTCTCTCTCCCCAAGGCTGACGCCCTAGTATGGACCACAGCCAGGTCTGAGCATGCGCAATAGGCTTGCTTAGATCGGGAAACTGCACCCCCACCCCTTGGGCTTCATTTGATGCTGTTTGCTGAATAGTGTAAGGGTTCATCCCTTCAGTTCGGCTTCGATCCCCCGCCCCCCCCCCACCCCAGGCTTCTTTTCAAACTGAGCCCCGAAACTTCGCCTAAAAACAATGGCGTCTTTCTGCGTCGATTTTTTGATGTGTGCTGGGGTTATTTTTTTTAAGTGCCTAGAAGGTTTTTCGGGAGTGATCACATACGCCGTCCTAGGAGAATTGTAAGTTGGCCAAACTTGCATAATTGTGAAAAACTGGCACAGACTATGACGCAAAAAAAAGTTACAAAAAAAAAATCGTAATTAACTGAGTTACGCTGGCGCACAATCTTTGGGGAGACTGGATTTTTAAATTTAGGCCCAAAATAGCGACGCGCGCCAAAAAAATGATGCAAATCACTGGGGAAAATTGAGCCCTATCTTTCTTTATCATCTGTTTCAGAGACTTGGGTTAGAAGGGCTACTGCTCCTGTTATCCAACACTTGATGCAAGTGTGTGTGTGTGTGTGTGTGTGTGTGTGGGGTCAGGACTGGGCTTGGGTAAGAAGGCCCCAGTGGTTGAATAGTCTGCGAACACTCACTGGCAGGGCCGACCTACAAATAATAGCCACTTGGGCAAGGAATTGGAATATAACCCGAACATACTGGAATGATGCTAGGGGTGCAGGAGTTCAGTTACATGGAGACTAGAGAAGGTGGGATCATTCTTCTCACAGCGGAGAAGGTTAGGGGGAGATTTAATAGAAGTGTTCAAAATCATGAAGGGTTTTGATGGAGTAAACAAGGAGAAACTGTTTTCAGTGGCAGAAGGGTCAGTAACCAGAGGACACAGATTGACGGTAATTGGCAAAAGAGCCAAAGGGGAGATGAAAATGTTTTAAATTACACAGCGAGTTGTAGAGATCTATAAGGGAGTCAAGGGTTATGGGGAACAGACAGGAAAGTGAAGTCTTAGCTAAGATCGGATCAGCCATGATCTTATTGAATGGCGGAGCAGGCTCGAGGGGCCTACTTGTGCTCCTATTTCTATGTTCTTATCTGGAATGCACTGCCTGAAGGATGGAAGCAGATTCAATAGTAACTCCTTTTCAAAAGGGAATTGGATAAATACCTGAAACGGGTAGAAAATTGCGGGGAAATGGCACGAATTGGATAGCTCTTTCAAAGAACCAGCAAAGGCTGAATGGCCTTCTGTGCTGTAAGGTTCCATGATTTGGAACTGGGCCGCAACATGGCAATGCCTTGAGGAGGAAGGAGATTGAAACGGAAAAGGTCAGAGGCTCAATGGCTCGGACAGTGTGTAGTCAAGGGGCCGACAAGACTACACACTGTCCGAGCCAATAAGCCTCTAACCTTTTCCTCTCACCTGATTCAAGCAGCCCTCTGCCAAGTAAAACGCCCAAGCCCGGCAACCCTCAGCAACGATGAAATGCGCAGAACTTGGTGTGTCTGTGAGTACCACATAGTGTAAACTGCCATTGAATTATTAGCCAGCGGCGCGAGTAAGGTTTTCTAGATTCAACGAGTTTCTTTTTAAAGGCACCGTTTGAATGGTACCTGTACTGCAAGAAAACCTTGGACTTACAGCTGCTTTCCTTGGCTTATCCGAAGGACCTTGCGCTGAATGCCTCCGAGTAACTCACCCCCTCCCATGATCATCACCCAGCAATATATTGGCTCTTTTCTTACTTAGAAAACAGAATCTACAGCGTGTTGCAAGGCACGAACAGAGCGAGGGGTTGAGGTGACTTCATAACCCGTGACAGCAGAGCTGCCTTACAGGGATATCGTTTCACCAAGGGTTAGGTTAACCTGACCAAAGCTGTGATACTTTCCCTGCCCTGCCCCGAATGAAAAATAGATCAAGCCGCTCACCACCTCTCTAGTACAGTTCTTCTTCACCGATACGGAAAGAAAAAAAACTCCACTGGAAAGGTCATATCACAACACTTTCTGATCAGCCTAAAAATGCCACACTTGTACAAACCAGACAACATCGGCTGCAGACTACCAGCGCTCAGCACTAGCAGGAAAAACTGGATTACCAACAACCCAAAAATCTAACAAATGCATTTTCCTCCACCTCGAGAGTGCATCATTGTATTATTGTTCAAACAAGTTGTCAAACTATTTTTTTCCTAAGATGAGTTCACAACTGCAATAGTAATTCTGGAATTAGAAAAAAGCCTAAGCTGAGGGAGGGGGTGGGGGGGGGGAATTTAACCCCTGGGAAATTTCAGTAATGATTTAATGAGCATCCCCGATTTTTATCGCTCCACCATTGGTGGCCATGCCTTCAGCTGCCTGGGCCCTGAGCTCTGGAATTCCCTCCCTAAACGTCTCCGCCTCTCTAGCTCGCTTTCCTCCTTTAAGACGCTCCTGAAAACCTGCCTCTCATCTGCCCCAATATTTCCTTATGTGGCTCGGTGTCAAATTTTGTTTTATAACGCACCTTGTGAAGCCTCTTGGGACATTTAACTACATTAAAGGCGCTATAGAAATACAAATTGTTGTTAACTATTCCCACCTTTTAACATTTAAAACAAAACTACTCTCAATTTGTAGGATATACTTTTGTGTCTTCTCTGTATCTACCCACCACTGCACCCCCCCCCCCCACACCCCATTTTCCAGAGGTGCTAACTTTTGCTGGAATGCTGTTCCCTGGGCATCAGCCAATCCAAAGTGGCGGAGGAGCGCTGAGAGATCGCGGCAGAGGTACGGCGAATGTTTGGGATGGAGGTGCGGCAAATGAGGGTACGGAGCCCAGAAGAGGCGAGGGCCCAGGGGCAGCACGGGGCAGCCCACACTGCGATATGTGTGCGCGCACTCGGTCCGTGCAGCAGAGCAGGTCTCCAGTCGTCCTGGTTAATCCCTTGCCACTGGATAAACATAAGAACATAAGAAATAGGAGCAGGAGTAGGCCATACGGCCCCTCGCGCCTGCTCCGCCATTCAATAAGATCATGGCTGATCTGATCATGGACTCAGCTCCACCTCCCTGCCCGCTCCCCATAACCCCTCATCGTTTAAAAAACTGTCTATTTCTGTCTTAAATTTATTCAATGTCCCAGCTTCCACAGCTCTCTGAGGCAGTGAACTACACAGATTTACAACCCTCTGAGAGAAGAAATTTCTCCTCATCTCAGTTTTAAATGGGCGGCCCCTTATTCGAAGATCATGCCCTCGAGTTCTCGTCTCCCCTATCAGTTGAAACATCCTCTCTGCATCCATCTTGTCAAGGCCCCTCGTAGTCCGATACGTTCCGATAAGATCACCTCTCATTCTTCTGAATTCCAATGAGTAGAGGCCCAACCTACTCAACCTTAAAGGCCTAGCTCTATCAAGCCCGTGTGGTGGCTGATGTGCAACGGTCACCATACGTTAAAAAAATCCACGCACAGGCATCTTCCACCCTCTCAATTGGAGTTCAGGACTGGAACGTCGGGCCCTTCATCTGTGAACTCATGTGGAAGCAAGTCATCCTCGTTCGAGTGACTGCCTATGATGATGATGACCCAAAGTGGGCATTGTTCCTGGAAGAACCAAAGGCACATCTACACGACATGGTGTCCCGTTGAGAGATGGCAGATGTCCTTTCGTCGACTGCACTCCCAAATATAATGGGATGGGGGGGGGAGGGGCGATCGTTTGAGCTCTGATGGTGTCCAAGGGCCGGATTTTTGGGGGTCCTGCAATCTACTGTTGGTTTAGCTGGCTCCGGCCCTGGCCTGCTCAATGTACGGAGCTGGCTGATTCTGTGTATCTGCATCATCACGCTATTTTGGAATTGGCTCCAATATTCCAATTTTATAGATTTATTTAAAAATAAATTACAGCTTTCGAGGCACATCCACGCTCAGACCACCAAGTCCCTGCCAGCTTTTATTTACTTAAGCAGGGCTCAAACTTGCTGGAGAGAAGCTTTGCTCCCTTTTCTGAAAACGCCCTTGCTTCTTTGTTACCCCATTGCAGGCGATGTACAATCAAACCTCATTACGAAAATAGCCAGCTGAGACAGGACGGGCCGAATGGTGTAAGTTTGTATGATTCTATGATCGTCATAGGCAGTCCCACGAAATCGAGGAAGACTTGCTTCCGCTCTAAAAGTGAGTTCTCAGGTGACTGTACAGTCCAATACAGGAACTACAGTCTCTGTCACAGAAAAAGCTGCAATTTAATCGAGTTTTGTGATAAGGTCACAAACTACGCAATTCTGCTGCAACGATTAATTATAAAATTGAAAATGCTTGCATCTACAACAATTTGCACTTATATAGTGCCTTCAATGCAGTAAAATGTCCCAAGGTGCTTCACAGCTCGACCACGTAAAGAGATATTAGGACAGGTAAGCTTGATCAAAGAAGTAGGGTTTAAAGAGCATCTTATAGGAGGAGAGCGAGGTAGAGAGGCAGAGAGGTTTAGGGAGGGAGTTCCAGAGCTTGGGGCCCAGGCAGCTGAAGGCACGGCCACCGATGGTGGAGCGATGAAAGTCGGGAATGCAAGAGGCCAGAATTGGAACAGCGCAGATATCTCGGATCGTTGTAAGGCTGGAGCAGGTTACAGAGATAGGTACACAATCGCATCTCGAGGTCACTGAGGCGATCGTGTAGGATTGGGAAAGTGAAAGGGAGAGAAAAAAGGAAGCAAGATTAATGGGCAGGATATCACATGCTGCACGTTTACTTTTGGAGAGGGTGCAAAATCCCTTAAAACAGGTTCAAGAGATTGAAAACACGCAACTTGTTTATAAAGTCACAGAGAGGTTCATAACAGGGGTTTGCAGCCCAGAATGCTAAGTTCCACTTGCTCCTTACAACCACATGGATATACAGCTCCATGCAAGTTTTATTTTGCTGCTGTCGCTGTCAAATATGTTCTACACTTTAGCAAGCAGAAAGAAAATGCAAATTTCAAGATTGTGAGTGGACACGCTGTATGTCATTTGAACACGGTTATGTTCAGGCTTCAAAGGGAGCGCATATAACTGCCATTAAAAACCAAATGCCACTGCAACATTCTGACATACAGTACTGATGTACAGCAAATATGCATCCTGCACTACTTGCTGCTACACAAAAGCCCTCCTTTAAAAAAAATATATATATGCCAAGTTGAGAAATGTTGCAAGATGAAAGTGCATGAGAGAATACGAGAGAGAGGGGGTGGGAGAGCACGCGCGGGCGAGAGTGTGTGCGAGGGTGGAGGGTGAGAGAGCGCACGTGAGAGACAGAGTGTGCAAGAAAGAGCGGGAGTGTGAGAGTGAGAGAGCGCACTGAAAGAGAGAGCACGAGAAGGATGCAAAGAGAGAAGAGCCTGTAAGTGACGGTGTTTAGAGATCCTCGGGGAAAAATTGCCCTTTTTATAGCCCCGTTAGCGCCTGCGGGAGCAAGACACTTTTCACCCGGGGGGGCGGGCATAGAGGGCTCTTCCCGGGAAATTGCCCGGGAGTTTGCGGAGGTACTGCCGCGAAACCAGTAATGATGTCATCACCCGTGCGCGCCGACCCCTCACCACCCCACGGGGGAAAACTGCCCCGCGGGTCGCGAGGCGATGAGCTGTCAACGCTCGGGGCGCTCCTTAAAGGGCCCCAGTCCGGCATCTTTTTTTTTTTGTCGGCCGGCTCTCATCAGAGGCCCTTGAAGAGTGCGCAGCCGCCCTCCCCTTTAATGGAAGGGGGAGGGGCGTTGAAGCACGCCAGCGCCCCGGTTACCGCCCCCACCGGAAGTGGAGCGCGCTCCGCTACCTTTGAAGGGCGGTAAGTGCAATTCCGTGGCGGGGGCGGGACCTCCACGCCAGACGCTAAAAGTCTTGGCCCCAGAGGGTTACCTCCCCCAGTCGGGGGTGCAGGGCCCCAATTTTGGCCCCGATGAATCTCCACAGCTGAACTGCAATGCTCAAAATGCTAACAGTAAACAACACCAGATTCTTGGATCCAAATTCATTTTGGCAGCATCCTCACTTGCTCGACTATCAGAAACAAACACTGCCTCCCTCCCCCTCTTCCCTTGGAGTGTCATTCCATCAATTAGTCAAACAACAGAAGGACTACACTCAAGCAAAAGAAAAAATGCACTCTGCCAGAGAAAACAAACTGAACTTACTGCTTCAGTGGATGCCAGACTTCACGATGCAGGGTTAGACACTGAAAACCCAGGCACTCTGGCTTCACCACTTCTGAACTGTACTGGGCTTATACTTTATAAACAGTGACATTTACTGACACAGCATGCAGTCGACAAGAATGCTATTTTTTTAAAGAAATATCACATCAGCATTTATACAAATATGTAACTCCCATTTTGCAAAGCATTTACACAACCTCAACAAATCCAAAATGTAACGGGCAACAGTATCTATTTTGTTGAATAGCCAGAGTGCGTTGCCATAAATAGGCGCACAGAATCAATCGATAACAAAAGCTCATCTGTCACGCTGCCCTGCTCCTGAAAACTCTTACTTGCATATATGGATTTGTTGCTCAAATCATCCAGCACCAATAATAACTTGTTATTCACTGAAAATCCATCTGTCGTTTAATCCACACAAAAAAAATCTCTCTCCCCACCCCCCCAACACAATGGAAATATGTATGTTTTGTCGAGGTTGTATAACTGTTTTCCAAAATTGGCATAGTGCCAGTTGTGGCTCAGTGGGTAGCACTCTCGTCTCCGAGACAGAGGGACTGGAGCACCAAAATCCATTGTCGACATTCCAGTGCAGTGCTGAGGGGGTGCTGCACTGTCGGAGGTGCCTTCTTTCGGATGAGATGTCTGCTCTCTCAGGTGGATGTAAAAGATCCCATGGCACTATTTTGAAGAAGAGCAGGGGAGTTATCCCCGGTGTCCTGGCCAATATTTATCCCTCAATCAACATCACTAAAACAGGTTATCTGATCATTATCGCATTGCTGTTTGTGGGAGCTTGCTGTGCGCAAAATGGGTGCTGCGTTTCCCACATTACAACAGTAAACCTTCACGCTTCTCCACTTCACTCTCCTCTTTGTTGGCCCGCCTTAAAACTCATCTATTTGACCGAGTTTTCAGTGACCCCCTCCACTTCACTCCAAAAGTACTTCATTGGCTGTAAAGCACTTTGAGACGTCCAGTGGTCGTGAAAGGCACTATATAAATAATGTCTTTCTTTTTTTTTTATTCTTAAAGACTTGACATTTTTGATAGCTGTGGCACAAAACCAGCATTAATAAACTGCAAGTTATTTTATGTTTTTAAATGGATCAGTATAAGCGATGTCCCGTACTGGGTACCAACCTTGGAAAGAGGAGAGGATGAGGGCAAGTCATTAAATAGCAGTTGGCTCACGCCAAGCTTGGGTGTTAAAAGCCCGGGGATTGAACCACGACCGCAGCCTGCATTTGCATAGCGCCGGGGCCCGTCACACGGGTGTACTCAAACAAAAAAGGTCACCGAAAACTCGGTCAAATCGATGAGTTTTAAGGAGGGCCATCAAAGAGGAGAGCGAAGTGGAGAAGCGTGAAGGTTCAGCGAGTAGATTCCAGAATGCAAGGCCCAGACGGCTGAAGGCATGGCGGCTAAAGGGAGGTGGGGGGGGGGGGGGGGGAGAAAGGTGTACAAAAGGCCAAGTCAATGAAGCAGAGTTTGGAAGTGGTTGCAGGCAACTGTTCCCGCTAAGCCGTGAGGTCTGTAGATCCCGCGCAGGCCGTTCACCGGCTTTTACGGTGAAGAAACCGCGCACGCGCAACGATTTGAATGGACCGTGCAGCCAGTTAAAGGGACCACGCACACACAAAAAATTAGAGGGAACATTGATTTGTAGGGCTGGAGGAGGTTACAGGGATAAGGAGCGGAAGAGGCCATGAAGGTATTTGGAACGTAAGAAATAGGGGCAGGAGTAGGCCACCTGGCCCCTCGAGCCTTCTCCACCATTCAAGAAGATCATGGCTGATCCGATCATCGGCTCAGCTCCACTTCCCTGCCCGCTCCCCATAACCCTTGACTCCCTTAAACATGAGAATTAGAACATTGAAGCACTGGGGTAACTGGAAGCCAGTATAGTTCAGCAAGGATAGGGGTGATGAGTGAGCTTGGTGCAGGATAGGATAGGAGAGGGCAGCAGAGTGTTGGATGAGTGGAAGTTGTCGAGGGTGAAGTTGTGAGGAGAGCATTGGATGAGTAATGACTGGAGGTGACCACTGGCTTTAGCGGCTGAGGCGGGGCAGGAGCAGGGGCGGGCGATGTTATGGAGATTAAAGTCGGCGTTCTTTGTGACAAGAGAGGAGGATATGGGATTTGAAGCTCAGCTCGGGGTCAAATAGGATGCCAAAACCAGAGAGTCTGGGACCATGGCTGGTGAGCGGGGTGGAGAGGGTACGGAGTTTGAGGAAGATAACGTCGTCAGTCGTTCCAATGTTTAACTGCAGGAAATGAGGTCTCATCCAAAACTGGGTACCAGACGTACAGTTTGACAACAGAGCCAGTGGAGGGACTGAGACTGATCATGGAGAGGCGGAGCTGGGTGTCGGCAGTTAGAAGTTGCAGATGATAAGAAGATAGGACCAAGGGCACATCCTTGGGGCAACTCCAGGCTAATGGTGCGGGATCGGGAAGAGAATCCATTTGTTGAAATGCTCAGGCTAAAGAGGGATGCAAAGAGGTTGAGCAGGACAAGAAGGAACCATGGTTGCACACAGAGGATGTTATTTGTGACGTTGGTTAGGGCTGTTTCAGTGCTGTAGCAGCAACCGGAACCGGATTGGAGAGGTTCAAATATGGAGCTGTAGGGAAGATGAGCACAGATTTAGGAGACAGGAAAGACAGAGGGAGGCAAGGAGTTTGACAACCAGAGATACTTCTGTATTTATAATGATGTCAGATAGCTCGGGTAAATTTGATTAAAAACAAATTCATCCCACTGCATATCGGGCTGTATCCCACTGTCCAGTGGCAGGGGTGACCTACACATTGGGCTGTGCACAATCAGACCCAATTATTGCATCCAATGAGAAATGGGTCTCCGGAATGGGTTCATTCTGTTGTTTCAATGATTCTGTTTAGAAACCAATGATCAAAAAGTTACTTGGTAGCTAACTGAAATATTAACAAATGCCGATTGACATATTGTGGAAAAGACTTCTCTTAATCTCTCTGAATGCCGATCCAGTTTAAAAAAAAGTATGGAAAAAGTGGCAATATATACTCATCTTGCAAGGTGGCAATCTTTGTTAAACTCCGAGTCTGTTTGCTTACATTAAGGAAGCAGCTTTCATGAAACACATTCCCAGGCATAGATCACAGTTCTGTTCACACAGATTTAGTTCTGGCAAGACAGCCACACTCTCTGGATGAACTGTATTGTTTTATATAAAAGCCCTGTTGCTCATCAGACTATGACACATGTTCCGAGACGGGATATATTAACCATTTTCTTCTTAGGCAGTCCCTCGGAGTTGAGGATGATGGGGGAGGAGGAAGAAGAGTGGGAGAGCTGTAGTTGTAGGGGACTCAATAGTCAGGGGAGCAGACAGGCGTTTCTGCGGCCACAGACGTGACTGCAGGATGGTATGTTGCCTCCCTGGTGCCAGGGTCAAGGATGTCACTGAGCGGCTGCAGGGCATTCTGGGGGAAGAGGGTGAACAGCCAGAGGTTGTGGTCCATATTGGTACCAATGACATAGGTAAAAAGGTAAAGGTCCTGCAGGTAGATTTTAGGGAGCTAGGAATGAGATTAAAAAGCAGGACTTCAAAAGGTAGTAATCTCCGGATTAATCCCAGTGCCACGCGCGAGCGAATATAGAAATAGGAGGATAGAGCAGATGAACGTGTGGCTGGAGAGATGGTGCAGGAGTGAGGGCGTTAGTTTCCTGGGGCATTGGAGCCGGTTCTGGGGAAGATGGGGCTTGTACAAGCCGAACGGGTTGCACCTCAACAGGCCGATACCAATATCCTCTTGGGGAGGTTTGCTAGTGCCGTTGGGGAGGATTGAAACTGTTGGCAGGTGGATGGGCATCAGGATGTAGCATTAAAAAGGAGAAACCAGGGGCACAATGGATTGGGAGAGACGGATATCACTAAAGCAAGAAATAGTAAGGTATTAGGTGGGGTCAGGCTAAGAGAGGACACAGGATGGTCGGTCTAAGGTAGGTTTACAGGGTATGGCTTCTTCTTAGGCAGTCCCTCGGAGTCGAGGATGACTTGCTTCCACACTAATAATGAGTTATCAGGTGATTGATGAGACCAATGCGGGATCTACAGTCTCTGTCACAGGTGGGGCAGACGGTGGTTGGAGGGACGGTGGGTGGGGTGCTTGGGTTGTCGTGCGCTCCTTCCACTGTTTGCGCTTGGCTTCCGCTTGCTCCTGGCGAACAGACTCGAGGTGTTCGGCGCCCTCCCGGATGTTTCTCCTCCATGTTGAGCGGTCTTGGGCCAGGGATTCCCAGGTGTCGGTGGGGATGTTGCACTTTTTCAAGGAGGCTTTGAAGGTGTCCTTGAAGCGATTCCTCTGCCCACCTGGGGATTGCTCGTGTCAGAGCTCCGAGTAGAGCGTTTGTTTTGGGAGTCTCTTATCAGGCATGCGGACGATGTGGCCCGTCCATCGGAGCTGATCAAGCGTGGTCAATGCCTCGATGCTGGGGATATTGGTCTGAGCGAGAACACTGACTTTGGTGCGCCTATCCTGTCAATGGATTTGCAGGACCTTGCGGAGGCAACTTTGGTGGCACTTCTCCAGTGCTTTGAGGTACCTACACGGTCCATGTCTCTGAACCATATAGGAGGGCAAGTATCACTACTGCTCTGTAGACCATGAGCTTGGTGCTGGTCTTCAAACACTCTCTTCCTCAGGCGACCGAAGGCTGCACTGGCACACCGAAGGCAGTGTTGGACTTCGTCTTAGACGTCTGCCCTTGTTGACAGTCGGCTCCCGAGGTATCACGTTGTCCAAGGCCTTGTCGTGGATTTTGATAATCGGGGGGCAGTACTGTGTGGCGGGGGCAGGTTGGTAGAGAACCTATGTCTTATGGATGTTTAGTGTAAGGCCCATGCTCTCGTACACTTCGGTGAAGGTGTTGACAATGGTTTGGAGTTCGACCTCCGAGTGTGCGCAGACGCAAGCGTCATCTGCATACTGTAATTCAATGACAGAGGATGGGACGACCTTGGATCTGGCCTGGAGGCGACAGAGGTTGAACAGTTTCCCATTTGTTCTATAGATTAGCTCCACTCCTAGCTTACTGAGGGTGAGATGGAGCATTGCAGCAAGAAGATCGAGAAGAACGTTGGTGCAATGACATACCCTTACTTGACCCTGGTCTGGACGTGGATTGGGACTGAGGTGGATCCGTTGGTCAGGATCACGGCTTGCATGTCATCGCAAAGCAGGTGGAGGATGGTGACAAACTTTTAAGGACAGCCGAATTTGAGGAGGACACTCCATAATCCCTCGGTTGCCAAGTCAAAGGCCTTTTTGAGGTCAAAGAAGGCCATGTACAGAGGTTGGTTCCCTGCATTTCTCTTAAATTTAATGAGCGGTGAAGATCAGGTCCATTGTGCCCCTTAGTGGATGGAATCCACATTGCGACTCTGGGAGGAGCTCTTCAGCTACAGGGAGAAGGCGAGTGAAGAGGATTCTTGCGACGACTTTCCTTGTGGCAGACAGCAGGGAAACTCTTCTGTAATTACCGCAATCGGACTTGTCACCTTTTTTGAAGATGGTCACGATTACGGCATCTCTGAGATCCCCTGGCATGCTCTCCTCCTTCCAAATAAGAGAAATGAGTCCATGGCGGGTAGCATGCTGCGGGATGGAGTCGAGGACACTCGCGTTGAAGACAGAGTCTCAGTGAAGAAGATCTTCGAACTGCTCCTTCCAGCGGGCACTGACTGCCTCTCTGTCCTTGTTGAGTACCTCTTCGTTCTTGGCCCTCAGTGGGGTAGGACCTTGGGTGCTTGGGCCATAGGTGGTCTTAACAGCGCAGAAAAATCCATGCACGTCGTGGTTATCGGCTAGTTGCTGGATCTCCTGCCCTTTCTCCACCCCCCGTCTGTTCTTTAGGTCGGGAGTTTTATGTTCGACCTCGGCCTTCCAATGTCTATCGAGCTGCTTTCTTGCTCTCAAGTTGTGTTGCTGTTTCCAGTTCAAGAACGCCATGCGCTTGAGGCTTATTAGCTCCTGGATCTCCAAGTTGTTCTTGTCGAACCAGTCTTTCCTGGTCGAGTGACAGGTGCTAAGTATGGAGGTCTTGAGGGCAGACCAGATGCTGTGGACACTCTGCGTCTCTCGATCACTGGGAGTCGTCAGGTTAGTTGTGAGGCGCTGGCTGAATAGGGCTTTCTTAGCAGGGTCTTTGAGTGCTCCAGCGTTGATTTTCCTGCGGCATCGTTTCTGTTGCCGCCGTTGTTTTGGAGCTACATTGATGAAGATGACAGAGCAGATTAGGCGGTAGTCCATCCAGCAGTCGTCAGCTCCTGTCATGGCGTAGGGTAATGCGCACAAACTTGCGGTCCCTCACTCGGACGATGACATAGTCTAGCAGATGCTTGTGCTTGGAGCGAGGGTGTTGCCATGAGGCCTTGTACTTGTTTCTCTGATGGAACAATGTGTTGGGATAAGGAGGTTGACTTATGAGGAAAGGTTGAGTAGGTTGGGCCTCTACTCATTGTAATTCAAAAGAATGAGAGGTGATCTTATCGAAACGTATAAGATTATGAGGGGACTTGACAAGGTGGATGCAGAGAGGATGTTTCCACTGATAGGGAAGACTAGAACTAGGGGACATATTCTTAGAATAAGGGGCCGCCCATTTAAAACAGAGATGAGGAGGAATTTCTTCTCTCAGAGGGTTGTAAATCTGTGGAATTCGCTGCCTCAGAGAGTTGCGGAAGCTGGAACGTTGAATGGATTTAAGACAGAGATAGACAGTTTCGTAACTGATTAGGGAATAAGGGGTTATGGGGAGCGGGCAGGGAAGTGGACCCGAGTCCATGATCGGATCAACCATGATCGTATTAAATGGTGGAGCAGGCTCGAGGGGCCGTATGGCCTACTCCTGCTCCTATTTCTTATGTTCTTATGCTCTTATGCTCTTATGTCAAGGCTTTGTTCTAAGCATTTTGTCAGGAGCAGGGTACCGCTGAAGTTGATTTTCCCTACCCCTTCTCTGCCTATCACACCTCCCCCCAGAGGTTTGTGTCCTTTCCAACTCTGGCATTAAAGTCGCCAAGAAGGATCAGCTTGTCGCCCGTTGGGACTCGGGACAGAGATTGTTCAAGACTGGAGTAGATTTTCTTTTTGGTCTCGTCTGTAGCTTCCAGTGTTGGGGCATACGCACTGACGACCGTAGGGCACTGGTTCCAGGCTAGGATGAGCTGAAGGGTCATGAGGTGTTCGTTTATCCCGCAAGGCAGAGTCTCAGATGCCCAACTAGCTCATTTTTTATGGTGAAGCCTACCCCATTGTGATATATTCACAGAGCACAAGCACACACAGCTTCCAACATGGCAGGCAGCTCTCTCGGAAGCCTCCGGAAACCTGCCTGGTTCTGTTTATTATTAACTCTGCACTTGCAGTACACAATACGTCCACATCCACAGTGTGGCGCTACAAACATTACAAGCTTACAGAAATTACACTTCTCCCTCCTGAATGAAGAAGTTATTATAACAAACATCATACATAACTTTCATGTTTATACATGACACAAAATATAAATTTATTTTTTTCGTTATTTACAAATTTAATTTTACCACTTGTTTTCTGTTTCAAAGAGGATACCTTCGCTCTCGAACAGAACCTTCCAAACATGGTGTCGAATCTAAACTCATTCGAGGCTCATCCTGAGGAACGTTTTCCTCCACAGAATTTCCTTGATTTTCATGTGAACTCACTCTAACTTCAGGCTCTTTGTTTTCCTGACTCGGACTCAGACTTTCATTCTGATTCTCTCCTGGATTTGTTTCCAGTACATTGGATTTAGGATTTGCTACTGGTATATCAAAACTATCTGATGAGTCAGAAATAATTGAATCATTCCCACCTTCAACTCCTTTCATGTCTGTAGGTAAAATATGATCAATATGAACAAATCTAACCTGTCCATTATCAAACATCTTTACCAAATATGTGCGAGGACCACATATCTTCACCACTCTTCCTAGTAACCACTTTAACCATTTATGGTGATGGTTCTTCATTCTCACCTTCTGGTTTAATTTCACATTTCTCTCTTTTACTCTACCTCTATCATGATTCTTTTTCTGCCTTAATTGTGTCTCTTCTACGGACTGTGCCAAATTTGGCTTTAACAATGAGAATCTGGTTTGCGGCTGTCGTTTGAGAAACAACTCTGCTGGTGTTCTACAGTCGTTGTATGAGGAGTATTTCGATTTGTAATCAAAAAATTAAACCAATTTGTGATCCAATGACAACTGTCGTTTCCTTGGATTAGGATCCAACATTTGTTTTATGAGGGTACGTTTTACAATTTGTACAGTGTGCTCTGCTGCACCATTCAAAGCAGGATGGTATGATGGAACCTTGGTATGTTTCACACCATTTTTGCTCGTGAATTATGCAAATTCTTCTGAACGAAATTGTGGTCCATTATCCGAAACAATTTCTTCAGGGAGGACAAATGAAGAAAATAATTTTTGTAAAATGTCCAATGTTTTACTTGTTGTTATTTTCCACATTGGAAACACCTCAACCCACTTCGAATGGCTATCAATCACAATGAACAATTGTTGTCCTTCTAACTCAGCAAAATCAATATGTAGCCTTTGCCACACCCTGGGAGGCCATTTCCATGGCTGTAATGGTACTGGTGGTGGTTGCTTGCTTACTGATTGACATGTCGTACATTGACTCACGATGTACTCTATATCTTTATCAAGAGCTGGCCACCATAAATAACTGCGTGCAAAACTCTTGGTCAAGCACATTCCCAGGTGCTGGTAATGGAGGTCTCCTAATAATTTGGATCTGAATTTATTTGGTACAATCACTCTTGCACCCCACATGATACAATCGTTATCAACTGATAATTCATTCCTACAAATAAAGAATGGATGTGTATCTTTGTCTGTTACCTGGTTTGACCATCTATTTGCAATATACTCATACACCTTTGACATCACTGGGTCACGTTTGGTTGCTCTACCAATCTCTTCAGCTGTGACTGGCAGTTCATCAATGTATGAAAAATAAAACACTTCTTCCCTATCGGGTGTAACTTGTGATGGGGAAGGCAATCTAGACAATCTAGTCAGTCGAGGAGGCGGGAGCTCGGAGCAGCGCGAGTCCGGGGTCGGCGAGAGGCCTATAAAGGCCAGCGGGAGTCGAGCAGTTCGAGCAGTCAGTCGAGGAGGCGGGAGCTCGGAGCAGCGCGAGTCCGGGGTCGGCGAGAGGCGTGCCGGTGCAGCTACAGGGAGAAGGCAAAGATACAAAGGTGACGTCACAGCCTAGGGGGTAAGTGATTGGCTGGTGATTGGTGAGTAGTTTTTCTTTTTCTTCTTATATTGGTCAGTAACTTTTAACATTGTTATTACCAGTTTAAGTGTATCTAAGGGTTAAGACATGGCAGGAGAGCTCGGTCGGGTGTTATGCTCCTCCTGTACCATGTGGGAACTCAGGGACACTTCCGGTGTCCCTGACGACTACGTGTGCGGGAAGTGTGTCCACCTCCGGCTCCTGACGGTCCGCGTTGCGGAATTGGAGCTGAGGGTGGATTTACTCTGGAGCATCCACGATGCTGAGAATGACGTGAGTAGCACGTGTAGTGAGTTGGTCTTACCGCAGGGAAAGGGTCCACAGCCAGATAGGGAATGGAAGACCAGCAGGAAGAGTAGTGCAAGGAAGGTAGTGCAGGGGTCCCCTGTGGTCATCCCCCTGCAAAACAGATACACCGCTTTGGGTACTGTTGATGGGAATGACTCATCAGGGGAGGGCAGCAGCAGCCAAGTTCATGGCACCGTGGCTGGCTCTGCTGCACAGGAGGGCAAGAAAAAGAGTGGGAGAGCGATAGTGATAGGGGATTCAATTGTGAGGGGAATAGATAGGCGTTTCTGCGGCCGCAACCGAGACTCCAGGATGGTATGTTGCCTCCCTGGTGCAAGGGTCAAGGATGTCTCGGAGCGGGTGCAGGACATTCTGAAATGGGAGGGAGAACAGCCAGTTGTCATGGTGCACATTGGTACCAACGACATAGGTAAAAAAAGGGATGAGGTCCTACGAAACGAATTTAAGGAGCTAGGAGCTAAATTAAAAAGTAGGGCCTCAAAAGTAGTAATCTCGGGATTGCTACCAGTGCCACGTGATAGTCAGAGTAGGAATCGCAGGATAGCGCAGATGAATACGTGGCTTGAGCAGTGGTGCAGCAGGGAGGGATTCAAATTCCTGGGGCATTGGAACCGGTTCTGGGGGAGGTGGGACCAGTACAAACCGGACGGTCTGCACCTGGGCAGGACCGGAACCAATGTCCTAGGGGGAGTGTTTGCTAGTGCTGTTGGGGAGGATTTAAACTAATATGGCAGGGGGATGGGAACCAAAGCAGGGAGACAGAGGGAAACAAAAAGGAGACAAAAGCAAAAGACAGAAAGGAGATGAGGAAAAGTGGAGGGCAGAGAAACCCAAGGCAAAGAACAAAAAGGGCCACTGTACAGCAAAATTCTAAAAGGACAAAGGGTGTTAATAAAACAAGCCTGATGGCTTTGTGTCTTAATGCAAGGAGTATCCGCAATAAGGTGGATGAATTAATTGTGCAAATAGATGTTAACAAATATGATGTGATTGGGATTACGGAGACGTGGCTCCAGGATGATCAGGGCTGGGAACTCAACATTCAGGGGTATTCAACATTCAGGAAGGATAGAATAAAAGGAAAAGGAGGTGGGGTAGCATTGCTGGTTAAAGAGGAGATTAATGCAATAGTTAGGAAAGACATTAGCTTGGATGATGTGGAATCTATATGGGTAGAGCTGCAGAACACCAAAGGGCAAAAAACGTTAGTAGGAGTTGTGTACAGACCTCCAAACAGTAATAGGGATGTTGGGGAGGGCATCAAACAGGAAATTAGGGGTGCATGCAATAAAGGTGTAGCAGTTATAATGGGTGACTTTAATATGCACATAGATTGGGCTAGCCAAACTGGAAGCAATACGGTGGAGGAGGATTTCCTGGAGTGCATAAGGGATGGTTTTCTAGACCAATATGTTAAGGAACCAACTAGGGGGGAGGCCATCTTAGACTGGGTGTTGTGTAATGAGAGAGGATTAATTAGCAATCTCATTGTGCGAGGCCCCTTGGGGAAGAGTGACCATAATATGGTGGAATTCTGCATTAGGATGGAGAATGAAACAGTAATTTCAGAGACCATGGTCCAGAACTTAAAGAAGGGTAACTTTGAAGGTATGAGGCGTGAATTGGCTAGGATAGATTGGCGAATGATACTTAGGGGGTTGACTGTGGATGGGCAATGGCAGACATTTAGAGACCGCATGGATGAATTACAACAATTGTACATTCCTGTCTGGCGTAAAAATAAAAAAGGGAAGGTGGCTCAACCGTGGCTATCTAGGGAAATCAGGGACAGTATTAAAGCTAAGAAAGTGGCATACAAATTGGCCAGAAATAGCAGCGAACCTGGGGACTGGGAGAAATTTAGAACTCAGCAGAGGAGGACAAAGGGTTTGATTAGGGCAGGGAAAATGGAGTACGAGAGGAAGCTTGCAGGGAACATTAAGGCGGATTGCAAAAGTTTCTATAGGTATGTAAAGAGAAAAAGGTTGGTGAAGACAAACTTAGGTCCCCTGCAGTCAGAATCAGGGGAAGTCATAACGGGGAACAAAGAAATGGCAGACCAATTGAACAAGTACTTTGGTTCGGTATTCACTAAGGAGGATACAAACAACCTTCCGGATATAAAAGGGGTCAGAGGGTCTAGTAAGGAGGGGGAACTGAGGGAAATCTTTATTAGTCGGGAAATTGTGTTGGGGAAATTGATGGGATTGAAGGCCGATAAATCCCCAGGGCCTGATGGACTGCATCCTAGAGTACTTAAGGAGGTGGCCTTGGAAATAGCGGATGCATTGACAGTCATTTTCCAACATTCCATTGACTCTGGATCAGTTCCTATGGAGTGGAGGGTAGCCAATGTAACCCCACTTTTTAAAAAAGGAGGGAGAGAGAAAACAGGGAATTATAGACCGGTCAGCCTGACCTCAGTCGTGGGTAAAATGATGGAATCAATTATTAAGGATGTCATAGCAGTGCATCTGGAAAATGGTGACATGATAGGTCCAAGTCAGCATGGATTTGTGAAAGGGAAATCATGCTTGACAAATCTTCTGGAATTTTTTGAGGATGTTTCCAGTAAAGTGGACAAAGGAGAACCAGTTGATGTGGTATATTTGGACTTTCAGAAGGCTTTCGACAAGGTCCCACACAAGAGATTAATGTGCAAAGTTAAAGCACATGGGATTGGGGGTAGTGTGCGGACGTGGATTGAGAACTGGTTGTCAGACAGGAAGCAAAGAGTAGGAGTAAACGGGTACTTTTCAGAATGGCAGGCAGTGACTAGTGGAGTGCCGCAAGGTTCTGTGCTGGGGCCCCAGCTGTTTACATTGTACATTAATGATTTAGACGAGGGGATTAAATGCAGTATCTCCAAATTTGCGGATGATACTAAGTTGGGTGGCAGTGTGAGCTGCGAGGAGGATGCTATTAGGCTGCAGAGTGACTTGGATAGGTTCGGTGAGTGGGCAAATGCATGGCAGATGAAGTATAATGTGGATAAATGTGAGGTTATTCACTTTGGTGGTAAAAACAGAGAGACAGACTATTATCTGAATGGTGACAGATTAGGAAAAGGGAAGGTGCAACGAGACCTGGGTGTCATGGTACATCAGTCATTGAAGGTTAGCATGCAGGTACAGCAGGCGGTTAAGAAAGCAAATGGCATGTTGGCCTTCATAGCGAGGGGATTTGAATACAGGGGCAGTGAGGTGTTGCTACAGTTGTACAGGGCCTTGGTGAGGCCACACCTGGAGTATTGTGTACAGTTTTGGTCTCCTAACTTGAGGAAGGACATTCTTGCTATTGAGGGAGTGCAGCGAAGGTTCACCAGACTGATTCCCGGGATGGCGGGACTGACCTATCAAGAAAGATTGGATCAACTGGGCTTGTATTCACTGGAGTTCAGAAGAATGAGAGGGGACCTCATAGAAACGTTTAAAATTCTGACGGGTTTAGACAGGTTAGATGCAGAAAGAATGTTCCCAATGTTGGGGAAGTCCAGAACCAGGGGTCACAGTCTGAGGATAAGGGGTAAGCCATTTAGGACCGAGATGAGGAGAAACTTCTTCACCCAGAGAGTGGTGAACCTGTGGAATTCTCTACCACAGAAAGTAGTTGAGGCCAATTCACTAAATATATTCAAAAGGGAGTTAGATGAAGTCCTTACTACTCGGGGGATCAAGGGTTATGGCGAGAAAGCAGGAAGGGGGTACTGAAGTTTCATGTTCAGCCATGAACTCATTGAATGGCGGTGCAGGCTAGAAGGGCTGAATGGCCTGCTCCTGCACCTATTTTCTATGTCTATGTTTCTATGCATCAGCATTACTGTGATCAGCTGATCATCTGTATTCAATATCATATGTATATGCTGACAAAATCAAAGCCCATCTCTGCATTCGGGCTGCAGCTATTTTGTTGGAACTGGGGACTTTCGATGGAGGATTGCTGTTAGGGGCTTATGGTCCGTAACGATGGTAAACTTACGACCATACAAGTATTTGTGAAACTTCTTGACCTCAAAAATTAATGCCAAAGCTTCCCTTTCAATTTGCGCAGAATTACTCTCACTGGCACTGAGAGTGCGTGAAGCAAAAGCAATTGGTCTCTCCTCCCCACTACTTGATACATGAGAGATTACTGCCCCAACTCCATACGGAGAGGCATCACATGCTAGCTTAATCTCCTTAGATATGTCATAGTGAACTAACATGGTGCTCTCTACCAATTTGCTTTTACACTCCTTGAATGCTGTATCACATTCTTTTGACCACTTCCAATGGACCTGTTTTTTTCAAAAGTTCATTCAGTGAATGTAATACTGTAGCCAAATTTGGTAGGAACTTCCCATAATAGTTCAAAAGACCCAAGAATGAACAAAGTTCAGTGACATTCCTGGGAGTGGGTGCATTTCTAATTGCATCCAATTTTTCCATGGTTGGATGTAAACCATCTTTGTCTACTCTGTACCCTAAGTACTCCACTGAGTTTTTAAATAACTCACACTTATGATAGACACTCGTACTCTGTGCTTCTCTAGCCGTTTGAGGACTTCATTCAAAATGTTATTATGAATTTGCCTATTTGGTGCTGAAATTAGTATGTCATCCAAATAACATACTACCCCTTCAATACCTTGCAAAATCTGGTTCATCACACCTTGGAATATGGCAGGGGCGGAAGACACTCCAAACGGTAGCCTATTAAATTGATATAGGCCTAGATGAGTATTTATAGTCAAACATGACTTGGACTCCTCATCTAATTCAAGCTGTAAGTAGACATTCGTAAGATCCAGTTTTGAGAAGATCTGACCACCTGTCAATGTTGAGAACAAGTCTTCTATATTCGGCAATGTATTGGGGACATTACCCTCTAGAACCTGGTTTACGGTTACTTTATAATCACCACACAATCTTACCTTACCATCGGACTTAGGTACAACAACAATGGGTGTAGCCCAATTACATCGATCTATCTTACAAATAATGTTCTCAGTCTCTAGTCTTTTGAGTTCTTTCTCAACTTTCTCCTTGAGTGCATATGGTACGGAACGTGGCTTGTAGTAAACCGATCTAGCGTCCTTCTGTACCCTGACACTCGCCTTGAAGCCTTGGATCGGACTGCCCGTTTCACAGAACACCTTTGGATACTGCTTGATAACCTCATCCATTGATGAAATCTCGCTTCCACACAGAAAATCTTACTCCAATCCAGCTTCAGTGAGCTCAACCAATTTCTTCCTGGTAAGGCAGGCTCGTCTCCTTTCACTACTACTACAGGCAAGTTCTGAAATTGATCTTTATATTTCACCGGTATGGTGATACGACCCACCACAGGAATTTTCTCTCCCGAGTAGTCTCACAGCTCTATCTTGGATTTCTCCAGTTGAAAATCACGCAATTTGTCGTGGTATAGTGACTCCGGTACTACACTCATGGATGCACCCGTGTCAATTTCCATTGGTATCTTGAATCCCGCAACATCTGTGTGTATTTTGATGCTTTCTGAATCACTGTCTGTTAACCTCGTGCTCCTGATGATGTGTAACTCTAACATCTCCTCGTCTTGTTGCTGTTCTTCCATGCTATGTAGTCTCTTGGAATTTCTACTCATAGCTTTGAACATTGGACTCTTGGCTTTAAAAGCTGGTTTACCCTTCAGTCGGCATGCCTTCGCAAGATGCCCAGTCTTCGTGCAGAAGAAACACTCTGCCTTCACATATGGACAACTTTGAGCAATGTGTTGTCCCAGGCACCTATAGCACGACTTCGACGCTCTGTTAGAATTTCCAGTTTCTGAGACTTTGGGCCCCCACCATCTTTTACCTTGAACCTGCAGGTGATTTACCTCGGTTGACTGATGACCGTAATTATTATTTAATTCTCGGGAATATTGTTCGGCCATGCCCATCGACCTCGCTGTCTGACAAGCAATCTCAAAAGTCAAGTCATCCGTCATCAATAACTTCCTTCTGATCGCATCATTTTTCACCCCACAAACAAAACTATCCCGTAATGCTCGGTTTTGAAAGTTTCCAAAATTACAGTGCATCGATAGCTTTTTTAATGCTATGATATAATCACTGATACTTTCATCAGCCTTTTGATTCCGAATCCTGAAACGATAGCTTTCAGCAATTTCTAACGGTTTGGGGTTATAGTGCTGCTCCAGCTTCGTTAAAATCTCTTTAAGCGTTGTGTCCGTTGGCTCGTCAGGCACAAGCAGATTTACAAGGGTTTCGTATAATGTCGGACCCGCCTCCGATAAGAAGATCACTTTCTTACGTTCCAACACAGCCCGGTTCTGGACTGCATTGTCTGGAACTTCGATTATGTTATTTGCAGTGAAATACATTTCTAGCCGATCCACATACGCTTTAAAACGTTCCCGGTTGTGTCTATATTCTCCCAAATGTCCCATTACACCTGCCATTTTAATCTCTAGCTGTTCACACCGTGTGCTGTATTTTATCTCGGATTTTGTTGCTTTTTTCCAAAGACCGAAACTTCCAAAGTCTCTCTGTCGGCTGGCTGAATCCTTCACCAACAAAATTTAAGCTTTAAATGATCCGAAAAATCTCATCTCGCCGCCAAATGTGATATATTCCTAGAGCACAAGCACACACAGCTTCCAACATGGCAGGCAGCTCTCTCGGAAGCCTCCGGAAATCTGCCAGGTTCTGTTTAATGATTAACCCTGCACTTGCAGTACACAATACATCCACATCCACAGTGTGGAGCTACAAACATTACAAGCTTACAGACATTGCACCCATGGAGACGGCGTTCTTCTTCTGGTTTACCTTTCCAGAAGAAGGTGTAACCACCATTTGTTCCTTGAGCTGGCCTTCCCCTGCCCACCGAGTCTCGCTTAGGGTGGCGATGTCTATGTCGAAACATCTGAGCTCACGGGCAATTATAGCAGTACAGTGTTCCGGTCTGTCGTTGTTGGGATTGTCCATAAGGGTCCTGACGTTCCAGGTCCCGAACTTCATTTTAAAGTGTAGAAGATGCCTGTGCGTGAATTCTTTTATCGTTGCATGGCCGTTGCACACCGGGTACCACACGGACTTGACGGAGCGAGGTCTTGGTCCAATGGCATAAGAACATAAGAAGAACATAAGAAATAGGAGCAGGAGTAGGCCATACGGCCCCTCGTGCCTGCTCCACCATTGATCATGGCTGATCTGATCATGGAATTAGCTCCACTTCCCTGCCCGCTCCCCATAACCCCTTATCCCCTTACCGTTTAAGAAACTGTCTATTTCTGTCTTAAATTTATTCAATGTCCCAGCTTCCACAGCTCTCTGAGGCAGCGAATTCCAGATTTACAACCCTCTGAGAAGAAATAATTTCTCCTCATCTCAGTTTTAAATGGGTGGCCCCTTATTCTAAGATTATGCCCTCTAGTTCTAGTCTCCCGTATCAGTGGAAACATCCTCTCTGGGATCCAAGATGATTGGAGACCAGACTCTGCTGCATCGGCCTAGTACACACACACACAAATATACTCCTACTGTCCTCCTCTCTCCTGGTTAATGTATATTAACCATACATTAATATGGAACCACGTAGCCATGTGCTATCTTGTTCTGGCCTCTTGTGCATCGCTGATTTTAATCGCTCCACCACTGGCAGCCGTGCCTTTAGCTGCCTGGGCCCCAAGCTCTGGAATTCCTTCCCTAAACCTCTCCACCTCTCTCTCCTCCTTTAAGATGCTCCTTAAAAGCTTCCTCCTTGACCAGTTTTTGGTCCCATGACCTAATATCTCCTTGTGTGGCTCGGTGTCAAATTTTGTTTGGTAACGCTCCTGTGAAGCGCCTTGGGACATTTTTACGACAGTAAAGGTGCTATATAAATGCACTATGTTGTTGCTGCGACCAATGATGCGATTGGTCGCAGATTGTTATTATGCATGGATGGCTGCTCCCTACACAATACACCCAATCCAGCAGCTAACAAATGGAGTGCAGAGTGCCTGTACATAAAATGCGCGCAAGTCTCATTAAGACCTTGTTGGAATATCGGACTCGTGCTCCAGTTGCTAAGTGTGTTTGCACTTGAGGGAAAACCCTATAAAGGGAAAGTTGGAGGGGGGGGCGGGGAGGGGGATGCTGCTGCTGGATTTCCCGCTCTCTGACATATGGCTGTCCTTCAAAGTTTTGGATTTTTCCTTCGGCCGTCAACAGCCAGATTTCACCAAGGGGACTAAAGACCATACAGAAAAGAAAAAGTGCCAATTATTTGGCATTGAGACATTCCTCCCCCCGCCTTTTCCTGTATGGTGCTCCCAGCATGCCATAAGAACATATTGATATATGAATTAGGAGCAGGAATAGGCCATTCATCGAAAATAGGTGCAGGAGTAGGCCATTCGGCCCTTCGAGCCTGCACCACCATTCAATAAGATCATGGCTGATCATTCACCTCAGTACCCCTTTCCTGCTTTCTCTCCATACCCCTTGATCCCTTTAGCCGTAAGGGCCATATCTAACTCCCTCTTGAATATATCCAATGAACTGGCAACAACAACTCTCTGCGGTAGGGAATTCCACAGGTTAACAATTCTCTGAGTGAAGAAGTTTCTCCTCATCTCAGTCCTAAATTCTGAGACTGTGACTGTAAATGTGTGACACACACACACACACACACACACACACACACACAGTGCCACTAAAATACATTTTTATCCAAGGTCAGATCAGTTCGGTGCCCGTGCATGGTGGTGCCAATGGAGACTCCATCATTGGCCCTACTGTGTGTCTTCCTGCTCTGTGTATTATCTGGCCTGTGAATAAATCTGACCAAATAGTTTTAGCCTTTCAAAAAAGACAAGAAAATGCGACGGGCATCCAGTGCGTATCTTCAATGGTATTGGGGGTAATGTATTGACGTGGATAGAGAACTGGTTGGCAGACAGGAAGCAAAGAGTAGAAATAAACAGGTCCTTTTCAGAATGGCAGGCAGTGACTAGTGGGGTGCCACAGGGTTCAGTGTTGGGACCCCAGCTATTTACAATATACATTAATGATTTAGACGAAGGAATTGAATGTAATATCTCCAAGTTTTCAGATGACACTAAGCTGGGTGGCGGTGTGAGCTGTGAGGAGGATGCTAAGAGGCTGCAGAGTGACTTGGACAGGTTAGGTGAATGGGCAAATGCATGGCAGTTCAGTATAATGTAGATAAATGTAAGGTTATCCACTTTGGTGGCAAAAACAGTAAGGCAGAGTATTATCTGAATGGTGACAGATTAGGAAAAGGGGAGGTGCAACGAGACCTGGGTGTCATGGTACATCAGTCATTGAAAGTTGGCATGTAGGTACAGCAGGAGGTGAAGGCGGCAAATGGCATGTTGGCCTTCATAGCGAGGGGATTTGTGAATAAGAGCAGGGAGGTCTTACTGCAGTTGTACAGGGCCTTGGTGAGGCTACACCTTGAATATTGTGCACAGTTTTGGTCTCCTAACTTGAGGAAAGACATTCTTGCTATTGAAGGAGTGCAGCGAAGGTTCACCAGATTGATTCACGGGATGGCAGGACTGACATATGAAGAAAGACTGGATCGACTGGGCCTGGAATTTACTGGAATTTAGAAGAATGAGAGGGGATCTCATAGAAACGCAGAAAATTCTGACGGGATTGGATAGGTTAGATGCAGGAAGAATGTTCGCGATGTTGGGGAAGTCCAGAACCAGGGGTCACAGACTAAGGATAATGGGTAAGCCATTTAGGACCGAGATGAGGAGAAATGTCTTCACTCAGAGAATTGTGAACCCTGTGGAATTCTCTACCACAGAAAGTTGTTGAGGCCAGTTCGTTAGATATATTCAAAAGGGATGTGGCCCTTATGGCTAAAGGGATCAAGGGGTATGGAGAGAAAGCAGGAATGGGATACTGAAGTTGCATGATCAGCCATGATCTTTATTGAATGGTGGTGCAGGCTCGAAGGGCCGAATGGCCTACTCCTGCACCTATTTTCTATGTTTCTATGAATGGCCTACTCCTGCACCTAGTTTCTATGATTTGAGGTTAAAAGTTAAATCTGAGCATGTTAATCCATACACGTGGCACATACAAGGCCTCAAGTTTCAATTCAAAGGTCACTTCATCTGTTTGTGGAAGCTGCCTTTTGAGCCATTGACAACAATAACTTGTATTTATATAGCGCCTTTAACAGAGTGAAACGTTCTAAGGTGCTTCACAGGAGTAATATGAGATAAAAAATTTGACACCAAGCCGCATAAGTAGAAATTAGACAAGGAGAAAAGAGTTCAGAAAAAAGCTTGAACTTTAACAGTGAGTTCCATAGTTGTGAGTTTTTGAGAAAGAATGAAATTACAGAAGATCAGAAGATAGATGGTAATAAGGAAAAATGATTTGGCCCACCCTAACTCGTCATAACAACAACAAACACTTTCTTTAATGATTTAAGGGTTTTTATCTCCACTGCTCGCCCAGTCAGGGAGTCAAGGGTTATGGGGAGCGGGCGGGGAAGGGGATTGAGGCCAGGATCGGATAAACCATGACCTTACTGATTGGTGGAGCAGGCTCGAGGGCCAAATGGCCTACTCATGCTCCTATTTCTTATATTCTTATGTAATCCCATCCATTTGAAGATCACTCTTTATGATGAGAACTTTGCCTTCTGTCTGTTTGAACCCTTGTCCTAATATGTGGTTTGGTTTCAACACATCGAGGGCCCAGGGAGGACGGACAGGGCGCAGAGCAGTGTACTTGGAGCTCCGGAGGAACAAAGAGAGGAAAATATATTTAAAATGCAAAATATTCGTTGGATTTGCTTTTTATTCCCACGTCAGCTCTTCTTGTTATTTTTTACCACTTTTGCCAGACTTCTGGTACAGGAAGGTTCGCACCCTGTGTTCTTTTGCTCACATGCTATGTCCTGGGATGCAGCAAACTACAAATAGGACAAACTTTTATTTCAGGCCAATTCCCAACAAAGCTCAAGTGGGAGAGCGCTTCGCAGAATGTAGTATCAGATTTTCTTCGAAGCTGTCCACTTGTACAAGTCTTGGTCTCTGGCTTAGACCCACGGTAAACGCATCTTTCGTCTTTATACTTAATGATCTATTCAGGCCTTATTTAGTAACTATTTTCTGCTCTTCCTTTCCCGAGAGTGCTGACTGACTCGTGCTGCAGTTTGGTCCTTGCAGGTACCAGGTGCCTTTCCAAGTGGTCATTACCCTGGGGAGTGAGTGTTGGTGGGCTGTTATGACCACAAGGGGCACCACAGTTGAACCTGTCTGACATCAACACATGCATGCTTTGAAAGAGGGAGCAAATGAATAAGAACATAATAACCAGAAGCAGGAGTGAGCCATACGGCCCCTCCAGCCTGCTCTGCTATTCAATAAGATCATGGCTGATCTTCGACCTCAACTCCACTTTCCAGCCCGATCCCCATATCCCTCGATTCTCCTCCAGTCCAAAAAATCTACCGATCTTAGCCTTGAATATACTCAACGACTCAGCATCCACAGCCCTCTGGGGCAGAGAATTGCAAAGATTCACAACTCTCTGAGTAAAGAAATTCCTCCTCACCTCAGTCATAAATTGCCGACCCCTTATCCTGACACTGTGCCCCCTAGTTCTTGACTTTCCAGCCCGGGGGAAACAACCTCTCAGCATCTCCCTCAGAATCTAAGTGCTCCAGGTGTGATCTTACCAAAGCCCTGAGCAATTGTAGTAAGACTTCCTTACTCTTGTACTCCAACCCTAATAGCAATTGGGGATGGGAATCACGGCTGATTTATTTCTCTGTTAGACCGGGGAGGGGGGGTTACTGTAGCGACCCTAATTCTGCCCAAGTTGAGGCCAGCTAACTTGAGGACTGAAAGTGAGAACTTCTGCTCTGCAAGGCTCACACCCACGTTGGGAGGTTCATTTATCAGTTGAGCTACTGTGTTCTGCTGTGGCGGAGGCCCTAGGCTCCGGAATTCCTTGCCTAAAACTCTCCGGCTCTCTATCCTCCTTCAGGACACTCCTTAAAACCTCTCTCTTTGACCAAGAACATAAGAAATAGGAGCAGGAGTAGGCCATTTGGCCCCTCGAGCCTGCTCCGGACCATTCAATAAGATCATGGCTGATCTGATCATGGACTCAGTTCCACTTCCCTGCTCGCTCCCCATAATCCTTCACTCCCTTATCGCTCAAAAATCTGTCTATCTCCGTCTTAAATATATTCAATGACCCAGTCTCCACAGCTCCCTGGGCCAGAGAATTCCACAGATTTATAACGTTCAGAGAAGAAATTTCTCATCTCAGTTTTAAATGGGCGGCCCCTTATTCTGAGACTAGGTCCCCTAGCTCTAGTTTCCCCTATGTGGAAATATCCTCTCTGCATCCACCTTGTTGAGCCCCCTCATAATCTGATATGTTTCAATAAGATCACCTCTCATTCTTCTGAACTCCAATGTGTATCGGCCCAACCTATCTTCATAAGTCAACCCCCTCATCTCCGGAATCAACCTAGTGAACCTTCTCTGAACAGCCTCCAATGCAAGTATATCCTTCTGTAAATACGGAGATCAAAACTGTACGCAGTACTCCAGGTGTGGTCCAGCTTTTGGTCACCTGTCCTAATTTCTCCTTATGTGGCTCGGTGTCAAATTTTTTATCTCATAATACGACGTTAAAGGCGCTATACAAGTACAAATTGCTGCTGTTGTTCCATTTGTTTTATATAGAATTTCCAACACAAAAAAACAGGCCATTCGGCCCAACTGCTCCACGCCGGTGTTTATGCTCCACACGAGCCTCCTCCACTGAACTGCAGCCATTGTGTAACCGTGCGATTACTGACTTAACCATGCAGCTGGGTGGGGAAAAACTGGCCATCCGATAGTTTGGGAAGGATACAGTGAGGCTAGTTAATACATAGAACCCACTCAAGTAAAAAGCAAAGTCCCAGCAGTCAGTCTATAAAAAGATAGGTCATGTCACTTCTGGTGTCACCCATCGCTAGGAGTGTTGTGATGAGGGTTACACACGCAGAATGTCTTCTCTCCTTACTGATACTGACGTCTATTTCCGAAGAGGTAAAGAGGTTTCTCCTGAATTCAATACTAGATTTATTCGTGACTATCTTGGTAAGTTTCCAGGGAAGACACGGTCCCCTGAACAATCTGAGCCCAAAGCTCCACCATCTTGGCTGCAAAGCAGAGTTTCCGCTCAGTGGGATCTCTCCTGTCAGCTTCTGGAGGGCAGTTACCAACATTACAGTCGTTCAAAACGCAGTTGGAGATGCTCAGCTGGGAGAACTAGGGTGCTCCAGGGATCATCTTTGGGTGACTCTCCTCCTGCTGTTGAGGACAACTATTCAAATCCGGAGAGGAAAACGTCTGGGAGATACCAGAAGACAACTTCCTGCAAAAATTTGCAGAAGCAAGGACTTCAAATACATTTCTCGTTACCCTTCCGCACATGAAGAAAAATTCCAATGTTTGCCCAAGTCATGGTTAAAAAAAAATCCACATGGCAATAAACTTTACAAAAATATGCATGTCTGAAGGTATTGAAAGGGAAGAAGTCAGACAAAATTGAGGACAAGCTAGATAAGTACATGAGGGAGAAAGGACTAGAGGGGCATGCTGAAGGGGTTAGATGAAGCAGGGTAGGAGGAGGTGCGTGTGCAGTATAGACCAGTTGGTCCGAATGGCCTGTTTCTATGTTGTACATTCTATGTAATTTAAGAAAAAAAATGTAACTCTACAGTTGGTGGGGCAACGTGAAGGTAAGATTGCTTTTCCATGTACGTTCGTTGGCTGAACATTCTCCTCCTTCGCATTAGTCTGCCACCTCTTCGATCGGCCCCTTCACTTAACTCTACCTCAGACGCCAGCGCGTGAGCAGTTACAGGTCATGGTACAGAAGCTACAGGCCCCATCACTATCACTGTTGTTATAAATGCCCTTGATACTAAAAAAATATAAAATATAAATAAATATACATATAAATACAAGTATAAATGTGAATGGATCTATCAGTAAAAGACCCTTAAATAACTCACAAATTATAAGCGCCTTGTTTAAGCTCCTCACTTCCTCCGACGTTCAAAATAGCGTCTGTAGTGCCGAGATTTTGTGAGGAAGGCCAGGTAAAAGCAGCTTTTCCCCAGCGATCTTTTCGGCGAGTGATCAGCCCGGCGTGTGTGGGCGATATGCCGAAGGTTGCACTGGGCGATGTGCGGGCGATCGGCCCGGCGGTGTGTGGGCGATGTGCGAAGGTTGCACTGGGTGATGTGCGGGCGATCGGCCCGGCGGTGTGTGGGCGATGTGCGAAGGTTGCACTGGGCGATGTGCGGGCGATCGGCCTGGCGGTGTGTGGGCGATCGGCCCGGCAGTGTGTGGGCGATGTGCGAAGGTTGCGCTGGGTGATGTGCGGGCGATCGGCCCGGCGGTGTGTGGGCGATGTGCGAAGGTTGCACTGGGCGATGTGCGGGCGATCGGCCCGGTGATGTGTGGGCGATGTGCGAAGGTTGCACTGGGTGATGTGCGGGCGATCGGCCCGGCGGTGTGTGGGCGATGTGCCGAAGGTTGCGCTGGGTGATCGGCCTGGCGATGTGTGGGCGATATGCCGAAGGTTGCACTGGGTGATGTGCGGGCGATCGGCCCGGCGGTGTGTGGGCGATGTGCGGGCGATGGGCCCGGCGGTGTGTGGGCGATGTGCGAAGGTTGCACTGGGCGATGTGCGGGCGATCGGCCCGGCGTGTGTGGGCGATGTGCGAAGGTTGCACTGGGCGATGTGCGGGCGATCGGCCCGGCGTGTGTGGGCGATGTGCGGGCGATGGGCCCGGCGTGTGTGGGCGATGTGCGAAGGTTGCACTGGGCGATGTGCGGGCGATGGGCCCGGCGGTGTGTGGGCGATGTGCGAAGGTTGCACTGGGCGATGTGCGGGTGATCGGCCCGGCGGTGTGTGGGCGATGTGCCGAAGGTTGCGCTGGGTGATCGGCCCGGCGTGTGTGGGCGATGTGCGGGCGATGGGCCCGGCGTGTGTGGGCGATGTGCGAAGGTTGCGCTGGGTGATCGGCCCGGCGTGTGTGGGCGATGTGCGGGCGATGGGCCCGGCGGTGTGTGGGCGATGTGCGAAGGTTGCACTGGGCGATGTGCGGGCGATGGGCCCGGCGGTGTGTGGGCGATGTGCGAAGGTTGCACTGGGCGATGTGCGGGCGATGGGCCCGGCGGTGTGTGGGCGATGTGCGAAGGTTGCACTGGGCGATGTGCGGGCGATGGGCCCGGCAGTGTGTGGGCGATGTGCGAAGGTTGCACTGGGCGATGTGCGGGCGATGGGCCCGGCGGTGTGTGGGCGATGTGCGAAGGTTGCACTGGGCGATGTGCGGGCGATGGGCCCGGCGTGTGTGGGCGATATGCCGAAGGTTGCACTGGGCGATGTGCGGGCGATCGGCCCGGCGTGTGTGGGCGATGTGCGAAGGTTGCACTGGGCGATGTGCGGGCGATCAGCCCGGCGTGTGTGGGCGATGTGCGAAGGTTGCACTGGGTGATCGGCCCGGCGTGTGTGGGCGATGTGCGAAGGTTGCACTGGGTGATCGGCCCGGCGTGTGTGGGCGATGTGCGAAGGTTGCACTGGGCGATGTGCGGGCGATCGGCCCGGCGTGTGTGGGCGATGTGCGAAGGTTGCACTGGGCGATGTGCGGGCGATCGGCCCGGCGTGTGTGGGCGATGTGCGGGCGATCGGCCTGGCGATTTGAACCGAAAGTTGGGGGGACAATTTTTCGCCGATGTTCCGGTCCAAGTTGCCACTTTTTCATCAAAATGGCCGACAGCCTGCCGTTTTGGGCGACATATGGGCACGAGCCCAACGATGTGAAGTGGAAAGTCTAGCCCTTAAACTGTTTCTGTGACTTTCACAACAAAGTCTCAATCTATAGTGTGCTGACTTAAATGGCAGTGGGATTTATAATGGGAAAGCTCAGAGGTATTTACAAAATTAAGGACAGAACTGCTGGGCCTACCTGCAGGATGCATGTAAAGTAATGATACGAAATAAAAATAGTAATGTATGTTTTCTGGAGGTTTTGCCACACAAATATGGACTTTTTTTGACTGGGAAGTGGTTTGCAGTGGTGTACCCCAAGGGTCAGTTTTGGGTCCATTGCTCTCTGCAATTTTTCTCAAAGAAGTGGGGGGGGGGGTGAAATTGCGTAGCGTCCCGTTTGGGGGGGGGAGGGATGGGGGGGGGGGCGGTAACAGCCACGAGGTATGAGTTCCTGCGGCAGGCGTGGAAATCCAGCCCCATGACCTATATTCGGGTTACCGCCCCCGAGAGCAAGCGGAGCTCAAAATATCGCACTGCACTTGCTCTGTGGGGCGCGGGCGGGGCGGAAGGATTCAGTGAGGGGTGCAGCGCTATGGGGGGGGGGCGTGCGTAGACAGGGCCCGCCCCTTCATTAAAGGGGAGGGCCAAGCTGCTGACTCTGCTGGGGAGAAACGGGTCCCTATCTGGACCACCAGAGAGAAGCGACACAACATGAAGATGGCCGCGACCGGTAATTCGACACCTCCCCTTTAAATCCCGCCCCGCGAGCGGCCTCCAGCCCGATATACGTCCCCTGAAGCTGGGGCTGGCATCACCCGGTGAAGCTTCAGGGGGCGCCAGCGGACCTTCTCTCCGGGACAGCGGAGCGGGACGCTACCAGTTACCGCCGCCGCTAAACTCCCGCAGAATTTCCCGGGAGTCGTTAACGGTGCCGCGCCAGGGCCAAAAAGTCATTTTCGGTCCCCGTCACTAACTCCGTTCCCTGGCCACTGACTCCATCCCTCTCCCCAACTTCTGTCTGAGGCTGAACCACACTGTTCGCAACCTTGGTGTCATATCTGACCCTGAAATGAGCTTTCGACCACATATCCGCAGCCTAACCAAGACCGCCTAATACCACCTCCGTAACATCGCCCGTCTCCGCCCTTGCCTCAGCTCATCCGCTGCTGAAGGCCCTCATCCATGCCTTTGTTACCTCCAGACTTGACCATTCCAACATATTCCTGGCTGGCCTCTCACATTCTATCCTAGGTAAACTGGTGGTGATCCAAACCTCAGCTGCTGCTCGTGTCCTATCTCGCATCAAAGTCCCGCTCACCCATCACCCCTGTGCTCGCTGACCTACATTGGCTCCCGGTTAAGCAATGCCTCGATTTCAAAATTCTCATCCTGGCTTTCAAATCCCTCCATGGCCTCGCCCCTCCCTATCTGTGTAATCTCCTCCAGCCCCACAACCCCCACAACACCCCCGCCCAACCCCCACCACCCCACTCCCGAGATGTCTGCGCTCCTCTAATTCTGCCCTCCTGAACATCCATGATTTTAATCGCTCAACCATTGGTGGCCGTGCCTTCTGTTGCCGAGGCTCCAAGCTCTGGAACTCCCTCCCTAAACCTCTCCGCCTCTCTACCTGTTTCCTCCTTCAAGGCGCTCCTTAAAACCTACCTCTTTGATCAAGCTTTTGGTCACCTGCGCTAATTTCTACTTGTGTGGCTCGGTGTCAAATGTTTTAATCTCATAATACCTCCTGCGAGGTGCCCTGGGATGTTTCACTACGTTAAAGGCGCTATATAAATACAAGTTGTTGTTTTTGTGCTATGGTTTCCATTGTTTTTCAGCCCCAAGAGATCTCAAGGAATCGTTATAACATTTCATACTATTGCTGATGCAGACCAAGAAGAAATTTCCATCAAAACTTTATCCTGTTTTGTTAAAAAGGCTTCGTAACCAATGATTCAGCTGCTTACAGCAGATTTGAAACCTTGTCATGGCCAAGGTGGCTGATCTCAGCTGGTGCAGCCCGAAGTCACTACACAATTGGCTTCGCCATGCCAGGGTAAAGAGGGGGTGAAAAGTAGCCAGAGTTCTGCTCCTGAATGTTATCCAGTAACTCCCACTGGAAGGACAAGCGTGTGAACGTTAGATGAGGATAAGATTGGGCAGCCACATAAATACTGTGGCTACAAGAGCGGGTCAGAGGCTGGGTATTCTGCGGCGAGTGTCCCACTTCCTGACTCCCCAAAGGCTTTCCACCATCTACAAGGCACAAGTCAGGAGTGTGATGGAATACTCTCCACTTGCCTGGATGAGTGCAGCTCCAACAACACTCAAGAAGCTCGACACCATCCAGGACAAAGCAGCCGCTTGATTGGCACCCCATCCACCACCTAAAACATTCACTTCCTCCACCACCAGCGCACCGTGGCTGCAGTGTGTACCATCTACAAGATGCAGTGCTGCAACTCGCCAAGGCTTCTTTGGCAGCACCTCCCAAACCCGCGACCTCTACCACCTAGAAGGACAAGGGCAGCAGGCGCATGGGAGCACCACCACCTGCAAGTTCCCCTCCAAGTCACACACCATCCTGACTTGGAAATATATCGGCCGTTCCTTCATTGTCGCAAAATCCAGGAACTCCCTCCCTAACAGCACTGTGGGAGCACCTTCACCACACGGGCTGCAGCTGTCGAAGGCGGCGGCTCACCACCACCTTCTCAGGACAATTAGGGATGGGCAATAAATGCTGGCCTTGCCGACAACGTCCATGTCCCATGAATGAATGTAACAAAAAAAAGTGACAAGATCTCCAGCAGTTGAATAGCCTGCTAATACTCACTGACTAGGCTCTCAAATGGAGATTGAAGGCTATTAAGGTGAGGATCGATACCTCAGCAAGAAGTTAATTGCTTCAGGTGGGAAAAAAAGTGATCAAACACTTTCCCCTGCCGTGTATTATCTGGACGTCAGACAATTACCCAGTCACCACAAATATCAATCCATTTGGTGATTCACCACAAATATCAATCCATTTGGTGATTTCTGTGGGGCGATGACACTACCAAAATCCCTATCCACCTGGAATGTTTGATGCTGCAATGTATTTGCTTCATGGGTTCTTTTCTTAAGAATTCATAGCAACACATTGCGATTAAGAACTAGTTGGTTAATTAGCAAAGGTTTAACAATCAAACTACACATTACCAGTTCATCCACCAGGCTCACAACCACCTGCCTCATCGTGGATTCCCCGAACCCAACTGGCTGGGGTTTTATTGAGTCTTGTGAACATCACATGACTGGCAAAGCCACTCCCAACTCAACAGCTCTGCAACTATTTTAAGTTGAAACCATAAATCAAGTGCCCCCTGATTAAAGGGGGGGGGGGGGGGCACTAAAACCGACACATTAAAATTAAACTTTTCACAGTAAACTTAAATCAAATTAAAATTTGGTTGCCGGGGGTGATGATGCACTCCAGTGCCTCCGGCGCCCACCTCTCACGGAAGGCCGCGAGTGTACCGGTGGACACCGCGTGCTCCATCTCCAGGGACACCCTGGCTCGGATGTAACCACGGGAGAGAGGCAGGCAGACCCCTCGACCACCCGCTGCCTGGACCGGTTGATGGCCACCTTGGCCATGCCCAGGAGCAGTCCTACGAGGAGGCCTTCCCGACCTGCCCGCTCCCCTCCACACAGGGTGCCCAAAGATCAGGAGCGTGGGACTGAAGTGCAACCAGAATTTGAGGAGCAGCCCCTTCAAATATTGGAAATGGGGCTGCAATCTCACACATGTAACATAGACGTGGAACACGGATTCCTCCAGACTGCAGACATTGCAGGCAGCCTGGGAGTCCGTGAACCGACTTGAAAACCTATTGCACGGGACTGCTCCGTGCAACACTTTCCAGCCAACAGCTCTACAACTATTTTTGTGGTAAAACAGTAAATCAAGTGCCCCCTGATTAAACCTGTGAGCATACTCACAGGTGCATACATTACATAGAAACATAGAAAATAGGTGCAGGAGTAGGCCATTCGGCCCTTCTAGCCTGCACCGCCATTCAATGAGTTCATGGCTGAACATGCAAATTCAGTACCCCCTTCCTGCTTTCGCGCCATACCCCTTGATCTCCCTAGTAGTAAGGACTTCATCAAACTCCTTTTTGAATATATTTAGTGAATTGGCCTCAACTACTTTCTGTGGTAGAGAATTCCACAGGTTCACCACTCTCTGGGTGAAGAAGTTTCTCCTCATCTCGGTCCTAAATGGCTTACCCCTTATCCTTAGACTGTGACCCCTGCTTCTGGACTTCCCCAACATTGGGAACATTCTTCCTGCATCCAACCTGTCTAAACCCGTCAGAATTTTAAACGTTTCTATGAGGTCCCCTCTCATTCTTCTGAACGCCAGTGAATACAAGCCTTGTTGATCCAGTCTTTCTTGATAGGTCAGTCCCACCATCCCACCATTACAGGTGCTGCCAAAAAGTAATTAGAGAAGAGGTTATCTGCGCAATAATGATATATGATCCCTTCACAGATTATATATAATTTGTCTCATCATCACCTCAATCCAAATCAACTCTATCTCCTGAGTGGGACAATCAATCTCAGGTGAGCCGCCACAAAGGTAAGTCTGCGGGGAGATAAAAAAATCTTTCTGATCCTAGAGAGTAACCAGGCAAAACAGTAGAATATTAACCCACCTTTATGACTTAAGACAGTTAAATTCCTATCAGCCTCTGCATTCTTTAGATGATCATGGCTAGCTTTCTAGCAACTGCCCTATTAAAGATAAGGCTAATAGATCTAGAATTTCATGAGGCATTCCCATAATCTTTTATTTCTTAATCATCAAAAATTGCTAACTTCCAGCCTTCAGGTACAAACAACCCTTTTACTTATGGGAGTCCTAAACATAAAACATAAGAATTAGGAGCAGGAGTAGGCCATACGGCCCCTCGAGCCTGCTCCGCCATTCAGTATCAAGGCTGATCTTTGACCTCAACTCCAATTTCCCTCCCGATCCCCTTTTCCCTTGATGCCCCTATCGATCTCAGCCTTGAATATACTCAACGACACATCCACAGCCCTCTGGGACAGAGAATTCCAAAGATTCACCACCCTGTGAGTGAAGAAATTAATCCTCACCTCACTCTTAAATGGCCGACCACTTATCACGAGTCGAAATGATGCAGTCGTCATGTACGACATACTTCCCCAAAAAGGCTCCCAGGCCAATCCCACTAAAATGAAGGAGTCAGTCTGGAATGCAGACAGGTGCTCGACATCACTGCAGTAACCCGGAAGGAAATCAGGCCTGAAATGGCAGGTTTCTGTTAAGGTAAGGAATTTGATTGCTTAAATAAAATACGCAAACTTTTTAATTGTACAGACAAACATTGGATGGAGTACGTTGAACAAATAGAACTTCCCCTAAATGCTCCTTCCTATTTCAAACTACCACCCAGGTTACTGTCAAGAATATAAAATGTCTGCGCTCCTCAAATTCTGGCCTCTTGAGCATCCCTGATTATAATTGCTCAATCATCGGTGGCCGTGCCTTCAACTGCCTGGACCCTAAGCCTCTACCCACCTCTCTGCCTCTCCTTCTTGCTCCTTAAAACCTACCTCTTTGACCAAGCTTTTGGTCATCTGCCGTAATTTCTTCCTTTTGTGGCTCAGCGTCAAGTTTATTTGTTTTGACTTATAACACTGCTGTGAAACGCCGTGGGACATTTTACCACGTTAAAGGCGCTATATAAATACAAGTTGTTGTAAATGCCAAAGCAGATGTTTCTGCAACAGCTGGGCTGGCACATCTGCAGCAGCATGGTAGCACCGTCAACCAATAGGGTTATCAGTTCATAGGAAATGGAAACATTTTTGAGTTGAAAATGATTTTGAAAATATAACTCTCAACAACAACAACTTGCATATAACGTAGTCAAATGTCCCAAGGCGCTTAATAGGAGCGCTGTCAAACAAAATTGGACACCGAGGTTGAAAATATTCCTTTCTAAACTTTTGCCGAGGTGATGAACAGTTGTTCTTTAAGAAAATAAAACCTCTGCAACACTGGGTAATTCTAAAGGCACTATTATCTCCGTTCCCTTTAGCACTCTCCATAGTTGTGATTGTCATTGTACACTGTAGAACTCCCCATACATAAAAGCCAGCCTGGTGCCTATACTCCCATCTCAGAACAGGTTCCCACTGTGCAGAGCTGCTCAATTTGATGATGTATTATAGATGCGGCCGTGGTTTTTCATCCACTGGGAGCGGGAATAAAATTGCAAGGCATACTTCACAAACGGTTCTCAACAGCCACCAGAAACTTGGCATCGCTCCCCCTCCACACTGGCCAAATTCAAGTTCGGGGTCCTTAACTCCCCAATAAAGGCTAATTTACAGAGGCTGGGAATGTAGAGGGCAGCTGATTTTAACAGGGAAGAGGGAACTAGTGCCCTGCAATCTTTGGCACAATGTGTTAATCGTAACCCAAGTACAAATAAACAAAAATTTGCACTAGCTGGTGCTCGGAATAGTACTGTTTTTTTCATACTCCCACCAATCTGATCCAACTACTTTTTGTCCTCAATTAGTGGTAAGTATAGAATCATAGAATGGTTACAGCACAGGAGGCGGTCATTCGGCCCGTCGAGCCCGTGCCGGCTCTCTGCAAGAGCACCTCAGCTAGTCCCACTCCCCCGCCCTTTCCCCGTAGCCCTGCAAATATTTTCTTTCGGGTACTTATCCAACTCCCTTTTGAAAGCCACGATTGAGTCTGCCTCCACCACCCCTTTCTGGCAGTGAATTCCAGATCCTAACCACTCGCTGCGTAAATGTTTTTTTAATCTTATGTTGCCTTTGGTTCTTCTGCCAATCACCTTAAATCTGTGTCCTCTGGTCTCTCTCGACCCTTCCGCCAATGGGAACAGTTTCTCTCTGTCTACTCTGACCAGACCCCTCATGATTTTGAACACCTCGATCAAATCTCCTCTCAACCTTCTCTGCTCTATGGAGAACCCTGGCTTCTCCAGTCTATCCACGTAACTGAAGTCCCTCATCCCTGGAATAAAAACAGAAAATGGTGGGAACCTCAGCAGGTCAGGCAGCATCTGTGGAGCGGAAGCAGAGTTAACATTTCGGGTCGATGACCTTTCGTCTGACCTGAAACATTAACTCTGCTTCCTCTCCACAGATGCTGCCTGACCTGCTGAGATTTCTAGCATTTTCTGTTTTTATTCCAGATTCCTGCATCCGCAGCGTTTTGCTTTTGTCCCTCATCCCTGGAGCCATTCTCGTAAATCTTCTCTGTACCCTCTCTCTGGCCTGTTTTCATTTCAAGATAATGTCAAGTGAAAGGATTTCTGGAGTACCATGCATTCCAAGGGAAGGGTCAAAGTGGAGCCCTAAATCCACACAAAATGATTATAACTCATCTATTTTTGGACTTCACCCCACAGTGTAGTTTTTGAATGAGCTACATGGGATTTCCAGCTGTAAACCAGAAAGTGTAGTATGTTTTGTTTAAAAAAAAAGTCACTCATACTGCCCATTTACATCTAATTACTTAACGGCTTCAATTAATTAGGGTTTCAAGGAATTTTCTTCATGAGCAAAGCAAACATCTGCACCCTAGTCTTGACGAACAGCTCCTATTGCCCACTGTTGTATTCAACAAAAGTTGGAAACATTAACAGTGCTTCATCTCGTTGCTACTTCCCAGTGAGCGCGTTTTCACCAGGAGACTTATCTTCCTTTGCAGCTATCTGCATTGTTACATATTGTCCAGGTACATTAAATGTATAGTTACAATGGTGCGCCACAGAGGGCGCTGTGGTGGGAGACCCGAAAGTACCTGCAAGACAGAGTATAAAAGGCTGCCCACCACACCTGAGAGGAACTCTGGAGTTACACAATAAAGGACTGAGGTCACAGCAGTTACTACAACACCGTACTGTGGTGGAGTCAGTGATTTGAGTGCTACATACATTACATGCATTAAGCTTTATTGAATACCTAAATTAAACATCACTTGGAATTTTGAGCACACAAATGGGCATTTTTTTTTTTAAATGTCATTCTAAGATTGCATCTATCACAATAGTTCTGTGGTTGCTAGAATTTGCAACTTAGTTCAGTGCAGTCTTGCGACCAAACTGATAACTGAAGTTGCTCAAACCTTTCCCCTCAACCCACTGAAAATATCTTTTCACCAACAAAGTTGTATTGCACAATGATTTAATTCAGAGATTAACAGCCTAAAGACACAGCATGGAATTGAGAAATACAGGTCACGTAGGTTATTTCAGAGGGAAGTTGAGAGTCAACTGCATTGCTGTGAGCCGAAAGTCACATTGCTGCCGTGGTGGGATTTGAACCCTTGTCTCCGGATCATTAGTCCAGGCCTCTGGATTACTAGTCCAGTAACATAACCACTATGCTACCGTACCCTCTATCCATCATCATCATCATCCTCATAGGCGGTCCCTCGAATGAGGATGACTTGCCTTCGCAAGAGTTCACAGATGTTTCAATGAAGGACCCGATGTTCCAGTCCCGAACTCCAATTGAGGGGGTGGAAGATGCCTGTGCATGGATTTTTTTTAACATGTGGTGACCATTGCACATCAGCCACCACACAGGCTTGACAGAGCTTGGCCTTTATCCAGTGGCAAGGGTTGAACCAGGACAACTGGAGACCTGCTCTGCTGCACGGACCTAGTGCACACACATATCACAGTGTGGGCTGTCCCGAGCTGCCCCTGGGCCCTCGGCTCTTCTGGGCCCGTACCCTCATTCGCTGCACCTTCGCCCACGATGACCTTACCGGATCACTTATCCACTGACCTTACTTGAACTTAGGTGACGAAAGGATCAGGCTTGGCCGTAAAGCCTATTGAACGGTTCATGATGCTCACTATGTAGCCACTCGGATGCCCACCAGAGGCCTACCAGTTCCCATGAACCTATGGAGTACGAGTCAGCATCTCCAGGGTTAAGCAGTTCAAATTTCATACAACACGACAGCCAAAACAAACAGCAATGAACGGAAATCTGTGGCATAGGGCAAGTTCTTTTCATTTCACAGTTCAAAATTATGACATGACAGTATTTCCCCAACTTAGCCACAGTTGATGGTAACAAAGAGCCATTATAGTCAGCCAACCAATTCCGGTAATAACTGAATTCTCAAGTACATTAACCTTGCTGATAACAAGATCGTGTTAAATCAGTCTCATTCAGGTTATATTTTTGTTCTAAAGGTTGCTCAACGAAACATACTTTAGGGATTTTTTTAATGTATAAAAAGAAAGCCTTGCATTTATATAGCGCCTTTCACGACCTCAGGACATCCCAAAGCGCTTATTGATTATTGAAATATTATTACTGAACATTGCCAACTGACTTCTTGATGAAAGCACCAACTGAAGTCCATGCTCAGTATTGTAACCCATAACACCAGGGAAATGGATGAAAAATCACCGTGACATGATCTGGATTCATCAATGCACTGTGGAAGCATTAACCTGCAGTATTATTCTCCGGTCTTAGTCAGCTGAGGAGCCCATCCCTACTTTCCCTGAGAATACAAAGGTGAGCCTTCCTTAAGGCATGTGGAATTCTCTACCACAGAAAGTTGTTGAGGTCAGTTCGTTAGATATATTCAAAAGGGAGTTAGATGTGGCCCTTACGGCTAAAGGGATCAGGGGGTATGGAGAGAAAGCAGGAATGGGGTACTGAAGTGACATAATCAGCCATGGTCATATTGAATGGTAGTGCAGGCTTGAAGGGCCGAATGACCTACTCCTGCACCTATTTTCTATGTTTCTAAACCACCGCAGTCCTCCTGGTGTTACGTCAACATCCCCACCAACACCTGGGAGTCCCTGGCCAAAGATCACCCTAAGTGGAGGAAGTGCATCCGGGAGGGCGCTGAGCACCTCGAGTCTCATCGCCGAGAGCATGCAGAAATCAAGTGCAGGCAGCGGAAAAAGGTAAGAAGTGAAACTTAGAATAACTTGCATTTATACAGCACATCTGATAGAGCAACTCATCCCAAGGCACTTCAGAACTGGGGATCAGACCCATTATCATCATCACAGGCGGTCCCTCGCATCGGGGATGACTTGCTTCCACGCCAAAAAGGGATGAGTTCACAGGTGTTTCAATGAAAGACCTAATATTCCAGGTTCTGAACTACACCCTGAAGGGTGGAAGATGCCTGTGCGTGGATTTGTTTAACGTGTGGTGGCTGTTGCACACCAGCCACCACACGGGCTTGACAGAGCTAGGTCCTGGTCCAGTGGCAAGGGTTAACCAAGACGACTGGAGACCAGCTCTGCTGCACGGACCTAGTGCGCACACAATTATTAGCCGCATTAGGAAGACCATTGGGGAGAGCAGGAAAAATAATTGCGAGGTAGCCAAAGGCATGGCCAATGAGATAGGTGTTTAATGAGGCTTCTGAAGATGGGGAGCGATGAGACAAGGCTGAAAGATTTTTGAGAAGGGGGCAGAAGGCTCTGATGGTAGAGAGGGGGAAAGGAGCAAACACACACAGTAGACTGGACTCCAGAGAGCACAGAACACAAACAGGAAAGATCTGATCAGCGATGAGGACATGTTCCAGACCTGGGAAAGAATGGGGACGTTGGAGAAGGAATTGGAGAGGAAAAGTCAGCCTTGACTGGGAAATGTGGGGTGACGGAAAAGCAGTTTTGAAAGATGGAGGAACAGTGCCCGAGGAGAGGGTCAGTGGTGAAATCCAGCAAGCATTGGGCTAAGGAATAGTTGAGTGGTCCGCTGGGGTTCAAGGACACAGGAGGTGGGTCTGGTGAGGACTAGGGTGGAGGCAGGGCAGAAACTGCAAAGCATTGTGGGGTTGGAGTTGTGGTCGGTCAAGTAATGAGAACTGGTGGTCAAGTAATGAGAACTGGGAACTAGATACAGAAGCAGCGTCCTGTGTTTTTAGTACGAGATAACTAGACTTTTCTTTTTAACAGATTAATATACAGTAGCTGATAGGTAACCCAGCTTACAGATCTCCCACTTTCGAAAAGAAACAAGGCCTCCCTGGGTCGGTACGGAGTGTGTACGGACCCGGGAAGGCATCGCAAAAGCCGGTTTTCCGCACGCAATGCGCGCATGCACCGAAAACCGGCTTTTCCGATCTGTCAAGTTTCTGGCTTAACAGATCGCATGCATCTCATGGAGAAGGACATTCCCACGGCAGAGACTGGGCTATTTGCCAATATCTTGCCCTGCAAATGTCCTTAAAACTCTTGCGCCTGGTAAAAGAAGGCGCATAGCCGACCTTTGCCAACGTAAGAGTTTTAAAACATACAAAAACATAGAAAAATAAAATTTAAAAAACACATTTTAATGTTAAAAACCCTGCTCCACTAAGGTAAGTTTATTTTAAACCATAATTAAAACTTTTTTTTAAAAATCGGCAAATTTTTTTTTTGTCAAAAATATTTCTATCAACTTTAATTTCTACAATGTAAGGTGTTTTTAAAAATGTTTTATGTCGCGATTGGGTGTGTTTCTCATTGATAGCAATAGAAGTTTCAGACTTACAAAACATATATTACCATGAATGAGAAAATACTTGACCGTGATTGGGTGTCCAGGCCCACGTGACTCCTTTGGACGTCCTAACATGAACGCACTCTGTTGCGCAAGAAGAGGAGGCCTCGAGTCTGGGATCTCTGGTGGGCGCAGCAGGAAAAGGTCGGTGCGCATCCTTTTAGCCATTTTCTGGCGAGCGCCGATGAGAAGCAGAGCAGTGGGATTTCAGGGTCATTGCCTCATCACGCCTGTGAGAAAAGTCTCGATGCTTCACAAGGACCTCGGAAGTGCAGCCACTGTTGTGATGTAGACAAATACTCGTATCTGGTGCTGCATCGACTTACAAGCGTTGTTGCCAGCTGATTATTGAGCTGCTGTTTGCTTGTGTGAGGATCCTGACATGCCCATTTAAAGATATGTTAGCAGTACGTTGCTGTGTTATATAGAGACACAAACAACAAAGCCATCTTTCAAATTCAGCCCAGTCAAACCAAAAGAAAGTAAGTCAGAATTTGTTTCACCAGTTAATGAAGGATTTTCTCTCAAAACTTCATAAAACTTAAACCACTCCTGTTAAGCGTCAGATTAGTCCAAATCTTTTGACTGCTCCTCTATCGCAGCATTGATGTGGTGAGAAACGGTCCATATTATGTGTGCGCGTGAGGTAGCATCTCTCTCCCCCAAGCTCTCTCTCCCCCGAAGCTCTCTCTCTCCCCCCAAGCTTTCTCTCTCCCCCCAAGCTTTCTCTCTCCCCCAAGCTCTCTCTCTCCCCCCCAGCAAGCTCTCTCTCTCTCTCTCCCCCAAGCTCTCTCTCTCTCTCTCTCTCTCTTCCCCCCAAGCTCTCTCTCTCTCTCTCTCCCCCAGCAAGCTCTCTCTCTCTCTCTCTCTTCCCCCCCAAGCTCTCTCTCTCTCCCCCCGCAAGCTCTCTCTCCCCCCCCCCCACCGCAAGCTCTCTCTCTCTCTCTCTCTCTCTCTCTCTCTCCCCCCAAGCTCTCTCTCTCTCTCCCCAGCAAGTTCTCTCTCTCTCTCACCCCCAAGCCCTCTATCTCCTCTCCAAGCTCTCTCTCTCTCTCTCTCTCTCCCGCCCCGCGCCACCCCCCACCCCAAGCTCTACTTCCCCCTCCCAGCTCTCTCGTCCCCCGCACCGTTCTCTCTCCCCCCCCCTGGCCCAGCTCTCTCTCCCTAACCTCTCAAAACTCTCTACCCCCCCCTCCCCCCAAATAGAAATTTTACGACACGGAAGGAGGCCATTCGGCCCATCATGTCCGCGCCGGCCGACTAAGAGCTATCCAGCCTAATCCCACCTTCCAGCTCTTGGTCCGTAGCCCTGTAGGTTACAGCACTTCAAGTGCACATACAAGTATTTTTTTTAAACGCGCTGAGGGTTTCTGCCTCTATCACCCTTTCAAGCAGTGAGTTCCAGAGCCCCACCACGCACTGGGTGAAAAAAATTCTCCTCAACTCCCCTCTAATGCAATTACTTTAAATCTATTAAATTAAATCTCTCCCGTCACTCGGGATCAGTTCAGAACAGTGGATCTGGAAAGTTTGAGATTATCGAACCGTGGCTCAACTCAAAGACAATTAAACGGCAAGAAAAATAATAATGACTCATTTTTGCACTTTGTATAATAAAATGACATAGAATGTACAGCACAGAAACAGCCCATTTGGCCCAACTGGTCCATGCCGGTGTTTACATAGGATCACATTACACAGGCTCCTCCCACTCCTCTTGATCTAACCCCATCAGCACAATCTTCCGTTCCTCTCTCTATCATATGTTTATCTAGTTTCCCCTTTAAATGCATCTGTGCTATTCACTTCAACCACTCCAGCTGGTCGAGAGTTCCAAATTCTAACCACCCACTGGCTGAAGAAGTTTCTCCTGAATTCCGTGTTTGAATTTGAAGGACACCAGCGGACTAATGTGGGTGTTCCTAACTTTGGACAGGAGCCCACTCTGCTTAATTTGCTGAAATTTTGCTTCAGCCCACAAAGGCTGGGCAGAATGCCTCCTAGCAGTCCTCCCATTGAAAGGGATTGTATCTTCGTGGTTGCACATTCCCAGATCCTCAATACTAACATTGCTCGCAGGCCAAAATACGACTCACTCTTTTTCCCACAGTGATATGTTTTCTCGGTTACAGTGGATACTCTCAAAAAAAAAAGAACATTTACTGGCTGCAATTGCTGGTGGACACAAGAGGCTTGTGTGTAGTCCACTTGCTCAGCTTTTTGACTGGCGAACAGGGCAGAAGATGCGATGACTTTATCTATTCCTTTACCTGGTTAAAAACTTCACCAAACCCTAAATCTAACACTGATTGATGGTGATTAGTGGGGAGGCAAAGTGGGATATCGTTGGCATATGTAAATAATGCAATCTGTAAATAATAGCTTAATTACACTTAAATCTAGAACTCTCTGGTGCTGCTCAAGTGGGTAAAGGTACCATATAACATTAAGCCATACTATAGTCAAACCTCGTTTATCCACCATACATCACAGAATGAACCTCAGTGTATCAATGAAATCGGTGGATAATGGAGCATCTCCCGGTCCCAACATAGAATGACGTAGAGTTTACAGCACCGACACAGGCAACCTGCCCCATGCCAGTGTTTATGCTCCACACCAGCCTCCTCCCACCCTTCTTCATCTCACATTATCAGCATAACCTTCTACTCCTTTCTCCCTCGTGTGTTTAACTAGCTTCTCCTTGCCTAGTCCGATACAGTGCGTTTTTCACTCCTAATTGCTATTTCTAGATTATTTAATCAAGTTGCCTGCGTGTGCAGATAGGACGCACAATGAGCCCTGTGGGTCTGCTGGGCCTAAAGTTCAGATTCCTGTGGGTCTGCTGGGCCTAAAGCTCAGTTTCCCGTGGGTCTGCTGGGCCTAAAGCTCAGATTCCCGTGGGTCTGCTGGGCCTAAAGCTCAGTTTCCCGTGGGTCTGCTGGACCTAAAGCTCAGTTTCCCGTGGGTCTGCTGGGCCTGAAGTTCAGATTCCCGTGGTTCTGCTGGGCCTAAAGCTCAGTTTCCCGTGGGTCTGCTGGGCCTAAAGCTCAGATTCCCGTGGGTCTGCTGGACCTAAAGCTCAGATTCCTGTTGATCTGCTGGACCTAAACCTCAGATTCCCGTGGGTCTGCTGGACCTAAACCTCAGATTCCTGTTGATCTGCTGGGCCTGAAGCTCAGTTTCCTGTGGGTCTGCTGGGCCTAAAGTTCAGATTTCCGTGGGTCTGCTGGGCCTAAAGCTCAGATTCCCGTGGGTCTGCTGGGCCTAAAGTTCAGATTTCCGTGGGTCTGCTGGGCCTAAAGTTCAGATTCCTGTGGGTCTGCTGGGCCTAAAGCTCAGATTCCTGTGGGTCTGCTGGGCCTAAAGCTCAGATTCCTGTGGGTCTGCTGGGCCTAAAGCTCAGATTCCCTTGGGTCTGCTGGGCCTAAAGCTCAGATTCCTGTGGGTCTGCTGGGCCTAAAGCTCAGATTCCTGTGGGTCTGCTGGGCCTAAACTGGAGCTCAGAAGGCAAATTCTGTCCAAGTCCTGGATGACCAGATTACACAGGATGTACGGCACAGAAACAGGCCATTCGACCCAACCAGTCCATGCCGGCATTTATGCTCCACTCAAGCCTCCTCCCGTCACAATGACTTATCATGATGGATCACGAGTCTGTGAAAAATTAATTCAAAACAATGCATTTAAGTGGTTTATGCAAAACTAACCCCCCCCCCCCCCCTCTCCCGAATCCCATGAAAATTCTCTTGGACAATCCAGATATTGGGAGCATGCATAATCAAAATTCTGGCGCTGTTCGGAAGCTCCCAGTTTGTTGCACTGTTTACGAGAGTTTAGTTGATCCCACTTGAGGCAGCAGATAGGAAACTGTAACTGGTCACGGTGCCTCTAGGGGGCGCCACTCCCAACTGCTATCTGGTGAGCAATGTTCCCACTAAGCTGCGCAGCCACATGGTCATCGTCAAGGTCCCGCGCAGCCCGCTCACCGGCGATTACACTGTGGATACAGCGAATGTGCAAAAGTTTGAATGTGCCGCACATTGTGGGCGGCTTACGGGGGGGGGGGGAACATTGCTGGTGACCCTTGTTGGAAACTGTACGAATATTGGATGATAAGGGATCATGATAAGGTCTATCTACCATGATGTACTCCAGCCTGACACAATACTCCCAAAGCAAGCGCTCTACTCGGAACTCCTACACGGCAAGCGAGCCCAAGGTGGGCAGAGGAGACATTACAAGGGTACCCTCAAAGCCTCCTTGATAAAATGCAACATCCCACTGACGCCTGGGAGTCCCTGGCCAAAGACCGCCCTAAGTGGTGGAAGTGCATCCGGGAGGGCGCTGAGCACCTCGAGTCTCATCGCCGAGAGCGTGCAGAAATCAAGCGCAGGCAGCGGAAGGAGCGTGCGGCAAACCAGTCCCACCCAACCTTTCCTTCAACCACTGTCTGTCCCACCTGTGACGGAGACTGTAATTCCCGTATTAGACTGTTCAGTCACCTGAGAACTCACTTTGAGAGTGGAAACAAGTCTTCCTCGATTTTGAGGGACTGCCTATGATGATGATGTCTCCAGTAAAGCAATGTGTCGACACTAGCTCTCTGAGCTCACGTGTGAAGAATAGCTGGTTGGGAGTGAGCTACAGGGGTGGTGGATGCCTATTGGACTGTATTCCAGCAAAGGTCAATGCCGGCAGGAGACAGGAGAGAAGAGGGCCGAGAACCTCACTGAACTAAAATGTCTTCACCATGATAAGCAGGTAGCTGTTCCTGACATTTGAAATTTAAAAAGAAAATTCAAGGCGTGAAGAGCCAGCAAGCAAAAAGATGTTTTTTTTTTAAATTTGCTGTAAAATTCTTAAAACTATTCAACCGGGGAAAAAAAAACACAACATAAAAAACAAGAGCAGGAGTAGGCCCATTCGGCCCCTCGAGCCAGCTCCACCATTCAATAAGATCATGGCTGATCCACTTTCCTGCACTATCCCCATATCCCTTGATTCCCTTACTATCCAAAAATCTATCGATCTCTGGAAATCTCCCAGTCAAAAAGAAATCTAGCAGTGTATCTCTGTGTGGCCTAAATCCCGACGGATCCTGCTGCCAATTTGATCCAATGGCTGCGTCTGGGTTTTTGATGAAACCCTCCCCACAATTTGAGGCGTCTCCCCAGTCTGTAGTGTCAGCTAGTGGTCAATGGGTAGCACACTCGTCTTGGAGTCAGAAGGTTGTGGGTTCAAGTCCCACTCCAGAGACTTGAGCACCATAAATCCAGGCTGACACTCCAGTGCTGTGCTGAGGGAGTGCTGCACTGTCAGAGGTGCCGTCTTTCGGATGAGACGTTAAACCGAGGCATCATCTGCTCTCTCAGGCACATGTAAAAGATCCAATGGCATTATTTCTAAGAAGAGCAGGGGAGTTATCCCTGGTGTCCTGGTCAATATTTATCCCTCAATAAACATAACAAGAACAGATTATTTGGTCATTATCACATTGCTGTTTGTGGGGGTTTGATGTGTGCAAATTGGCTGCCATGTTTCCCATATTACAACAGTGACTATACTCCAAAAATACATAATTGGCTGTAAAGTGCTGAGATGTCCGGTGGTCATGGAAGGCGCTATATAAATGCAAATCTGCATGTCTGTCTGCTCAGTTTCCACATACCACGGTTTGCACAAGACAACTACTTCATACTTCGCAAGCACAGCACTGTGCGTGACACAACACACCCTCATCGAACTGACTGAAAAATAAGTCCGCCATCAACACAGCAACATTTAAAAATTCAGTTTAAAAACAACTAAAAAAGATTTCTGAAAGTGTAACGAGCCTCCAAACAAAAAAAATATGAAACGAACTCTTCTAGAAAAAGTGCATTGTGTTGCATACATGATCATATCAGTGAAACTTGCTCAAATAATAGAACAGAATACTCGATGTTAAGCTGGTTGCCCGTGGAAATAATCAACAAACTCAATTACAACTTTACCACTTGTGAGGGATGTGGGCTGTCTCACTTGTACAGCAAGTGATAAAATTCAACAATTTTTCACTGAAGATCCTGAACATAATACAAACTAATACAATGTATCACAGCTATTTCGAGTCCTGCAGTAAGTGGCAACACACACAACAAGGTTTGAAGAGATTACATGCATAGTCTCAAAGAAACAATATAGGAAACAGGCAATCAGTGACATTCGGACAATTGTCAGCCAACTTCGCTCTTGTGGCCGTATATGCATCAGGTGCCCGGGCAGAGTAGGGCATTGTCTTAACAACAATGTTCAACAGCCATTCTACTTGGCCAGTTATGGCGGAAAATTCCTGCTTGAGCCAAAGCTGACCCAGATAGTTTCTTTCTCATCACGTGAGAGATAGAGCACCTCAACAGTCCAAATAAACACTCTGCCGAAGTCCAGCCAAAGACTGACCGACCAAACTCATCCACAGCAGACACATCGCCCCCCCACCCCCAACACTCTCAGAATTATTTCCAAGATTGAAGCACATTATAGATCGTATACATCTTATACTTTCCGGCCTGTTACCGTCCTCGCACCAAGCCTCATACAGAGTGCATTACAAATACTTTACAACATTTACAGCCAATTCACTCGCAGTTCCATTCCCACTTCATCGCAGTTAGTACTCTTGACTTTTTGTAAAAGTACGAGCATTTGAAAAGAAACTGTAATAGTTTTAAAATTTTGTGATTCATTTTTGGAGGATGAAAGCCACTTACTACTGTGCACAGTCGATGAGCTGGTACTCATTTGACCTTTCAAAACATGCCTTTACCCCTTCATCGTCCCACAGTGCTTTCGCATGATCGAAGAATTCCTGAAAATCGAAAGAAAACTTTTGTTAAAAAGAAACTGGGTTCAATATCAATTTTTTAAAAAGTCAAAACACGCTGTTGTAACTGAAGTGTGGATGAGGTTTACATTTCCACTGCCCAACACAGATGGTGGATCTCTGCTTAACGGGTACAATGCTCTGAACTCACCTGTTCGTGTGTGGATCGAGCATAATTTTCTTTTTCAAACAGTAAATTAGTTGAAAAAACAGAGGAATATGATCTTCCACACTGAACCTGTGCATCCATTATATAAAGAATGGATACAAGTAGAAAAAAAACTGAACACTTTACAAAAAAAATGTAGCAACGTTCTCACGCCTAGAATATTTATACATTTAGGATATTACAAGGGAGAGACTTTCTATTTTCAGTAAGACATCTTTTGCTTGGCCAAATGGCTGGTGTTAAAGAATGGCCCTTTTAAAGAAAGGGATGGCCAAAATAGCAGGGTTGCCACCAACAAGCTGCTCTCCAGCTCTCCTGTTTCTCCAGTAATTATGTGTAAGGGGCTTCGTTGACAACTGTGGTCTAAGTTGCTGGAGTTAAAAGGCTGTGACATTTCTTTTTAAAACCAGTGCAAACTGTAACATTCAGCAGTTGGGTGAATCTTTTTTCTCCCTATCGCTCCTGAACAGGGGTACAATAAAATAGTGGTTATGTTCAAGGCTGAGATCGCTAAGATTTTTGGACTGTAGGGGAATCAAGGGATATGGAGATCGGGCGGGAAAGTGGAGTTGAGGTCGATGATCAGCCATGATCTTATTGCATGGCGGAGCAGTCTCGAGGGGCTGCATGGCCTACTCCTGCTCCTATTTCTTATGTTCTTTCTTATGTTACTGGACTAGTAATCCGGAGCCCTGGACTAATGATCTTGAGGCACGAGTTCAAATGCCACCACAACAACTGGGGAATTTAAATTCAGATAATTTAATAAATCTGGAATTAAAAAGCTAGCAACTGTAATGGTGACCATGAAACTACCGGATTGTCGCAAAATCTGGTTCACTAATGTCCTTTAGGGAAGAAAATTTGCCGCCCTGACCCGGTTGGGCCTATATGTGACTCCAGACCCACAGCAATGTGGATGACTCTTAACTGCCCTCTGAAATGGCCCAGCAAGTCACTCAAGTGCAATTAGGGAAGGACAATAAATACTGACCTTGCCTGCGAATTCCATATCCCGTGAATGAATTTTTAACAAACTTGGGGGGCGGTCCCTCCGATGCCTACCCGAGTGACCGTTCACGCGTGACTCAGACAGCAAGTGTCGGCAGACTTTCAACCCTCGGAGACATCATGGCCAGGCCCAATCCAGCTCACACACACACGAGTCACTGGCCAGTAGGATTGGAAACTTGGCCAACTTTCCCCTCTCTCTAACCCACTGATGCTGGATGTCACTTGTAGCACCCGTACCACCTGTTTTACCACGCTCCCTGCAAAGCAGCATACCCACCATGAATCACACCTGGGACATTTCAGTTACTCACTTCCTGACCCATTGGGGGAGCGCGAGGGAAAAAATACAGAGAGTTACATTGAGTTGCCGGAAACAGGCCATTCGCTCCGTGCTGGCGTCACCTGCTGGTCTCCAAATTTTGGTTAGAAATACTAGATTAATATTGCAAAGTGATGCAATGGGTATCACTGCACGAGGGGGAGAGCAGAGGAGGAGTGAGGGGAGAGAGGCAAAGAAAGCAAAAAAAGAGGTAAGTGTTGAGAGATGGGGAGAGACCAAGAGCGAGAGGAAAGACAGAGAGTATATATTTGCTTTGGAGGCTGTTCAGAGAAGGTTCACTAGGTTGATTTCGGAGATGAGAGGGTTGCCTTATGAGGAAAGGTTGAGTAGGTTGGGCCTCTACTTATTGGAATTCAGAAGAATGAGAGGTGATCTTATTGAAACATATAAGATTATGAGAGGCCTTGACAAGGTGGATGCAGAGAGATGTTTCCACTGATAGGGGAGACTAGAACTAGAGGGCATGATCTTAGAATAAGGGGCTGCCCATTTAAAACTGAGATGAGGAGAAATTTCTTCTCTCAATTGTGGAATTCGCTGTGGAAGCTGGGACATTGAATAAATTTAAGACAGAAATAGACAGTTTCTTAAACGATAAGGGGATAAGGGGTTATGGGAAGCGGGCGGGGAAGTGGAGCTGAGTCCATGATCAGATCAGCCATGATCTTATTAAATGGCGGAGCAGGCTCGGGGGAGCGTATGGCCTAGTCCTGCTCCTATTTCTTATGTTCTTACACGGAGAAAGGGGAACGCAGAGATTAAAGCCTCTCACAGACTTCAGAGGGTCATTCACTTTTGACTGCTGTTGCTCTACCCATCAGCTTTAGAGAGACACTGGCAGAGGACCAGGAGCAGGGACTCCAGCTCATCTTTTGGCTACAACAGTGACTACACTTCAAAAGTACTTCATTGGCTGTGAAGCACGGTGGATGGTCCTAAGGTTGTGAAAGGCGCTTTATAAATGCAAATCTCTCTTTCTTTCATAGGTCAAATAGGCAGCAGCTGTCCAGACTTTGAGTTTGGGGGAAGAAAACACCACAACCAAAGTTTGGTTAATACATTCTTAAACGCAGAGAGTTTTGATTTGTTAAAACAACTGTTGGCTCAATGTTCCAAGTTACTAATGTGGTCATGTTCAAAGACGCTGTAAGTCTTGACCCTTTCTCATCAACAAAGACTAACTTTGCCAAGAGTTTAGCAACATCAGCAGTTGGTTACAATCTAATGGGGTTGTTATTGCAACAAATAACCAGGAGATCAGTTTATTTTATGCAGGTATTTTCAATCAAAGTGTTCATCAACAGCCAGGTAATGGAAGAAGAGTCATTAAAATTCTTTAAAAATGGTCTCCTAGACACCCAAAGGACTGGATTAATGACAGCACCAGGAGCTTTCCCAATATGCTGCTTGTTTGTGTTGGTTATTATCTTCATTGTGTGACAAGCTCCAGGGAGCAAGCATCCCTAGCTGGGCACAGTTTTATTCGACGTTCCTAGGGATGTGCTAATCACCGACCACAACAACTATTACCGCACTAATTAGTCAGAAATGTTGTCATGGTGAATCAACATTCAAATTACAAACAGAACCATCACCATCAGCCCAACTCAAACACTGCCCTAAATATACTTAATTTTTTTTCCACAAAATGTTGCTTCACCAACCGACGATTGACTAAACCATCGGGCTATTGGCACGAGAGATATCCTAACTGTAGTCCTATAGAGGCAAAGCTTCTGTAACCAGGTACTCACTGGACTCAACAGAGTCAGGTTGTGCTCTTGTTGACTGCCAGAGTATAAAGAATTAATCATGACCCCGTGGGCTCACTGTGGGTTCACAAAGTGTGCTGAACTCAAATCTTCAGTGCGGCTGACTTGGCTTTTCCAAAACCATCTACAATGGCGATGTATCCTTTTCTGGATATTCTAGAGCCGACTTTCCCAGTGGCTGATAACAGGCAGATTCCTCTGCAGTTGCTGCAGTCGGACTTGTCCCCTTTTTTAAAGGTGGTCACGATCACTGCATCGCTGAGATCGCCTGCATGCTCTCCTCCATTCAGATGAGAGAGATGAGGGCGTGTATTCACGTCAGTAGTGCACCACTGCCATACTTCAGTGCCTCAGCAGGGATTCCATCCGCTCCCGTAGCCTTGTTGTTCTTAAGCTGTCTTACGGCTTTTTCTACCTCGTGCAGTGTTGTGCTTTACTGAGGTAGTGGCGAGTAGCATGCTGCGGGATGGAGTCGAGAAGACTCGAGTCAAAGGCAGAGTTGCGATTGACATCTGGGAGTCCCTGGCCAAAGACCGCCCTAAGTGGAGGAAGTGTATCCGGGAGGGCACCGAGCACCTCGAGTCTCACTGCCGAGAGCGTGCAGAAAACAAGAGCATGCGGAAAACAAGTGCTGGCAGCGGAAAGAGCGTGCGGCAAACCTGTCCCACCCTCCCTTTCCCTCAACGACTATCTGTCCCACCTGTGACAGGGACTGTGGTTCTCGTATTGGACTGTTCAGCCACCTAAGGACTCATAGAAACATAGACATAGAAAATAGGTGCAGGAGTAGGCCATTTGGCCCTTCGAGCCTGCACCGCCATTCAATGAGTTCATGGCTGAACATGCAACTTCAGTACCCCATTCCTGCTTTCTCGCCATACCCCTTGATCCCCCGAGTAGTAAGGACTACATCTAACTCCTTTTTGAATATATTTAGTGAATTGGCCTCAACAACTTTCTGTGGTAGAGAATTCCACAGGTTCACCACTCTCTGGGTGAAGAAGTTTCTCCTCAACTCAGTCCTAAATGGCTTACCCCTTATCCTTAGACTGTGACCCCTGGTTCTGGACTTCCCCAACATTGGGAACATTCTTCCTGCATCTAACCTGTCTAAACCCGTCAGAATTTTAAACGTTTCTATGAGATCCCCTCTCATTCTTCTGAACTCCAGTGAATACAAGCCCAGTTGATTCAGTCTTTTTTGATATGTCAGTCCCGCCATCCCGGGAATCAGTCTGCTGAACCTTCGTTGCACTCCCTCAATAGCAAGAATGTCCTTCCTCAAGTTAGGAGACCAAAACTGTACACAATACTCCAGGTGTGGCATCACCAAGGCACTGTACAACAGCAGCAATACCTCCCTGCCCCTGTACTCAAATCCCCTCGCTATGAAGGACAACATGCCATTTGCTTTCTTAACCGCCTGCTGTACCTGCATGCCAACCTTCAATGACTGATGTACCATGACACCCAGGTCTCGTTGCACCTCCCCTTTTCCTAATCTGTCACCATTCAGATAATAGTCTGTCTCTCTGTTTTTACCACCAAAGTGGATAACCTCACATTTATCCACATTATACTTCATCTGCCATGCATTTGCCCACTCACCTAACCTATCCAAGTCACTCTGCAGCCTCATAGCATCCTCCTTGCAGCTCACACTGCCACCCAACTTAGTGTCATCCGCAAATTTGGAGATACTACATTTAATCCTCTCATCTAAATCATTAATGTACAATGTAAACAGCTGGGGATCCAGCACAGAACCTTGCGGTACCCCACTAGTCACTGCCTGCCATTCTGAAAAGTACCCATTTACTCCTACTCTTTGCTTCCTGTCTGCCAACCAGTTCTCAATCCACGTCAGCACACTACCCTCAATCCCATGTGCTTTAACTTTGCACATTGTGTGGGACCTTGTCGAAAGCCTTCTGAAAGTCCAAATACACCACATTAACTGGTTCTCCCTTGTTCACTCGACTGGAAACATCCTCAAAAAATTCCAGAAGATTTGTCAAGCATGATTTCCCTTTCACAAATCCATGCTGTCTTGGACCTATCATGTCACCTCTTTCCAAATGCGCTGCTATGACATCCTTAACAATTGATTCCATCATTTTACCCACTACCGATGTCAGACTGACTGGTCTATAATTCCCTGTTTTCTCTCTCCCTCCTTTTTTAAAAAGTGGGGTTACATTGGCTACCCTCCACTCCATAGAAACTGATCCAGAGTCTATGGAATGTTGGAAAATGACTGTCAATGCATCCGCTATTTCCAAGGCCACCTCCTTAAGTACTCTGGGATGCAGGCCCAGGGGATTTATCGGCCTTCAATCCCATCAATTTCCCGACTAATAAGAATTTCCCTCAGTTCCTCCTTCTTACTAACCCTCTAACCCCTTTTATATCCGGAAGGTTGTTTGTGTCCTCCTTAGTGAATACCGAACCAAAGTACTTGTTCAATTGGTCTGCCATTTCTTTGTTCCCTATTATGACTTCCCCCGATTCTGACTGCAAGGGACCTACATCTGTCTTTACTAACCTTTTTCTCTTTACATATCTATAGAAACTTTTGCAGTCCGTCTTAATGCTCCCTGCAAGCTTCCTCTCGTATTCTATTTTCCCTGCCCTAATCAAACCCTTTGTCCTCCTCTGCTGAGTTCTAAATTTCTCCTAGTCCCCGGATTCACTGCTATTTCTGGTCAATTTGTGTGCCACTTCCTTGGCTTTAATACTATCCCTGATTTCCCTTGATAGCCACAGTTGAGCCACCTTCCCTTTTTTTATTTTTACGCCAGACAGGGATGTACAATTGTTGTAGTTCATCCATGCGGTCTCTAAATGTCTGCCATTGCCCATCCACAGTCAACCCCTTAAGTATCATTCGCCAATCTATCCTAGCCAATTCACACCTCATACCTTCAAAGTTACCCTTCTTTAAGTTCTGGACCATGGTCTCTGAATTAACTGTTTCATTCTCCATCCTAATGCAGAATTCCACCATATTATGGTCACTCTTCCCCAAGGGGCCTCACACGATGAGATTGCTAATTAATCCTCTCTCATTACACAACACCCAGTCTAAGATGACCTCCCCCCTAGTTGGTTCCTCGACATATTGGTCTAGAAAACCATCCCTTATGCACTCCAGGAAATCCTCCTCCACCGTATTGCTTCCAGTTTGGTTAGCCCAACCTATATGCATTTTAAAGTCACCCATGATAACTGCTGCACCTTTATTGCATGCATCCCTAATTTCCTGTTTGATCCCTGTTAAGAGAGGAAGCAAGTCTTTCTCGATTCTGAGGGACCGCCTATGATAATGACCACCTTTTTCTGGACACCTCATTCAATGGATACCCAATTTCCCCTTCCTCCAATCTGTGCATGAACCTAAATTTCAACTTCATTAAACTTTGTCCAGTTTTTACTCCTCTCTCCTATAACCACAATTCACATTGAGGCAGAATTCCAATTGTCTGCAAACCCTGATACCTCATCCAAGTGACCATTCTTCATGTGTGAGCTTTGATGGTGAATGTTGGCAGACTACTTAACTGTGTGCAGGATCCGTGCCAAACCCAATCCTCTCTTCATATGGACTTTTCAGTATAAGTAGCGAACAGGGGCGGGACTCTTAACTAATTTCCCCCTCTGCGATCGCAAATCTTGGACCTATCTAGTCGGCATAGCTCAATTATACACTGGGAATTGGATGTGGCTATTAATGAGGAAATAAAGATTTGAAAAAGTTGTCTTTTTTTTGTTAGAATAACGCAGATTATGGGGCGATATGATAGAAAGGTTTAAAATTATGGAATAACAGGACAGGGTAGATATAAGCAAACTGTTTCCAACAACTTGTATTTATATAGCGCCTTTAACAGTAAAACGACCCAAGGCCTTCACAGGAGTGTTATGAGAGAAGTTGTTCAACACCAAGCCACATAAGGAGAAATTAGGTCAGGTGACCAAAAGCTTGGTCAAAGAGGTAGGTTTTAAGGAGCGTCTGAAAGAGAGAAAGAAAGACTTGCATTTACATAGCGCCTTTCACGACCACCGGACATCTCAAAGCGCTTTACAACCAATGGAGTACTTTTGAAGTTTAGTCACTGTTGTAATGTAGGAAAAGAGGAAAGAGAGATGTGAGGCGGAGATGTTTAGGCAGGGAATTCCAGAGCTTGGGGCCTAGGCACCAGAAGGCACGGCCACCAATGGTTGAGCGATTACATTCAGGGATGCTCAACAAGGCAGAATTAGAGGAGCGCAGATATCTCAAGGGGAGGGGGAGGTTATGGGGCTGAAGGAGATTAGAGAGATAGGGAGGGGGCGAGGTTATGGAGGGATTTGAAAACAAGGATGAGAATTTTGAAATCAAGGCATTGCTTAACTAGGAGCCAATGTAGGTCAGGAGTGATGGAAAAATGGAACTTGATGCGAGTTAGGACATGGGCAGCCGAGTTTTGGATCACCTCAAGTTTATGTAGGGTAGAATGTGGGAGGCCAGCCAGGGGTGCGTTGGAACAGTCAAATCTGGAGATAACAAAGGCATGGATGAGGAATTCAGCAGTAGATGAGCTGAGGCAAGGACGGAGACGGGCGATGTTACGGAGGTGGAAATAGACGGTCTTAGTTATGCTGTGGATATGTGGCCGAAAGCTCATTTCAGGGTCAAATATGACACCAAGCTTGCGAATAGTGTGGTTCAGCCTCAGACAGAAGTTGGGGAGAGGGATGGAGTCAGTGGCTAGGATTTTGTGGTGGGGACCGAAAACAATGGCTTCAGTCTTCCCAATATTTAATTGGAGAAAATTTCTGCTCATCCAGAACTGGATGCCGGACAATCAGTCTGCCAATTTAGAGACCATGGAGGGTTCGAGAGAAGTGGTGGTGAGGTAGAGCTGGGTGTCATCAGCGTACATGTGGAAACTGACGCTGTGTTTTCGGATGATATCGTCAAGGGGCAACATGTAGATGAGAAATAGGAGGGGGCCAAGGATAGATCCTTGGGGAACACCAGAGGTAACAATTCAGGAGCGGGAAGAGAAGATGTTGCAGGTGATTCTCTGGCTACGATTAGATAGATAAGGATGGAACCAGGCGAGTGCAGTCCCACCCAGCTGGACGATGGTGGAGAGGCGTTGGAGAAGGATGGACTGGTCAGCCGTGTCAAAGGCTGCAGACAAGTCAAGAAGGACGAGGAGGGATAGCTTGCCTTTGTCACCATCACAAAGGATGTCATGTGTGACTTTGATGAGCTGTTTTGGCACTGTCGCAGGGGCGGGAACCGGATTGAAGGGATTCAAACATGGAGTTGCAGGAAAAATGGGCACGGATTTGGACGGTGATAACACGTTTAAGGACTTTGGAGAGGGAAGGGAAGTACTTTGCAAGGACAGAGGGGTAAAGGGCTGTTTTTTTTTTGAGGAGAGGGGTGATGACAGCAGATTTGAAGGAGAGGGAGACAGTACCTGAGGAGAGGGAACCGTTAACAATGTCGGCTAACATGGGAGCCAGAAAAGGAAGTTGGGTGGTCAACAGTTTGGTGGGAATAGGGTCAAGGGAGCAGGAAGTGGATCTCATGGACAAGTTGAACTCGGAGGGGTCATGAGGGGAGATCAGAGAGAAAGTGGAAAAGATGTGAGGGCAGGGCGACGACAGAGAGCAAGAGAACATTCTTTACGGAGAGAATTGAGGGGCTGGGGAATTCATTTCCAGACTTCACGCTTGAAGCAGAAAATATGTCGGCATTCGATTAGATTGGATCGGTTGATGAAGGGAAAGGAATTGAATGGATATGGGAACAGGGTGGGTACATATTATACACACACACACATATGCGCATACATAGTATATATACATTTTTGAAAAATGGTCAATTTAAGAGCATAACTTCGCTATCCACAGCATGCCACCACATCATAAAATACAGGTTCACAGAATCCAGAGTTCTGGAATCCGTCCTGTTCCGGAATCCAGGACGATCCGTGGTGGAGTCGTCCAGAATCTGGAAAATGTTCTGGAATGCGGACCCCCGCCACGGGCCACTGACCTTGCCCCCGCCTCTGGCTGACCCCCGCCACCCCCACCTTGGCCCAGGCATTTCCAGACTCGGGACATCGGAAAGACGTTCCTAAGTCCGGAAATACACAGAATGCGGAGTGGCCTCAGTCCTGAGGCTTCCGGATTCTCGACGCTGTACCTGTACTGTCCTACTTTGAGGAATAAACAACCCATATTAAGAGTGCAGATGCTATATCTGCGCTGCCGCTGTTTTCTGTCCGTTAACCAATCCTCAAGGGCAGGTAAGAAGTGGCCCAGAGTCCACCTCAGGATGGTATTACCAACATCACTGGCCTTAAGGATGTAGCCGACTTACTGAAAGGCTGTCATTTGACAATACAGCCTTGAAATTGACACTTTTCTCAGAAGACATATCAGCGAGAAATGTGTCCGAAAATTAGCCAAAAGTCATAATGGGGAGACAGGCCGTTCGGCCTAACCTTTAACCTCTCTGCATGAGCAATAGCCCGAATCACATTTACCCCTCCAGTTCCCATGTCCCTTCAAACCCTTTTCCTTCATCCAGCTATCCAAACTAAACTTCAATGTTGCATGTAGTTTCTGCCTGAACCAATAACCCTGGAAGTGAATTCCACATCTCAAATTCTGCTAGATTTGTCCTGTGATTATAAATCATCTGGCAACTATCAAACAATTACATGACATAAAACCTTAATTTCTTACAAACTTAAAAAGAAACTCTTTAAACTTTCACAGACTGACAGATGACAGTAACTGAAATGGATTTTATTAATTAGTTAGATCCCAAAACATGAAACCGATATAGACGGTCAAAAATGCACTTTTATTTTCTCGCTGTCTCGTCTCCAAGTATTTTTTTTTTTTTGCCTTTTAAGGGTTTGTGAACATAAAACTGAATTTTTATCCCAAAATCTAGACATCTCTTACTTGAAATTCTGCAGCAGTTTTTTTTGTAAAAACAGGATGTTCTAGGAGAAGTGAAACGACCGCTGAAATATTCCTGATCAGTGACGGCTCAGTGGGTAGTACTCTCGCCTCTGAGTCAGAAGGTTGTGGGTTCAACAAGTCTCACTCCAGAGAGGAGCACATAATCCAGGCTGGCACTCCAATGCAGTGCTGAGGGAGCGCTGCACTGTCAGAGGTGCTGTCTTTCGGATGAGACGTTAAACTGAGGCTCTGTTTGCCCTCTCAGGTGGCGTAAATGATCCCACGGCACTATTTCGAAGAGGAGCAGGGAAGTTATCCCCGGTATCCTGGCCAATATTGAATCCCTCAATCAACGCAAACAAAACCCCCCCAGATGATCGGGGTCATAAGAACATAAGAACAGAAGAATTAGGAACAGGAGTAGGCCATCTAGCCCCTCGAGCCTGCTCCGCCATTCAATAAGATCATGGCTGATCTGGCTGTGGACTCAGCTCCATTTACCCGCCCGCTCCCCGTAACCCTTAATTCCCTTATTGGTTAAAAATCTATCCATCTGTGACTTGAATACATTCAATGAGCTAGCCTCAACTGCTTCCTTGGGCAGAGAATTCCACAGATTCACAACCCTCTGGGAGAAGAAATTCCTTCTCAACTCGGTTTTAAATTGGCTCCCCCGTATTTTGAGGCTGTGCTCCCTAGTTCTAGTCTCCCCGACCAGTGGAAACAACCTCTCTGCCTCTATCTTGTCTATCCCTTTCATTATTTTAAATGTTTCTATAAGATCACCCCTCATCTTTCTGAACTCCAACAAGTAAAGACCCAGTCTACTCAATCTATCATCATAAGGTATGCCCCTCATCTCCGGAATCAGCCTAGTGAATCGTCTCTGTACCCCCTCCAAAGCTAGTATATCCTTCCTTAAGTAAGGTGACCAAAACTGCACGCAGTACTCCAGGTGCGGCCTCACCAATACCCTATACAGTTGGGTCGTTATATTATTGCTATTTGTGGGAGCTTGCAGCTAATTGGCTGCTGCATTTTGCTATATTACCACAATGAAATGTGCTATATAAATGCAAGTTCTTTCTCCTTCCATTCTTTTATGAACCGTTTGCATTTTACTGTTCTCCGTAGCATAGTATGTTGATAACCATTGAGGGAGCAGCACTGGGACTAATCATGCTTCTGTGCAATGACTGGGAATCAGACTGATGTTAGATAGTAATACAGGGAGTTGGTATAGCATTTGTACTGGGAAAGTTGCGTGGGTTTTCATATCCAGTATAAATGGGGTTCTTGTCATTCGTCGCAGCCTGGATAAGTGGCTGTCGAGTCAGGAAAGTGGGCATGGGGACAGCAAGGAGTGGGTAAATGCAGGTGAGTGGAGCCATTTCAATATGCTGACGTGTTACTTTGTTACATCAAAATGAAATTCAATATAATTTTACTCGAGGGCCTGGGACCAGGCCAAAAGATTTTGCCATGTAAAAGTTCAAAACCTTAAGATTGCACCGTCATTCTAAAACATTTTTGAGTCAGGCTTCCCAGCCATTGGGTAATAATACACAACTCTAGCACTTTTAATAAATGTGAAATTAATGTTCACTTCTGTGGTATATGCCATGTGTCCTTCCTCATTTCATAGAATGGTTACAGCACAGAAGGAGGCCATTCGGCCCGACGAGCCCGTGCTGGCTCTCTGCAAGAGCATTTCAGCCAGTCCCACTCTCCCGCCCTTTCCCCATAGCCCTACATTTTTTTTCTTTCAGGTTTTTATCCAATTCCCTTTTGAAAGCCATGATTGAATCTGCCTCCACCACTCTTTCAGGCAGTGCATTCCAGGTCCTAATCACTCGCTGCGTAAAAAAGATTTTCCTCATGTCGCCTTTGGCTCTTCTGCCAATCACCTTAAATCTGGATCCACTGGTTCTCGACCCTTCTGCCAATGGGAACAGTTTCTCTCCATCTATTCTGTCCAGACCCCTCATGATTTTGAACACCTGGATCAAATCTCCTCTCAACCTTCTCTGCTCCAAGGAGAACAACCCCAGCTTCTCCAGTCTATTCACATAACTCAAGTCCCTCATCCCTGGAACTATTCTCGTACATTTTTTCTGCACCCTCTCGAAGGCCTTCATATCCTTCCTAAAATGCGGTGCCCAGAATTGGACACAGAACTTCATTTGAGGCTGAATCAGTGTTTAATACAGGTTCATCATAACTGCCTTGTTTTTATACTCTATGCCTCTCGGTCTTCCTACCAAAATGCATCACTTCACACTTTTCTGTGTAAAATTTTATCTGCCACGTGTCCGCCCATTCCACCAGTCTGTCTATGTCTTCTTGAAGACTATCACTATCCTCCTCATTGTTCACTATACTTCCAAGTTTTGTGTCATCTGCAAATTTTGAAATTGTGCCCTGCACACTCAAGTCCAAGTCATTAATATATATCAAGAAAAGCAGTGGTCCTAGTACCGAACCCTGGGGAACACCACTGTGTACCTTCCTCCAGTCCGAAAAAACAATTGTTAACCATTACTCTCTGTTTCCTGTCACTTAGCCAATTTCGTATCCATGTTGCCACTGTCCCTTTTATTCCATGGGCTTCAACTTTGCTGGCAAGCCTATTATGTGGCAATTTATCGAACGCCTTTTGGAAATTCATGTACACCACATCAACCGCATTACCTCATCAACCCTCTCTGTTACCTTCATAAAAAAACTAATTTGTCACTCCTAGGGGGAGTGTTTGCTAGTGCTGTTGGGGAGGAGTTAAACTAATATGGCAGGGGGATGGGAACCAATGCAGGGAGACAGAGGGAGACAAAAAGGCAAAAGCAAAAGACAGAAAGGAGATGAGGAAAAGTGGAGGGCAGAGAAACCCAAGGCAAAGAACAAAAAGGGCCACTGTACAGCAAAATTCTAAAAGGACAAAGGGTGTTAAAAAAACAAGCCTGAAGGCTTTGTGTCTTAATGCAAGGAGTATCCGCAATAAGGTGGATTAATTAACTGTGCAAATAGATGTTAACAAATATGATGTGATCGGGATTACGGAGACGTGGCTCCAGGATGATCAGGGCTGGGAACTCAACATCCAGGGGTATTCAACATTCAGGAAGGATAGAATAAAAGGAAAAGGACGTGGGGTAGCATTGCTGGTTAAAGAGGAGATTAATGCAATAGTTAGGAAAGACATTAGCTTGAATGATGTGGAATCTATATGGGTAGAGCTGCAGAACACCAAAGGGCAAAAAACGTTAGTGGGAGTTGTGTACAGACCGCCAAACATTAATAGTGATGTTGGGGATGGCATCAAACAGGAAATTAGGGGTGCATGCAATAAAGGTGCAGCAGTTATAATGGGTGACTTTAATATGCACATAGATTGGGCTAGCCAAACTGGAAGCAATATGGTGGAGGAGGATTTCCTGGAGTGCATAAGAGATGGTTTTCTAGACCAATATGTCGAGGAACCAACTAGGGGGGAGGCCATCTTAGACTGGGTGTTGTGTAATGAGAGAGGATTAATTAGCAATCTCATTGTGCGAGACCCCTTGGGGAAGAGTGACCATAATATGGTGGAATTCTGCATTAGGATGGAGAATGAAACAGTTAATTCAGAGACCATGGTCCAGAACTTAAAGAAGGGTAACTTTGAAGGTATGAGGCGTGAATTGGCTAGGATAGATTGGCGAATGATACTTAAGGGGTTGACTGTGGATGGGCAATGGCAGACATTTAGAGACCGCATGGATGAATTACAACAATTGTACATTCCTGTCTGGCGTAAAAATAAAAAAGGGAAGGTGGCTCAACCGTGGCTATCAAGGGAAATCAGGGATAGTATTAAAGCCAAGGAAGTGGCATACAAATTGGCCACAAATAGCAGTGAACTCGGGGACTGAGAGAAATTTAGAACTCAGCAGAGGAGGACAAAGGGTTTGATTAGGGCAGGAAAGATGGAGTACGAGAAGAAGCTTGCAGGGAACATTAAGGCGGATTGCAAAAGTTTCTATAGGCATGTAAAGAGAAAAAGGTTGGTAAAGACAAACATAGGTCCCCTGCAGTCAGAATCAGGGGAAGTCATAATGGGGAACAAAGAAATGGCGGACCAATTGAACAAGTACTTTGGTTCGGTATTCACTAAGGAGGACACAAACAACCTTCCGGATATAAAAAGGGTCGGAGGGTCTAGTAAGGAGGAGGAACTGAGGAAAATCCTTATTAATCGGGAAATTGTGTTGGGGAAATTGATGGGATTGAAGGCCGATAAATCCCCAAGGCCTGATGGGCTGCATCCCAGAGTACTTAAGGAGGTGGCCTTGGAAATAGTGGATGCATTGACAGTCATTTTCCAACATTCCATTGACTCTGGATCAGTTCCTATGGAGTGGAGGGTAGCCAATGTAACCCCACTTTTTAAAAAAGGAGGGAGAGAGATAACAGGGAATTATAGACCGGTCAGCCTGACCTCAGTAGTGGGTAAAATGATGGAATCAATTATTAAGGATGTCATAGCAGTGCATTTGGAAAGAGGTGACATGATAGGTCCAAGTCAGCATGGATTTGTGAAAGGGAAATCATGCTTGACAAATCTTCTGGAATTTTTTGAGGATGTTTCCAGTAAAGTGGACAAAGGAGAACCAGTTGATGTGGTATATTTGGACTTTCAGAAGGCTTTCGACAAGGTCCCACACAAGAGATTAATGTGCAAAGTTAAAGCACATGGGATTGGCGGTAGTGTGCTGACGTGGATTGAGAACTGGTTGTCAGACAGGAAGCAAAGAGTAGGAGTAAATGGGTACTTTTCAGAATGGCAGGCAGTGACTAGTGGGGTACCGCAAGGTTCTGTGCTGGGACTCCAGCTGTTTACATTGTACATTAATGATTTAGATGAGGGGATTAAATGTAGTATCTCCAAATTTGCGGATGACACTAAGTTGGGTGGCAGTGTGAGCTGCGAGGAGGATACTATGAGGCTGCAGAGTGACTTGGATAGGTTAGGTGAGTGGGCAAATGAATGGCAGATGAAGTATAATGTGGATAAATGTGAGGTTATCCACTTTGGTGGTAAAAACAGAGAGAAAGACTATTATCTGAATGGTGACAGATTAGGAAAAGGGAAGGTGCAACGAGACCTGGGTGTCATGGTACATCAGTCATTGAAGGTTGGCATGCAGGTATAGCAGGCGGTTAAGAAAGCAAATGGCATGTTGGCCTTCATAGCGAGGGGATTTGAGTACAGGGGCAGGGAGGTGTTGCTACAGTTGTACAGGGCCTTGGTGAGGCCACACCTGGAGTATTGTGTACAGTTTTGGTCTCCTAACTTGAGGAAGGACATTCTTGCTATTGAGGGAGTGCAGCGAAGATTCACCAGACTGATTCCCGGGATGGTGGGACTGACCTATCAAGAAAGACTGGAATCAACTGGGCTTGTATTCACTGGAGTTCAGAAGAATGAGAGGGGACCTCATAGAAACGTTTAAAATTCTGACGGGTTTAGACAGGTTAGATGCAGGAAGAATGTTCCCAATGTTGGGGAAGTCCAGAACCAGGGGTCACAGTCTAAGGATAAGGGGTAAGCCATTTAGGACCGAGATGAGGAGAAACTTCTTCACCCAGAGTGGTGAACCTGTGGAATTCTCTACCACAGAAAGTAGTTGAGGCCAATTCACTAAATATATTCAAAAGGGAGTTAGATGAAGTCCTTACTACTCGGGGGATCAAGGGGTATGGCGAGAAAGCAGGAAGGGGGTACTGAAGTTTCATGTTCAGCCATGAATTCATTGAATGTCGGTGCAGGCTAGAAGGGCTGAATGGCCTGCTCCTGCACCTATTTTCTATGTTTCTATGTCACTGAATCCATTGTTAACCACGGAGGACAATAGTATAAAGAATCTTACTCATGAAGAGTGATTGGGAAGTACCTGAATATATTTCTGGATGTACTGCAGTAAAATTGAATCTCTTCCCACGCAAAATATGATAATGCTCGGGAAATGCAAGAACTGATATTCTGGAGATCGTGTTGAAATTTATAGCCTCGAGATAAAGCAGGATATCAGTATGCATCATACACCCAAATACTTCTCTCCCAATTTCCTTTGTATCGCATTGTTAGGCAGTGGCTCTTACATGGGCAGCTGGATGAAGGTTACGGGTGATCTTATTGACGTTTTCAGGATATTAAGGGGAACAGATAGAATAGATAGGGAGAAACTATTCCCGCTGGTTGGGGATTCTCGGACTTGGGGGTATAGTCTAACAATTAGAGCCAGACCTTTCAGGAGTGAAATTAGGAAACACACAAAGGGTGGTAGCAGTTTGAATGCTAGATCGATTGTTAATTTTAAATCTGAGATTGACAGCTTTTTGTTGGATTTATGAAGGGGAAATCATGTTTAACTAATTTACTGGAATTCTTTGAGGATATAACGAGCATGGTGGATAGAGGTGTACTGATGGATGTGGTGTATTTAGATTTCCAAAAGACATTCAATAAGGTGCCACACAAAAGGTTACTGCAGAAGATAAAGGTACGCGGAGTCAGAGGAAATGTATTAGCATGGATAGAGAATTGGCTGGCGAACAGAAAGCAGAGAGTCGGGATAAATGGGTCCTTTTCGGGTTGGAAATCGGTGGTTAGTGGTGTGCCACAGGGATCGGTGCTGGGACCACAACTGTTTACAATATACATAGATGACCTGGAAGAGGGAACAGAGTGTAGTGTAACAAAATTTGCAGATGACACAAAAATTAGTGGGAAAGCAGGTTGTGTAGAGGACACAGAGAGGCTGCAAAGGGATTTAGATAGGTTAAGCGAATGGGCTAAGGTTTGGCAGATGGAATACAATGTCGGAAAATGTGAGGTCATCCACCTTGGAAAAAAAAACAGTAAAAGGGAATCTTATTTGAATGGGGAGAAATTACAACATGCTGCGGTGCAGAGGGACCTGGGGGTCCTTGTGCATGAAACTCATGAATCCCAAAAAGTTAGTTTGCAGGTGCAGCAGGTAATCAGGAAGGCGAATGGAATGTTGGCCTTCATTGCGAGGGATGGAGTACAAAAGCAGGGAGGTCCTGCTGCAACTGTACAGGGTATTGGTGAGGCCGCACCTGGAGTACTGTGTGCAGTTTTGGTCACCTTACTTAAGGAAGGATATACTATCCTTGGAGGGGGTACAGAGACGAATCACTCGGCTGATTCCGGAGATGAGGGGCATACCTTATGATGATAGATTGAGTAGACTGGGTCTTTACTCGTTGGAGTTCAGAAGGATGAGGGGTGTTCTTATAGAAACATTTAAAATAATGAAAGGGATAGACAAGATAGAGGCGGAGAGGTTGTTTCCATTGCTCGGGGAGATTAGAACTAGGGGCGCAGCCTCAAAATACGGGGGAGCCAATTTAAAACCGAGTTGAGAAGGAATTTCTTCTCCCAGAGGGTTGTGAATCTGTGGAATTCTCTGCCCAAGGAAGCAGTTGAGGCTAGCTCATTGAATGTATTCAAATCACAGATAGATAGATTTTTAACCAATAAGGGAATTAAGGGTTACGGGGAGCAGGCGGGTAAGTGGAGCTGAGTCTACGGCCAGATCAGCCATGATCTTTTTGAATGGCGGAGCAGGCTCGAGGGGCTAGATGGCCTACTCCTGTTCCTAATTCTTATGTTCTTATGTTAACCAAAGATACTACGGGATATGGGCCAAAGGCGGGTATATGGAGTTAGGTCGCAGATCAACCATGATCTCACTGAATGGCGGAACAGGCTCGAGGGGCTAAATGGCCTACTTCTGCTCCTATGTTCTCTCGAGAAACATCTCTAAATTACCATTTTTCATTTGACCTGGCAGGCACACAAGGCACTTTCCAGCATGGGTGACTAGATGTGGTTTAGAGCAGGTACCCTCTGCGCCTGCTGTCTGTCTCCATAGTCCCAGGGCAGTGCCCAATTTGCAGTGACCTGCCTTCCTGGCTGACATCATCTAACTCGGGGATGGATGCTGGGACCTTCCTAACCTGTATCGCTAATGGTCGTACATACCTCCATCTTAAAATTTGAATTAAAAAAAAAGTATCTTCCACTTTTCAAGTTATACACTAGCGTTACACACATAGAACGGACTGCATAGGAACAGGCCATTCGGCCCAACTGCTGTGTGCTGGTTTTATGCTCCACAAGAGTTCCCACCTAATGTACTTCATCTCACCCTACCAGCATATCCTTTCTCCCGCATGTGTTTATCTAGTTTTCCCCTTGCTATTTGCCTCAGCTACTCCTTATGGCCGTGAGTGCCACTTTCTCACCTCTCGCTGGATGAAGACGTTTCTCCTGAATTCCCTCCGGGATTTATTAGTGACTATGTTATAGTTGTGGCCCCACAAATATGAGGAGATTCTGTTAAGCTGACCAGTATGTTGTTGTACTTCCGATGAATGAACCATTGCTGAGCCCCTGCACCTGTGCTATGGGATGAAGTGCCAGACAAGTAAAGCCACAGTACCTGGGTATGAATGTAATAGTAACCTCATGGCCATATAGGTGATTACCAACGGATGTATATGTGCGATGGGCGTGATAAGACTGCCTTGTGGTTATAGTCTGCTCACTTATGAGCCAAATTCCACGCATTAAACACCGAGATGATGAGTGCAACAGATTGGTCAAAATAATTCCATTTCCTGCGTGTATAAGGACAGGCCGCTTAAGCTGCTTTCAGTTGGAACAGACTCGGGAAGATCACAAGGTCAGGTCCCGCCACTCGGGCACCCCAATGGGTTGGAGAATTAACCGGTGCTTCGATCTTGCAGTCACTGCCCGCTCGCTCAGTACTGGTCGGAAGTTCACGTCGATCTTCCCTGTTTAAGAGCACACGCTCCATCAAACTGCAGAAGCTCCATTCATTGCCCTGGGACCCTCGGACTCTCAGGTTTGTATTTTCATTTCCTTATCATTCCCCACACCCCTTCCAGCGCTTCTCTCACCCCGCCGCCCCCCCCCCCCCCGCAATTTAAATTGGATCTCATAAAACTCACTTTCCACCAATGTTTCCGAATCAGCGGTTACCGACCTTACCCAAAGTTCCCCACCCCTCCCCTGGCATTAGAAGCTCATTCTGGGACAGGTTGTGCTCACGAGCATGTTCCAAACCAAACAAGGGTACAGGGGTGTTCTGGACTATTGCCGTAACCCCTCCATAATTGCAAAGATCCATCCTTATTCCACCCGTTTGGTACCAGATCATTGAACATTTTGTGTCTCAAAAGAACTGTTTAAGTGACACAAATTGTTTTTTTTGGAACAGAGGAGGCTGAGGGGAGACCTTATTGAAGTGTATAAAATTATGAGGGGCCTGGATAGAGTGGATAGGGAGGACCTATTTCCCTTAGCAGAGAGGTCAAAAAACCAGGTGATTGGTAAGAGGTTTAGAATTTGAGGGGGATATTTCTTCACCCAGAGGGTGGTGGGGGTCTGGAACTCACTGCCTGAAAAGGCAGTAGAGGCAGAAACCCTTACCACATTTAAAAAGTACTTGGATGTGCACTTGAAGTGCCGTGACCTACAGGGCTACGGACCAAGAGCTGGAAAGCGGGATTAGGCTGGGTAGCCGGCATGGACATGATGGGCCGAATGGCCTCCTTCCGTGGTGTAAATCTATGATTCTATGAAATATAATTTGGGAGACAGAAAATAATTCCATTTTCAACCTTTGGAAACACATCAGACCTTATATTTTCTTAATGTCATTCAATGGTATAGAGATAGTCTCCAAATGTCATCTCTCCCATCACAAACCAACAATCCACCTTTCTGGCCAGCTCCTATAAATCTTGCAATCTCAGTTTTGAAACTTGCAATTGATCTTGCTTCAACAGCATTTTGGAGGAGAGAGTTCCAGATTTACATTTCCTGATGTGTACAGATGTGTTCCTATAAATGAAATGAATGAGTGAAAAATCGCAACATCCGAACTCAAGACAGATAAACTTGCCATGTAAGACAAAACTTGACACTGAGCCACATAAGGAGATGCCCAACATTTTGGTCAAACAGTTTTAAGGCGCATTTCAAAAGGAGATGAGAGAGGTAGCGAGGCTGAGATGATTAGGGAGGGTATTCCAGAGTTTGGGGCCTAGGCAGCTGAAGGCAAGGCCGCCGGTGGTGGAATGATGAAAAACAGGCATTGTGCAAGAGGCCAGAATTAAAGGAGAGCAGAGATCTCGGAGAGCTGTGGGAGGTTACAGGGATAGGGAGGGGCGAGGCCATGGAGAAATTTGCACACAAAGATGAGAATTTTAAATTTGAGGCGTTGCTGGACCAGGAGCACCGGGCGGGGCTGGGGATCGATGGGTGAGCAGGACTTGGTGCGGGTTAGGATACCGTCAGTAGAGTTTTGGATGAGCTGAAGTTTAGAGAGGGTGAAAGATGCTCAATAGACTTGGCTGGAGACAGGAAGGCCGTACATAAGCGTGACCAACTTTATCCATGGAAACGGCTGGGCTCGGATATCATTCCATATAAATATGTATAATGGGTAACACAGTCCTGATATGAGGCTTAAAAAATGGATCCAAGCTAACTCTTACAGTTTAGAATGCTTTGCCAGATTACTTCATGCCCAGTCCAAGTGAAAAGGTTTAAAAAGCCTCGATGTGATCATCACCAAGAAATCAACATTCCATTTTAAGAGTTGTTTTGTTAATACGACCAGTATTCCGTCCACTGCCTTCCAAGTCACAGCGAGCCACCTCGAGAGTAATGCTATTTATAAACGCTGGCTCGTTAGTTAATTTGTTTTTCCAGCAGACACAAACAGGAGAAAATCTTTGGGGGGGGGGGGGTGGAGGGAGGGGAGAAGGTTGGCTTCAGAAACACACAGGAACAGAGCAGCCAGTTTTCTGACAATGACCTTTGTTTTGCTCGACTCCTGCGGTGCAAATTCAGCGCAAACAAGCCAAACAGAAGCACACAACCAAAGAACCAGCCAGAGCTGAGAAGACCCACGAGGCCCCCTTCCACGGAACAGTGCGCACCTGAAAATCCTGGCTTCTAAGACAGAGGTCAAAAATGTGGTTTGCATGGGGACAGCACATACTTTTGATATTTGGCAGCCTCAGCTTTTCTCAGCCAGAAGCGTTCTACGTTAAAGCGCCTTGGGATATTTTACTCCTTTAAAGGCGCTATATATATATTTTATGTAAGTTGTTGTTGTGTATAGCAATTGTTCTTTTTATAAATTAGTTCCTGAGATGCAAGGCCAGGATTTATTGCCCATCCCTAACTGCCCTCGAGGAGATGGTGAGGCCATTTCAGAGGGCAGTTAAGAGTCAACCCCATTGCTGTGGGTCTGGAGTCACATATAGGCCAGACCGGGTAAGGACGGCAGATTTCCTTCCCCAAAGGGACATCAGTGAACCAGATGGATTTTTTATGACAATCCGGTAATTTCCATGGTCACCATTACTGATACTAGCTTTTTATTCCAGATTTATTTAATTTACTGCATTTTTTAACATCCCCAGTTGCCGTGGTGGGATTTGAACTCTTGTCTCTTCGTCCAGGCCAATTGCCCAGATTACTAGCCCAGTAACATAACCACTATGCTACCGTTCCCGAAGCAAGGAGCTACAATTTTACTTCATCGAATTTTCATCTCTATTAGATCAAAACAGAAAAGAAACTAGCACATTGTACTCAGGCCTGCATCAGTTTCTTAACACTTTTCATTAGCAGCAGGTAAAGCAAGTGTTTATTGACCTATCGCTAGAACTTTTTCTGTATTACAGTGCACCAGAGAAACTCAGCTGCCTGTGCAGACACCACAAATTGACAGAATGCTTTCAACCACTCCAATGACCTGCACAAACACAGATTGTTTTATGTAATTAACAACTGCATTTATATAGCACCTTTAACGAGTTAAAAGGTCCTAAGGCGCGTCGCAGGAGCGCTCTTAAACAAAATTTGACACCGAGCCACATAATGAGATATTAGGACAGGTGACCAAAAGCTTGGTCAAAGAGGTAGGTTTTAAGGAGTGCCGTCAAGGAGGAGAGAGAGGTAGAGAGGGGGAGAGGCTTAGGAAGGGAACTCCAGAGTTTGGGGCCCAGGCAGCTGAAGGCCAATGGTGGAGCGATTCAAACCGGGGATGCGCAGGAGACCAGAATTGGAGGAGCGCAGCGGGGCGAAGCCATGGAGGGATTCGGAAACCAGGATGAGAATTTTAAAATAGAGGCTCAACCTGGAGCCAATGTAGGTCGGCGAGCACAGGGGTGAGCGGGGCTCGGGGCCAATTAGGATTCGGGCAGTAGAGTTTCGGATGACCTCAAGATTGTGGAGGGTGAAAGACAGAAGAAATGCTAACCGTCTCATTAGGACAAACATTAAGCTCGGAACTTTCGATGGGCTGAGGGAGAACAAAGGCGGGAATTTATTCAGTTCCCTTTGCCGGCTGAAAGCACAGGGAGACAATCTGGTCAATCTGTATCCTGTTTGGACAAGTAGGAGAACAGTAACCGAAGGGCCTGGATTCATAATCTGAAGACAAGGGTTCAAATCCCACCATGGCAGCTGGGGAATTTAAATTCAGTTAATTAAATAAATCTGGAATTAAAAAGCTAGTAAATGTAATGGGGACCATTGTCGTATAAAGCCAACTGGTTCACCGATGCCCTTTCGGGAAGGAAATCTGCCGTCTTTAATAAGAACATAAGAAATAGGAGCAGGAGTGGGCCATTTGGCCCCTCGAGCCTGCTCTGCCATTTAATAAGATCATGGCTGATCTGATCATGGGCTCAGCTCCACTTCCCTGCCCGCTCCCCATAACCCCTTAATCGCTCAAAAATCTGTCTATCTCCACCTTAAATATATTCAATGACCCAGCCTCCACAGCTCTCTGGGGCAGAGAATTCCATACATTTACAACCCTCAGAGAAGAAATTTCTCCTCATCTCAGTTTTAAATGGGCGGCCCCTTATTCTAAGATTATGTCCCCTAGTTTTAAGTGGAAATATCCTCTCCACCTTGTCGAGCCCCCTCATTATCTTATAATGGTGAATGCTGGTCTGACATTTATGTGATTCCAGATCCACAGCAATGTGCTTCACTCTTACCATCATCATCATAGGTAGTCCCTCAGAATCGAGGAAGACTTGCTTCCACTCTTAACCTGAGTCCTTAGGTGGCTGAACAGTCCAATACGAGAACCGCAGTCCCTGTCACAGGTGGGACAGATAGTCATTGAGGGTAAGGGTGGGTGGGACTGGTTTGCCACACGCTCTTTCCTCTGCCTGCGCTTGATTTCTGCGTGCTCTCGGCGACGAGACTCGAGGTGCTCAGCACCCTCCCTATGCACTTCCTCCACTTAGGGCGGTCTTTGGCCAGGGACTCCCAGGTGTCGGTGGGGATGTTGCACTTTATCAGGGAGGCTTTGAGGCTTCACTCTTAACTGCCCTCTGAAATGGCCCAGCAAGACATTCATTTGTACCAAACCGCTGCTACAAAGTCAGCACTATGGGAGTACCTTCACCACATGGACTACAGCGGTTCAAGAAGGCAGCTCACCATCACCTTCTCAAGGGCAATTAGGGATGGGTAATAAATGCCGGCCTTGCCAGTGACGCCTACATCCCGTGAACGAATAAATAAAAAAAGTCTGCACCTTACAGCATATCATAACTGTTGTGTTAACCCACAAACAACACAGTGATCCAGTTTTAAGTTTTTAATTATAACTTTCCTCGGGGTCTGTGCAGTCGATAAAGCATCACAAATAAAGCCTTGGTGTGACAACACCTGGAGTATTGTGTGCAGTTTTGGTCTCCTTACCTAGGATATACTTGCCATAAGAGAGAGTGCAGCGAAAGTTCACCAGACTGATTCTTGGGATGACAGGACTGTCATATGAGGAGAGATTGGGTTGACTAGGCCTGTATTCCCTAGAGTGTAGAAGAATGAGAGGGGATCTCATTGAAACGTATAAATTCTGACGGGGTTGGATAGACTGGATGCGGGAGGATGTTTCCCCTGGCTGGGAAGTCTAGAACAAGAGGGTCACAGTCTCAGGATACGGGGTAGGAAATTTAGGACCGAGATGAGGAAAAAAATTTTCACTCAGAGGGTGGTGAACCTGTGGAATTCTCTACCACAGAAGGCTATGGAGGCCAAGTCACTGAATATATTTAAGAGGGAGATAGATAGATTTCTAGAAACTAAAGGCATCAAGGAGTATGGGGAGAAAGTGGGAATATGGTGTTGAGATGGAGGATCAGCCATGATCATATTGAATGGCGGTGGAGAGTCGTAGGGCCGAATGGCCTACTACTGCTCCTATTTTCTATGTTTCTAAAAAGGTTAAGTCAGGGTACCGAGATGTAGGTATATGGCAGCGTGTACCTATTGGTACATTTCCACACCAGCTGTGCTTTTCTGGCAGTGCATTACAAGGAATAGTAGACCTTATATGCTACATAATATATAAGCAATACAGAGTAGTTTATGTAACAACCACTGCCAGAGATTTTTTAAAAATCTGAAGTTTGCATCCACAGAATTGCTCAATTGACTTACAGCCTTGGAGCTCACATCCAGCTATCTATTAAATCTATTTATTTGCTGTGTAGCGTGTTTATGATCACACTTACCTCAGAGAAGCATACTAGCCATTCGTGAAACAGCACTTGCAAAGCAAATCTGTCTCATAAATTATAAAGTTCACAATTTATACAAATAAATAAGTCGGCACGGGCCTTTGCCAGTAATCAGCAACAGGAGCCGACAGTCAAATTCAATGAGTAGGAGATGCAAAGCTTGGCTATAGTTTAATTTAGTGGCCCCACTGCAGTTTAAATTAACATTTATGCTAGAATTTAATATCTGGCCATTATCACGTTGCAGTTTGTGGGATCTTGTTGTGCACAAATTGGCTGCTGCGTTTCCCACATTACAACAATTGACTACACTCCAAAAGTAGTTCACTGGCTGTAAAGTGCTTTGAGACGTCCTGAGGTCGTGAAAGGCGCTATATAAATGCAAGTCTTTCTGTTTTTTTGCGAATAAAAGACAAGGTTCAATCCAATGTTTGTTTGTTGCTGGTTATTTTCCTCTCTAGAGAAAATATTTTTCTGGCAAAACATTAATGTCTGGAGGAGCACGGTGTTTTAGCGAGATTGTTCGAGTTGACACTGGTTGGGGTCTGGGGGGGGGGGGCACTCGCTCCCTATCCATTTACAGACTTTTATCAAAACATGGAAATTCCCTCGTTAGGCAATTAACATCTGCTTCATTAGCACAGATTTCATTCCTTTGGGATAAGCTAATATTATGGTACGGATGATACCAAGAGAATAGTTAAAAGAAATCCTGGCAAAAAAAAAATGACAATCAGAAAACTGGCCTGCTCTCGAAAAGAAAATTATAGACAAATGCAACATGTCAATAATTGAAAACCAGCGAGACCACGGATAAAAGCCAATTGCAATACTGTGGCAGGCTGGTTTCCGGACTTGGGTTATTCTGTCCAGCTGTAACTACAGACTTGTTTTACACTCGTTGCCCGCCTCTCCCCCACCACCCCCTGAAAGAGGTGTCCGCCCAGATCTCTGGAAGCACGGACTCAAGCTGCGGTATCGTGTCTCGCTCAAGCGGCCACTTTTCGCAGGAGTCTCGATGGTGAGTATCAGGAAGGCTACTTATTAGTGGAGGTAGAGTGTAGCCATACCTGATTCCTGGCTACACTTGGGCAGTTTCTGGGAGGAGTCGTCACTGGAGAGAAATCAAGATGAGGAGGAATTTCTTCTCTCAGAGGGTTGTAAATCTGTGGAATTCGTTGCCTCAGAGAGCTGTGGAAGCTGGGTCATTGAATACATTTAAGACAGAAATAGACAGTTTCTTAAAAGATAGGGGGATAAGGGGTTATGGGCAGTGGGCGGGGAAGTGGAGCTGAGTCCATGATCAGATCAGCCATGATCGTATTGAATGGCGGAGTGGGCTCAAGGGGCCATATGGTCTACTCCTATTTCTTATGTTCTTAGAGTGGCAGTGGATCCACATGTGCTTGGCACTTTCCAGGGACTTCAACAAAATGTTTATTATTTGGGGAGGAGGGGGGTTTGCTCCTGGGATGTGGGCGTCGCTGACAAGGCCGGCATTTATTGCCCATCCCCAATTGCCCTTGATGGTGGTGAGCCGCTGCCTTGAACCACTGCAGTCCGTGTGGTGAAGGTTTTTTTTGTTGTCATTATCTTTTCTTGGGGCGTTTTTTTTTATTACTGAGTGGCTTGCTAGGCCACTTCAGAGGGCAGATAAGAGTCAACCACATTGCTGTGGGTCTAGAATCACATATAGGCCTAAAGGACATTAGTGAACCAGATGGGTTTTTGTGACAATCTGGTAGTTTCACGGTCACCATTACTGGCACTAGCTTTTCATTCCAGATTTATTTAATTAACTCAAATTAAATTCCCCAGCTGCCGTGGTGGGATTGAACTCGTGTCTCCAGATTATTAGTCCAGGCCTCTGGATTACTGGTCCAGTAACATAACCACTACGCTATGACGGTGGGTCTTTTCCCAGAGAATAGTGAACCTCTGGAACAGGCTGCCGTCTCGTGTGGTGGATACTGATTCGCTGAATTCCCACAAGCGAGAGCTGGACCCGTTTCTGGCTGGGGCAGAGATCACCTCTGACTGAAGGAAGGTACTGCAGGGAATTCAGAGCCAGTGTGATCTGCTGGACAAGTTTCGATTGCCAAGATGGGTCGGAGAGGAATTTCCCAGATTTTGTACTCGCAACTGTACAGGGTATTGATAAGGCCACACCTGGAGTACTGCGTAAAGTTTTGGTCACCGTATTTAAGGAAGGATATACTTGCATTGGAGGCTGTTCAGAGAAGGTTCACTAGGTTGATTCCGGAGAGGAGGGGTTTGACTTTTGAAGTGAGGTTGAGCAGGTTGGGCCTATAGTCATTGGAATTCTGAAGAATGAGAGGTGATCTTATCGAAACATATAAGGTAATGAGGGGGCTCGACAAGGGGGATGCAGAGAGGATATTTCCATTCATAGAGGAAACTAAAACTAGGGGACATAGTCTCAGAATAAGGGGCCGCCCATTTAAAACTGAGATGAGGAGGAATTTCTTCTCTCTGAGGGTTGTAAATCTGTGGAATTCTCTGCCCCAGAGAGCTGTGTAGGCTGGGTCGTTGAATATATTTAAGGCGGAGATTGACGGATTTTTGAGCAATAAGGGAATAAAGAGTTATGGGGAGCGGGCAGGGAAGTGGAGCTGAGTCCATGATCAGATCAGCCATGATATTAAATGGCAGAGCAGGCTCGAGGGGCCGTATGGCCCACTCCTGTTCCTATTTCTTATGCAATTGGCCTGGGTTTTTTCATCTGGTTTTTCGCCTCTCGCTGGAGGTCACATGGTTTCGGGTGGGCTGGTGAGTGTATATATTGCGATGCACAAGGAATCACAAATGTCTGGGACAGACTCGTTGGACCAGAGGGTCTTTACCCATCCGTCATTGTTCGTATGTAACCATTGGGGGAACATGGACTACGTTGTTACATAAACACCTATAACTACAACAGTGAAAAATAAAAACATATTTCTCCAGAATTCGATGATATTTGGGACTGCAAGTTAAAATAACCAAAAGTATTACATTAACACCAGCCCAGCGTCTGCAGTTAGAGATACAGCGGCAGAGTTAACAAGATACCGGCACACAGGGCAGCAGCCAAATTTTAAAATTGTATTTATTTCCAGCTCACGGTTTGGATGCATTATTGCTACAGATTTTAAACTTGTGTCAACGACATTATTACCACTTTAGAATGATATAACTCAGCATCCAGATATTAGCTCCCTAATGTCAATGGGACGGCAGAAAGAAAGTAACACTGGCAGGGCAGACTTCTCAAACAGGATTTTTGACTCTCCTATTCTCACCTAGGGGGGGTTAGGAGGCTTGTGTGAAGCACAGACCAGTTGGGCCGAATGGCCTCAATGAGACATTGCGCTGTAGGTTCTACGTACTGCTCCTCCTAGTCACCGCGAGGCCCTGGACAGGAGCACACACACAATGCAAGAGCAGCAACCTTTGGTCAAAATTTGTGACCCGCATCATCACTCCTGCAGCTCCACTTTGCTGCCCACTCCCCATAATCCTCGACTCCCCGAGAGCTCAGAAATCTGTCGATCTCCACCTTAAATATATTCAATGACCCAGCCTCCACAGCTCTCTGGGGCAGAGAATGCCACAGATTTACGACCCTCTGAGAAAAGCAATTCCTCCTCATGGGCGGCCCTTTATTCTGAGACTACGCCCCCTAGTTCTAGATTTCCCCATGAGTGGAAACATCCTCTCTGCATCTACCCTGTCAAGCGCCCTCAGTATCTTATACATTTCAATAAGATCACCTCATTCTTCTCAACTCCAGTGAGTACAGGCCCAACCCGCTCATCCTTTCCTCATAAGACAACCCCTTCATCCCAGGAATCAACCGAGTGAACCTTCTCCGAACTGCCTCCAATGCAAGTATATCCCTCCAGTAGCAAGTTTAAAAAATATACACACATGAAACAGCAATACATATGAAAGAAGGTGCCAGCTGTGGCTCAGTGGATAGCAATCTCACCTCTGAGTTAGAAGGTTGTGGGTTCATAGAAACATAGAAAATAGGTGCAGGAGTAGGCCATTCGGCCCTTTGAGCCTGCACCACCATTCAATAAGATCATGTCTGATCATTCACCTCAGTACTCCTTTCCTGCTTTCTCTCCATACCCCTTGATCCCCTTAGCCATAAGGGCCATATCTAACTCCCTCTTGAATATATCCAATGAAATGGCATCAACAACTCTCTGCGATAGGGAATTCCACAGGTTAACAACTCTCTGAGTGATGAAGTTTCTCCTCATCTCAGTCCTAAATGGCCTATCCCTTATCCTAAGACTGTGTCCCCTGGTTCTGGACTTCCCCAACATCGGGAACATTCTTCCCACATCTAACCTGTCCCGCCCCGTCAGAATCTTACATGTTTCTATGAGACCCCCTCTCATCCTTCTAAACTCCAGTGTATAAAGGCCCAGTTGATCCAGTCTCTCCTCATACGTCAGTCCAGCCATCCCGGGAATCAGTCTGGTGAACCTTCGCTGCACTCCCTCAATAGCAAGAACGTCCTTCCTCAGATTAGGAGACCAAAACTGAACACAATATTCCAGGTGAGGCCTCACTAAGGCCCTGTACAATTGCAGTAAGACCTCCCTGCTCCTATACTCAAATCCCCTAGCTATGAAGGCCAACATACCATTTGCCTTCTTCACCGCCTGCTGTACCTGCATGCCAACTTTCAATGACTGCTGAACCATGAAACCCAGGTCTCGTTGCACCTCCCCTTTTCCTAATCTGTCACCATTCAGATAATATTCTGCCTTCATGTTTTTTCCCCCAAAGTGGATAACACACATTTATCCACATTATACTGCATCTGCCATGCATTTGCCCACTCATCCTGCAGCCCAGTTCAAGTCCCACTCCAGGAACTTGAGCACATAAATCTAGGTTGACACTACAGCGCAGTGCTGAGGGAGTGCTGCACTGTCGGAGGTGCCGTCTTTTGGATGGTTCTCAGGTGGACGTAAAAGATCCCAGGGCACTATTTCGAAGAAGAGCAGGGGAGTTATCTCCAGTGTCTTGGCCAATATTTATGTGATATATTCACAGCTTCCTAATTTATCCCTCAATCAACATAACAAAAACAGTTTAACTGGTCATTATCACATTGCTGTTGGTAGCAGTATGCTGTGCGCATATTAGCTGCTGCGTGTTCCACAGCGACCACATTTCAGAAGTACTTCATTGGCTGTAAAACGCTTTGAGCCGGTCGTGAAAGGCGCTATATAAATGCAAACCTTGCTTTCTTTTCTTTTCAAACTTCTATTTAAAAAGAGAGTGTTACCCCCTCCTCTCTCCTTTTGTGGTGGCTACTTACCACGCACACCCTGAGAGCAGGGGAGAGAGGCCGGTTGAGCTTGTCCCCAGGCTGCTGGGAAATGGACAAAAGCCACCAAAGGCAGCTCTCCCTGCAAGGCTCCTCTCTATTTTTCAGTGTGCAAGCTTCTGCTCAACACCTATCCACGACAGCACGACTAAGATCAGACACCAGCTCGATTACACTCCGTACCACAAAAACAGTGTTACCGCGCGCGACACGTCGCATCGAAATATCGGTGAGCGAGCGCTGGACATAGCCTAAAGCCCATTTATAACCGGGTTCTTTAATGCCATAGCAATCTATTTTTGAGGATAGTCGTTACATCTGTCCAAATGACAGCTTAGACAGCAAAGTGGAACCTGAAGGTACGAGACAAGTTTAAACTGCCGCTTTGGCTACTCAGTTATTAATGTGCTTAAACGTTTTAGTCTTGGCTGACCGACTGTCTACTCAAACTGCAAACTGCAAAGCACTGTTTCATTACACAAAATAATGGATCCATTTTGTCGTTTTGCAGTTCCTCTTTTATGATTTGATTGGAATATCCCTTCCGGCTTGCAAATGGAGTGTGAGCTGGAAGATTGACAGAAAAGTCCAAAGTCAAATAAGTCCTGTTACAAGAGCAATCAGCGTCCGTTACCGCTATTTAGTCACAGTTTTTAAGATTTTGACATCGTTCTACAGATTTTGAAACCCTAGAAGAGATACTGCCTCATGTGTTCACCTGCCTCTCATCACTAACCTCTGCTCCCAACAGTTTTCAACAGCCAAAATGATGCGAGTGAATTAGTTAATTCCTCAAAAAATTTCGAGTCAACCTATTGGCCCAGAAATTGCAGTTGGGGCCTTCCCGTGGACGAATGCTCCCGACCAGAAAAATTTCTACGAATCTACCTGTTGGTCCCGGAGGTTCGGAGACTTCTGGTCCTGGCCCTCTATGCAAAGGCCTTCGAAGACGCACACGTATCCCAGGAGCGTAAGGGTTTCTTACGCATCAATGGGATTACGTGGGCCGGCTCAAACTATCAGAGTAAGGGATCCCAGTCATAATTATGTGAGATGCGTATGTACGGAACCACCCATCGTATGAATGAGAATACCCTCAAAAGCACAAAAAAATTCACATATTTCAAATTAATAAGAATGGAATTTAATTCGTTGTTTAAAACTAAAATTTAATTTATTGAAAAATAAATTTACATATTTTAAAGTGTCTAAAAATAAACCTGTCTTATTTATTAATAGGATTTTAAATCATTTTTAAAAATGTGTTTTTTCTATACTTTAAAAGTTTTACGCTGATAAGAGCAGGCCTTACGCCTGCTTTTTTCAGTCACAAGAATTTGAAGGACATTTGCTGGGCAGGAGTTGGGCAAATAGCCCGCCTCTCCGCCCGCGGGTGTGGTGGATCTGTCGAGAGAATTATTGACAGATCGCAAGTGCCGGGTTTAGGCGCGTGCACTTCACATACCTAAACCCGGAACTTGCGGGGGACCCCACGGGCACGTGCGCTCCTCGTGCGCCCTCGTGGGGAAGCGCGAATTCATTGTCTGTACCGGCCCTCATCTGAATTTCACCTTATGGAATAGTGATTACTTAGAATCCCCAAAAGGCTGACACTCCAGTGCAGTACTGAACTGTCGGAGGTGCCGTCTTTCAGCTGAGACGTTAAACCGAGGCCCCGTCTGCCCTCTCAGATGGACGTAAAAGATCCCACGGCGCTATTTCGAAGAAGAGCAGGGGAGTTATTCCCGGTATCCTAGGCCAATAGTTATCCTCACTCAACATCATTAAAAACAGATTATCTGGTCATTATCACATTGCTGTTTCTGGGAGCTTGCTCTGCACAAATTGACTGCCGCGTTTCCTACATTACGACAGCGATCACCCTTCAAAAAAGTACTTCATTGGCTGTAAAACTTTTGTGACATCCTGCGGTCGTGAAAGGCGCTATAGAAATGCAAGTCTTTGTTTTATGTATTTCAGAACACCAGAGGTGCTTTACTCTAGCAGCTGCTGGAAATAAGTAAAATGGACTGTTAACTTCAGATTTTGTTCTGCCAACAAAAGCACAGGTGCGAAAATGCTGCCGTGAAGATTATCTGACGCTCAGTGAATTATTAATGCAACTATGTACAGTGGTATTAATCATTTTGATATAGCCAGAATCGTTCACAGCACCTATTGTCTTGGAATATGCAGCAATATTCCAGTGTTGTGCTGCCCAGTACTAGCTCGAGTGCAAGCATTCCTTCTACAGGCACAAAGTACATGACTACCCAGAGTTTAAAATCGTCCACATCAGACCAGGCCCTGGTTGAGCACCTTTGGCATGAATTCTGAACCCGCATTTTTATCTCCTGTTTAATTAGGCCCTGTCTGCTCTCTCACGTAAATGTAAAAGATGCCGTGGTACTATTTTCTTAACTGATAAGGGAATAAGAGGTTATAGGGAGCAGGCAGGGAAGTGGACCCGAGTCCACGATCAGATCAACCATGATCGTATTAAATGGCGGAGCAGGCTCGAGGGGCCGTATGGCCGACTCCTGCTCCTATTTCTTATGTTCTTATGTACTCTCCTGTCACCAAGCCTGTGTAGTCCTGCCCCACTGCCAGGGCAGAGCCACTGCAGATAGGGGCAGTCTATATAGTTTGGGGGTGGGGGAGGGGGAAAGTCCTCAACATTGACCCCATGAAGTCTCCTGGTTTCAAGATAAACATGGGCATGGAAACCTCCTGTGATCATCACCTACTGCCCTCCCTCAGCTGATGAATCAGTACTCCTCCATGTTACATACAGCACAGAAACAGGCTATTCAGCCCAACTGGTTGACGCCAGCGTCTACGCTCCACACAAGCCTTTGGAGAAAGCATGGATGGTAGCAATTATACAGAATGTCCTCGTTTCTCATTCTTCCAAATTACGGTTGTAAGGGAAATTCTATAGCCAGGGGTATAGATAGCCTATTTTGTAGTTGTGACTGGGATTCACAAATGGTATGTTGCCTCCCTGATGCCAGGATGCAGGACATCACGGAATGGGTGGAACGACTGTACAGGGAGGGAGAGCAGCCAAACAGCGCTGCCAATGTTGTAACCAATGACAACCAATAAATACACTGGAGATTTTGCAGAGGAGTTTGAAAAATAATATCTCATGGGTGGAAATCTCCAAGTTGCTTCATTTGCTATGTACTGGACAGATTGGCAGAAACATTAGCAAGGTCAATGCTGCAGGAGGGAAGATTTCCATTCTTGGGGCACTGGAGCAAGTTCCTGAACTAGGGGAGGCTTTACCAAAGGGACAGTCTTCACCTAAATCAAAGTGGCACGAACTATCCTTATGGCAAGGGTAAATAGAACAAGGAGGAAGGATTTAAACTAATTTGGCAGCGGGAAATTATTTGATCAACAAGACGATAATATCAAAGGAGAAAGAAAGAGAGAAAAAAAACAAGAGAGAGAGAGAAAGAATGAGATAAAAACACTTGTAGAAAGAGTTCAGGATACCAAAAGATTTAATGAGAAAAGCAATAAATTGCTGTCAGGATTGAGTGGTATGTATGTGAATGCACAAAACATGCATTAATAACTATGGAGCGATACTACATATTATTTAAGAACATAAGAAATAGGAGCGGGAGGAGGCCATTCGGCCCCTCGAGCTCCGCCATTCAATAAGATCATGACTGATCTTCTACCTCAACTCCACCTTCCCGCACTATCCCCATATTCCTTGATTCCTTTGGTATCGAAACATCTAGCAATATCTACCTTGAATATACTCAACGACTGAGTAGAAAATTCCAGAGATTCACAAGAAATTTCTCTTCATCTCAGTCCTAAATGGCCGGCCCCACATTCTGAGACGGTAACCCTGAGTTCTAGACTCCCCAGCCAGGGGAAACATCCTCCCATCTACCCTGTCAAGCCCTGCAAGAATTTTGAATGTTTCAATGAAATCACCTCTCATTCTTCTAAACTCTAGAGAATATCGGCCTAGTCTACTCAATCTCTCCTCACAGGAGAATCCCCCTCATCCCAGGAATCGGTCTGGTGAACCTTCGTTGCATGGCAAATATATCCTTCCTTAGGTAAGGAGACTAAAACTGTGCACATTACTCCAGGTGTGGTTTCATCTGGGCCCTATATAAGTGCAGAAAGACTATTTATAAAACAAAAGTTGGGTGGGGTGGCAGTGACAGTAAAGGATTCTATCATAGCACAAGAACATAACTGCGTTAAGGCAGAATCCATATAGACAGTTAAGAAATAGCAAGGGAAACACTATGGGCCCAAGTTTCCACATGATAAAAAACGGGCGCCCCTCCGAGCTGGGCGCCCGTTTTTCGCGCCTAAAACGGCGCCGGAAAAAAAACGAACGATTCTGGAGCGCTTTGCAGCTCCTGGTTTGCCTGGCGTGGCGCCCAGGGGGGGCGGAGCCTACACTCGCGCCGATTTTGTAAGTGGGAGGGGGCGGGTACTATTTAAATTAGTTTTTTTCCTGCCGGCAACGCTGCGCGTGCGCGTTGGAGCGTTCGCGCATGCTCAGTGTGAAAAAAAACATTGGCACTCGGCCATTTTTGTAGTTCTTTGTAGCTGTTTAGTTTTTTAACATTTTTTAATTAAAGTACATTGCCATCAACACAGAGGCTTCTTGTAGCAGTGAGAAGGCTGCAGGAAGCCTCAGAGAGTTGAGGCAGCCGTTTCCCGACGACCTCTCCCTTTTGCCGTCGGGAAATGGCTCCTCAATTTCTGAGGCATCCTGCAGCCTTCTCTCTTTCCCGCCAGCTGTCTGGAACGGCTCCATTCCCTTCCCACCCACCCCCCACCTTCGGTCGGCTGGCTCCCTTTCCCCCCCCCCCCCCCGCGTTCGGTCGGCTGGCTCCCTCCCCCTCCTCCCCTGCGTTCAGACGGCTCCCTTCCCTTCCCTTCCCCCCCCCGCGTTCGGTCGGCTCCCTTCCCTTCCCCCTTCCCCCCTCCCCCGCGTTCGGTCGGCTCCCTTCCCTTCCCCCTTCCCCCCTCCCCCGCGTTCGGTCGGCTCCCTTCCCTTCCCCCTTCCCCCCTCCCCCGCGTTCGTCGGCTCCCTTCCCTTCCCCCCTCCCCCGCGTTCGTCGGCTCCCTTCCCTTCCCCCCTCCCCCGCGTTCGTCGGCTCCCTTCCCCCCCCCCTCCCCCGCCACCCCACCACCCCGGCCCGCGTTCGGTCGGCTCCCTCCTCCCCCACCTCCTTCGGTCAGCTCCCTCGTTTTGTGAGGCTTGCTGCAGAATTCTCCCTGGCTGAAGCACTTTCACACAGGTAGGAAGATGGTTTATTTAATCTTTTCTTTGCTTATAAATGTTTATTCAGGTTGGATTTATTTGTATAATATTTGTAGAAGTATAAATAAGGATTGATTGTAGAATTTAATGACTTCCCTTCCCCCCCCACCTCGTTCTGGACGCCTGATTTGTAACCTGCGCCTGATTTTTTAATGTGTAGAACAGGTTTTCTCAGTTCTACAAAAATCTTCACTTGCTCCATTCTACTTTAGTTTGGAGTACATTTTCACTGTGGAAACTTTCAAATCAGGCGTCAGTGGCCGGACTCGCCCCCTTTTGAAGAAAAAATTCTGTTCCAAAGTAGAACTGTTATACCTGACTAGAACTGCAGAAAAAAAATGTGGAGAATTGCGATTTCTAAGATATTCCGTTCTCCACCAGTTGCTCCTAAAAATCAGGCGCAAATCATGTGGAAACTTGGGCCCATAAATTCTTAATGTACATTATAGGTCAAACAGTGGAGATCAAAGAGGGGATCACAGAGATATACACAAGATAATATTAAATGATTTTAAGTATTCTCAGATAGAATGGAGGTGAGCAAAACGTAAATGGAATGGAGTGGTTAATCTTTTTCCCTCCAACCTTGAATCTCTATGAAGTTATTCATTTTTTATGATAACCATTTTTTGGAACAGGTAGAAATACAAGGCTCAATTTTCCCCAAAGCATTTTTTTTGGCATAACTGAAGAGTTACACCCGATTTTTTTAGGGCCCCAAGTACCCTAAAAAAAAGTGTTGTAAGTTTCCCATTGGATCTCTTCATTTTGGCGCGGCCTAACCCGAAGGGGTGGAGCCTTGATCTGCGCCAAAAAGATCGGGCTGCTATGGTAACCAGGGACACAATGAGAGCTGAGGCTGCAAAGTGAAGCATACAGCCAGCTCCCAACACATTCAAAGAATTGAAAAACACATAGCACCAACTTACCTCCAAACCCGCCCAAAGGCTGTTCGGTCCGGTCCCATTCTCAGTCGCCGGTTGGGTCTCTCTCTCTCTCTCCTCCGCACTATGTATGTGAACCGAGAATGGGACCGGACAGCCTTCTTGTGTGTGAGAACTGGGGACCGAGAATGGGACCAGACAGCCTTCCTGTGTATATGAACTGGGGACTGAGAATGGGACCGGACAGCCTTCTTGTGTGTGAGAACTGGGGACTGAGAATGGGACCAGACAGCCTTCCTGTGTATATGAACTGGGGACTGAGAATGGGACCGGACAGCCTTCTTGTGTGTGAGAACTGGGGACCGAGAATGGGACCAGACAGCCTTCCTGTGTATATGAACTGGGGACTGAGAATGGGACCGGACAGCCTTCCTGTGTATATGAACTGGGGACTGAGAATGGGACCGGACAGCCTTCTTGTGTGTGAGAACTGGGGACCGAGAATGGGACCAGACAGCCTTCCTGTGTATATGAACTGGGGACTGAGAATGGGACCGGACAGCCTTCCTGTGTATATGAACTGGGGACTGAGAATGGGACCGGACAGCCTTCCTGTGTATATGAACTGGGGACTGAGAATGGGACCGGACAGCCTTCCTGTGTATATGAACTGGGGACTGAGAATGGGTCCGGACAGCCTTCCTGTGTATATGAACTGGTGACTGAGAATGGGACCGGACAGCCTTGCTGTGTATATGAACTGGGGACTGAGAATGGGACCAGACAGCCTTCCTGTGAATGGGACCGGACAGCCTTCCTGTGTATATGCACTGGGGACTGAGAATGGGACCGGGCAGCCTTCCTGTGTATATGAACTGGGGACTGAGAATGGGACCGGACAGCCTTCCTGTGTATATGAACTGGGGACTGAGAATGGGACCAGACAGCCTTCCTGTGTATATGAACTGGGGACTGAGAATGGGATCGGACAGCCTTCCTGTGTATATGAACTGGGGACTGAGAATGGGACCAGACAGCCTTTCTGTGAATGGGACCGGACAGCCTTCCTGTGTATATGAACTGGGGACTGAGAATGGGACCGGACAGCCTTCCTGTGTATATGAACTGGGGACTGAGAATGGGACCGGACAGCCTTCTTATGTATATGAACTGGGGACTGAGAATGGGACCGGACAGCCTTCTTGTGTGTGAGAACTGGGGACCGAGAATGGGACCGGACAGCCTTCTTGTGTATATGAACTGGGGACTGAGAATGGGACCGGACAGCCTTCTTGTGTGTGAGAACTGGGGACCGAGAATGGGACCAGATAGCCTTCCTGTGTATATGAACTGGGGACTGAGAATGGGACCGGACAGCCTTCCTGTGTATATGAACTGGGGACTGAGAATGGGACCGGACAGCCTTCCTGTGTATATGAACTGGGGACTGAGAATGGGACCGGACAGCCTTCCTGTGTATATGAACTGGGGACTGAGAATAGGACCGGACAGCCTTCCTGTGTATATGAACTGGGGACTGAGAATGGGACCGGACAGTCTTCCTGTGTATATGAACTGGGGACTGAGAATGGGACCAGACAGCCTTCCTGTGAATGGGACCGGACAGCCTTCCTGTGTATATGCACTGGGGACTGAGAATGGGACCGGACAGCCTTCCTGTGTATATGAACTGGGGACTGAGAATGGGACCGGACAGCCTTCCTGTGTATATGAACTGGGGACTGAGAATGGGACCAGACAGCCTTCCTGTGAATGGGACCGGACAGCCTTCCTGTGTATATGAACTGGGGACTTAGAATGGGACCAGACAGCCTTCCTGTGTATATGAACTGGGGACTGAGAATGGGACCGGACAGCCTTCCTGTGTATATGAACTGGGGACTGAGAATGGGATCGGACAGCCTTCCTATGTATATGAACTGGGGACTGAGAATGGGACCGGACAGCCTTCCTGTGTATATGAACTGGGGACTGAGAATGGGACCAGACAGCCTTCCTGTGAATGGGACCGGACAGCCTTCCTGTGTATATGAACTGGGGACTGAGAATGGGACCGGACAGCCTTCCTGTGTATATGAACTGGGGACTGAGAATGGGACCGGACAGCCTTCTTGTGTGTGAGAACTGGGGACCGAGAATGGGACCAGATAGCCTTCCTGTGTATATGAACTGGGGACTGAGAATGGGACCGGACAGCCTTCCTGTGTATATGAACTGGAGAATGGGACCGGACAGCCTTCCTGTGTATATGAACTGGGGACTGAGAATGGGACCGGACAGCCTTCCTGTGTATATGAACTGGGGACTGAGAATAGGACCGGACAGCCTTCCTGTGTATATGAACTGGGGACTGAGAATGGGACCGGACAGCCTTCCTGTGTATATGAACTGGGGACTGAGAATGGGACCAGACAGCCTTCCTGTGAATGGGACCGGACAGCCTTCCTGTGTATATGAACTGGGGACTGAGAATGGGACCGGACAGCCTTCTTGTGTGTGAGAACTGGGGACCGAGAATGGGACCGGACAGCCTTCTTGTGTATATGAACTGGGGACTGAGAATGGGACCGGACAGCCTTCTTGTGAATGGGACCGGACAGCCTTCCTGTGTATATGAACTGGGGACTTAGAATGGGACCAGACAGCCTTCCTGTGAATGGGACCGGACAGCCTTCCTGTGTATATGAACTGGGGACTGAGAATGGGACCGGACAGCCTTCCTGTGTATATGAACTGGGGACTGAGAATGGGACCGGACAGCCTTCCTATGTATATGAACTGGGGACTGAGAATGGGACCGGACAGCCTTCCTGTGTATATGAACTGGGGACTGAGAATGGGACCAGACAGCCTTCCTGTGTATATGAATTGCGGACCGAGAATGAGACCGGACAGCCTTCCTGTGTGTGAGAACCGGGGACCGAGAATGGGATCGGACAGCCTTCCTGTGTGTGAGAACCGGGGACCGAGAATGGGATCGGACAGCCTTCCTGTGTATATGAACTCGGACTGAGAATGGGACCGGACAGCCTTCCTGTGTATATGAACCGGGGACCGAGAATGGGATCGGACAGCCTTCCTGTGTATATGAACCGGGGACCGAGAATGGGATCGGACAGCCTTCCTGTGTATATGAACTCGGACTGAGAATGGGACCGGACAGCCTTCCTGTGTATATGAACCGGGGACCGAGAATGGGATCGGACAGCCTTCCTGTGTATATGAACCGGGGACCGAGAATGGGATCGGACAGCCTTCCTGTGTATATGAACTCGGACTGAGAATGGGACCGGACAGCCTTCCTGTGTATATGAACCGGGGACCGAGAATGGGATCGGACAGCCTTCCTGTGTATATGAACCGGGGACCGAGAATGGGATCGGACAGCCTTCCTGTGTATATTAACTCGGACTGAGAATGGGACCGGACAGCCTTCCTGTGTGAGAGAACCGGGGACCGAGAATGGGACCGGACAGCCTTCCTGTGTATATGAACTCGGACTGAGAATGGGATCGGACAGCCTTCCTGTGTATATGAACCGGGGACTGAGAATGGGGCCGGACAGCCTTCCTGTGTGAGAGAACAGGGGACCGAGAATGGGACCGGACAGTCTTCGGGCAGGGTTGGAGATAAGTTGCTGCTATGTGTTTTTCAATTCTCAGTGTGTCCGGGCATCTGCTGCGCCGATTTCCTTAACTCTAGGGAAGGTTTTTCAGGACAAGCCACATACGCTGGCCTAATCAGAACTGGAGTAACTCTCAGCTGGCTAAACTTCCCTAAATGGCCAGAAGTGGCGTAGGTGGCTGGTTACGCCTCCTTTGGCTGAAAAAAAAACTGACTTAAAAAATTCGTAACTGAGTTACGCTGGTGCAAACTGATTGGGGAAACTGGGGATTTTTAAGTTAGGCCAGAAAAAGCAGCCTGCTCCAAAAAAAACGGCGCAAATACTGGGGAAAGTTGACCCCACAGAGACGTCGCAACATTGAACGAGGCCGCTCGGCCCAAAGAATCCGTGTCAGCATTTTAACACCACACAAACAAATTCATCGCATCACATTTACCCAACCTGTTCTCAAAACCATTCAACCCCTTTTCCTTCATCTACCAATCCAATTGAATCTTGAATATTGCCATGGTTTCTCCCTCAGCCACCCATCCTGGGAGTGAATTGCACAGCCTCACAGCTCTGTGTGAAGGTGGCCTCTGCCCTCCGTTCTAAATCTCTGACAGTTAATCTTGTATCTATGGCCCCTCAACTCCTGGAAACAATCCAAGAGTTTAGGACTGAAAGCAGGAAAAAGCTTTTATAGAATTACAGAAATTTACGGCACAGTAGGAGGCCATTTGGCCCATCGAGTCTGTGTCGGCACATTGTGTGTCTGCAACATCGGGCTGCGAGACTGTGAAACGCAGAGTTAGGGATTAAAGCGCAGACCATGTCAACATCAAAGAACAGGTTAGGCAGGTGACTGAAGGAAAGGGAATTAGACACAATGTGGGAGGCACATGGCATTCGGACTAATGTTAATGTGGAGCATAAAGACCAACACAGTTGGGCCCAATGGCCTGTTCCCTTGCTGTAATTTCTTTGTAATTTCTATGTAATTCCAAGCGATTCATGGTTGGAAAATTGTGCGCCAAGTTTGGCTGAATTTCCGATACGCGCTCTTAGTTGCTGGGGCAGGCCCAGTAGCAGCTACATCAACAGCACAGTCCTCTCTGGAGGAACCAAATACAGGTGTGACGTCCGAAATCCGGAAACCTCGCGACCGAGTGCAGGGGAAAGGCGAGGTAGGTTGGGCTGCTGAGGTAAGGAGGTGAGATTGGGCCGCCGAGGTAAGGGGGGGGGGGGTCGAGCTGCTGAGAGGTGGGGGGGGGGGGGGGGAAGGTGGCTGAGCTGCTGAAGTAAGGGGGGAGGGGGGGGTCGAGCTGCTGAGGAAAGGGGGGGGTCGAGTTGCTGAGGAAAGGGGGGGGGTCGAGTTGCTGAGGAAGGGGGGGGGTCGAGCAACTGAGGAAAGGGGGGGGTCGAGTTGCTGAGGAAGGGGGGGGGTCGAGTTGCTGAGGAAGGGGGGGGTCGAGCAACTGAGGAAAGGGGGGGGGTCGAGCTGCTGAGGAAAGGGGGGGGTCGAGCAACTGAGGAAAGGGGGGGGTCGAGCTGCTGAGGAAAGGGGGGGGTCGAGCAGCTGAGGAAAGGGGGGGGTCGAGCTGCTGAGGAAAGGGGGGGGGGGTCGAGCTGCTGAGGAAAGGGGGGGTCGAGCTGCTGAGGAAAGGGGGGGGTCGAGCAACTGAGGAAAGGGGGGGGGTCGAGCTGCTGAGGAAAGGGGGGGGTCGAGCAGCTGAGGAAAGGGGTGGGTCGAGCAGCTGAGGAAAGGGGGGGGTCGAGCAACTGAGGAAAGGGGGGGGTCGAGCAGCTGAGGAAAGGGGTGGGTCGAGCAGCTGAGGAAAGGGGTGGGTCGAGCTGCTGAAGTGGGGGGGGAGGGGAGGGGAGGGGAGGGGAGGGAGGGCGAGCTGCTGAGGAAAGGGGGGGAGGGGGAAGAGGTCGGGCTGCTGAGGAAAGGGGGGGGGAGGGGGAGGAAAGGGGGGGGGGGAAGAGGTCGGGCTGCTGAGGAGGAAAGGGGGGGGGAGGGGGGGGAAAGAGGTCGGGCTGCTGAGGAAAGGGGGGTGAGGGGGGGAAGAGGTCGGGCTGCTGAGGAGGAAAGGGGGGGGGAGGGGGGGGAAGAGGTCGGGCTGCTGAGGAAAGGGGAGGGGAGGGGGGGGAAAGGGGGGGGAGGGGGGGAAGAGGTCGGGCTGCTGAGGAGGAAAGGGGGGGGAGGGGGGAAGAGGTCGGGCTGCTGAGGAGGAAAGGGGGGGGAGGGGGGGGAAGAGGTCGGGCTGCTGAGGAAAGGGGGCGAGGTCGGTCCGCCAAGAGCCGGAGCAAGCTGGTGCTGCTGTGAGGCCGGGGCGCTGAGGTCAGGGGGAGTCCGGATTTCGGAACATTTTCCGGATGACCCCGCCACGGATCAGTCCGGATTCCAGAACATTCCGAACTTTGGAACTCCAGATTTCGGATGCTCAATTGGTAGCACAATTCAGTCTGGCACCAGCATATGTTTAGGGAAAGCCATCAGCTGTTCACTATGGTAACAACTTTATTTTACTGCCCAATTTTCAGGTTACATCAATACTACACTCCGGCTCAGGAACTGTAAGCCTGACTCTCCCACACCAACCCAACTGACTTTTAACATCTAACCGAGGGGAGAGCAGACTCCAGGGGCCGAATGGCCTACAACTGCACCTACTTCTTATGTTGAGAGTTATTCCTGAGCAGACAGTAAGTTTGCTGCAACCAAATCACAATTTCTCTACTGAGACTACGCAGTAAACTGTTGATCATGAACCAGAGTTACAAGCACTCAACCCTCACCAAAATAAAAAAAACGGAATATTTCTCAATAAATTAACCACATTGGAGAATTATTCTGCAGAACTCTTCAATGTTTCAACTATTTTATAACAAACAGAATTTGACATACACGTGCTTTTTTCACATCAACAAATATTAAGACAGAAAACAGTAAAAAAAAATTGATTGCACAAATTAACAAAGGTCGTTCTCAATAACCCGTGTTCCAAGTAGTAAGAATTCCAGTACGAGGATATTCGATATTTAAAGAGAACATAAATTATTGCAGGGAAGTGCACTTTCTGAAACACTCCCCATCAGATGATATTATACTCGGCAAGTACTTCACCGGCAGTACGTTTGATACGGCTCGAGTGCTTGATTGCTCCCAGGTCAATGTGAAGGTCTGATCCTTCTTAAAATGAATGGGAACACTCCCCATCAGTGATGTTGTGGGAAGGATGGGCACGGATTTGAGGGGAAAGAAAGACTTGGACTTACACAGTGCCTTTCACGCCCACCGGACATCTCAAAGCACTTTACAGCCAATGAAATACTTTTATAGTTTAGTCACTGTTTTAATGTAGGAAACGCGGCAGCCAATTTGCGCACAGCAATGTGATAATGGCCAGATAATCTATTTTAGCGATATTGATTGAGGGATAAATATTGGCCAGAACACCGAGGATAAATCCCCTGCTCTTCTTTGAAATAGTGCCGTGGGATCTTTTACATCCACCTGAGAGCGCAGACGGGGCCTCAGTTTAATGTCTCATCCAAAAGACGGCACCTCTGACAGTGCAGCACTCCCTCCGCACTGCACTGGAGTGTCAGCCTAGATTTTTTTGCTCAAATCTCTGGAGTGGGATTTGAACCCACAACCTTCTGACTCCGAGGCGAGAGTGTTACCCACTGAGCCACAGCTGACACCGCCACTTTTGCAGCGCAATGACCATCTCCGACGAGCTAGAGTCTAATCACCGTCCCATAACATTCAACGGCTTTACGGAAACGTTAGTACAGTTATACCTCTCCAGTCCGGCAACCCTTGACACTGACCGGTGTCGGACCAGAGAATTTTCCGGACCACGGGATGTCACGCCGACCCTAGTGTTGTCAGCAGTACCCAAGGCAACAACCTGGCCACGTTCTGCGCATGCGCTGCACAGAAGCCGACTGCGCAGCATTTCCCGGGCCCAGCTTCGGCGCCTCAGTCAGCCGGCACGCTCCTCACTCCCTCTCCTCGCCAAACCAACCTCGAAGGGAACATCGGAGGCAGTGGGGGGGGCGGGATGAAGAGGAATAGCCAGCCCCAGGACACAGCGCGGGTCGCGACCCCCTACCGGGAATGTTGCCGGACCAGAGAGTTCTGGACTGGAGGGGTACAACTTGTATAGTGGTAATGGGCTCAAAATTGGCCCCTGCCGATTTTTGGCGCACTCACCCGAGATACGCCGCTTTTCCACGACTCCAAGCGCGCTGAAAATCTGCCTCCCGACTTTGGCCGCAGTCCGGCCTTTCTCCAGTGGTGGCGTAACGTAGCCAGTGGATTCGGGGGCGGAGCCAGCATGGAGGCGCTGAAAACAGTGCCGGGACGTCTGCACATGCGTGTCCGAGTGTGCGCACATGTGCAGTAGCTCCTCGCCCCCAGCACGTCCTGCAGCCTGTCTGAGAGGGACCTATCCCTGGCCGAGTGGTCCCCGGGTCGTCCCGCCCCTATCTCTGGCCGAGTGGTCTCCTGTACCGGCCTGCTGTGTAAGTCGCTGCTTGTGTTCGTGGTTTAAACTACTGTGATTAAGATGGCCAGGGTCAATGTCAGGAAGAGTAGTGTTAAATAGGTTTTAATTAAGCCTTGCTGGGGTTGAGTAGAAAGTTTAATCATCGGTGTTTGGTGAATAAGGGGGCTTTTTGGTCCAGTTTTTTCATTTCAGGTTTGGTCGGGCGGGACCTCTTATAATAGTAAAGCAAGAGGCAATGTTTTTGGTAAACAGGTGGAGTTTATGTTTGCCGAGTTCCTTTATTTTCTTTTAATCTTTCCTTAAAACTTTATGTCTTGGTGCTTTAGGTGCAGGTCTTCTCCGCTTCCTTATATTTTTTTATTTGTTACTGAATGCTTATTACTTTTTGTGTGTTTTTTAGTGCTTTGTAAGACTTGGTGCTATAGAATGTACTAACCTGCGCTGATTTCTTAACTCGCCGCAAGGGTTTTCTGAAGTGGCCATATACGCCGGCCTAAGTAGATTTGAAGTAACTATTAGCTGGCCAAAGTGGCCTAAATGGCCAAAACTGGCGTAGGTGGCTGGGAACGCCCCCTTTTGAGAAAGAAAAATGAAACTAAAAAAATCGTAACTAACTCACTTACTCTGGAGCACGTTTATTGGGGAAAGTGGGGATTTTTAACTTACGCCAGAAAAACCAAGTTACTCGGAAAAAAACCGGATCAATTCCTGGCCAATTTTGAGCCCAATGTTATTGGACTAATAATCCAGAGATCTGGACTAATGATCCGGAGGCAAGAGTTCAACAGGAGGTTGGAGACAGGACAGCAGTTTGCAAGGTCAGATACAAGGTAATAGTTGAAGTAAAAATTAGAATTATGTCCGTTCTACTTGTAAAAAAACATAGGGGTGCGAATTGCAGTTGGAGGCTTACTTCATACGAATGCCTCTGACTCAAAAAAAAAATCTACGAAAATACCTGGTGATCCCGGAGGAACGTAGGATTCCGGTCAGGGGACCTTCACTCACTGCGCAGCGTACGGGAACATGTCTTCCACGTACGTACGTCTAGATTGGAATCACGTGGGCCTGGATCACCAATGAACATCAAGTATTCTTATTGATAATAATGGGAACTCCGTTTGTACGAGGTCTCATTACTATCAATGAGAATCCCCCAAATCACCGAAACACAGCATAATAAATTTTAAAATACCTCACATTTATTATTTTATAAAAAAAATATATATTTTTTGGAAATTTTTTGAATGTGTGTTAATAGAGTTAAAAATAAACTTATCTTAATGAACAGGGTTTTTAATATAAAAGTGAAAGATTAAATTTAATTTTTCTATGTTTTTAAAAAGTGTTACGCTGGAAAAAGTAAGCTATATGCCTGCTTTTACCAGGCATAAACGTTTGAAGTACATTCACCTCATTATGGTGTATAAAATTTTGAGGGGCCTGGATATAGTGGATAGCAAGGGCCTATTTTTCTTGGTGAAGGGGTCAGTTACGAGGGGGGCATAGTTTTAAGGTGGTTGGTGGAAGGTTCAGAGGGGATTTGAGGGAAAGCTTCTTCACGCAGAGGGTTGTGGGGGTCTGGCACTCACTGCTGGAAGGGTGGTGGATGCAGAAACCCTCACCACATTTAAAAGGTGCATGGATGGGCACCTGAAGTGCCGTAACCTGCAGGGTTACTGACCTAGAGCTGGCAAGTGGAATTAGACTGGATAACCTCCTGTTGCCTGGCGCAGACACGATGGTAAGTACAGCAGGGAATCGAATACGGCCAGGGTGGTCTCCTGGACTAGTTTCGATCGCCTGGATGGGTCGGAGAAGAATTTTCCCAGAATTTTTCCCCCCAACTGGCCTGGGTTTTTATCTGTTTTTTTGCCTCTCCCAGGGGTGGAGTGTAGAATGTTTTGGTGCAAGTAGAGTCGCAGTTGTGTGGGGCAGACTGGTTGGGCTGGATGCTCTTTACCTGTCCGCCATTGTTCATGGGTTTATATGTAACCATCAGGGCTGCTGACAGAGGGCGGTGTGGCTCTTTGTCGGCCGGCGCGGACACGATGGGCCGAAATGGCGGCCTCCTGCGCTGTAAATTTCTAGGTTTCTATTTGCTGGGCAGGAGTTGGGCAAACAGCCCAATCTCTGCCCCGCGGATGTCCTTCCTGCGGCGATGCGTAGAATCAGTCGAAAGAAATTTTGGCGGGTCGGAAAAGCTGGTTCTTGGCACATGCGCATCGCGAGGCCTCGCCGGTGCGTGCGCATTTCGTACGGACCCGGTGAGGCCGCAATTGTCGGCCAAATAGGTTAAAACAATTCAGGACCTGCATGATTGCAAATGTAGTGGAGCAACACATTGTTCTTTCTGCCTGCTTTGCTTCCTCCAGGTCCCCCTGCACCTGACGCACCATTCACGTCCAATCTTGTGCCAATAATGCGATCCAGCTAGCTACGAGTCAGTGCCCAAAACATCTTGGCTAATTTTTAAAAATACCATATACATCTAATCTAATAAATCACTTCAGCTAACTATTCAGTTCAGGTGTATTGTTTAAAATACATACATTCAAACTTAAAAAGCACTAATTGTTCATTGCTGAACTATAATGCTATTCATCATTGAACCAACATGGGAGAACAGTGAATAGGATGCCATGCATTCAATCGACATGGTTTTTGGAGGTCAACCATCTCAGCCCAAGGACATCGCTTCAGGAGTTCCTCAGGGCAGTGTCCTAGGCCCAACCATCCTCAGCTGCTTCACCAATGACCTTCCCGCCATCATAAGGTCAGAAGTGGGGATATTCGCTGATGATTGCACAGTGTTCAGTTCCATTCGTAACTCCACAGATAATGAGGCAGTCTATTCCCGCTTGCAACAAGACCTGGACGACATTCAGGGATGGCTGGGCTGATAAACGTCAAGTAACATTCGTGCCACCCAATGACCATCTCCAACAAACGAGAGTCTAACCACCGCCCCTTGACATTCAACGGCATTACCATCGCTGAATCCCCCACAATCAACATCCTCTGAGGTCACCATTGACCAGAAACTTAACTGGACCAGCCACATAAACACCGTGGCAACGAGAGCGGGTCAGAGGCTGGGTATTCTGCGACAAGTGTCTCACCTCCTGACTCCCCAAAGCCTTTCCACCATCTCCAAGGCACAAGCCAGGAGTGTGATGGAATACTCTCCACTTGCCTGGATGAGTGCAGCTCCAATAACACTCAGTAAGCTCGACAGCATCCAGGACAAAGCAGCCCGCTTGATTGGCACCCTATCCACCACCTTAAACATTTACTCCCTCCACCACCGGCACACCGTGGCTGCAGTGTGTACCATCTACAAGATGCACTGCAGCAACTCACCAAGGCTTCTTCGGCAGCACCTCCCAAACCCGTGACCTCTACCACCTAGAAGGACATGGGCAACAGGCGCATGGGAACACCATCACCTGCAAGTTCCCCTCCAAGTTAAACAGCACGGGGAGAGGACAGGAACTCGTGGGGGAGAAGCCAGCAGAGGCAGTGCTGGAGCTACAGCAGATCCAGGCCTTTGACCAACTCCAACTCCTCTACAGAGGACCATCTAGGCTTGCAATTCTCTCAGAACTCTCTCGCAATCAAAGCAGTGACAAGCATGGTCTACTCCATCCTGGTTCAGTGACAAATAGCGTCTTCCAAAATGAGAATTTCCAACTGCGTCTTTCCACCAGTCATTGAGGACTAGTATTTCAGATGGTGATTGTGTAATTGAAATGGACTGAAAATTCTTAACATAAACCAAATGGTTTGCATTATGATTTAATGCTAAGATTGAAAGTACTAATAGTTCCTACTTGTTCTTGCATACCTAAAACGGCTGTTATTAACTAATAAATGTATGTTGCATCCTGACTTGGAAGTATATCGCCGTTCCTTCATTGCCGCTGGGTCAAAATCCTGGAACTCCCTCCCTAACGGCACTGTGGAAGTTCCTTCACCACACGGACTGCAGCGGTTCAAGGCGGCGGCTCACCATCACAATTGAGGGGCAATTAGGGATGGGCAATAAATGCTGGTCACATCCCATGAACAAATTTTTTTTAAACTATGATTTTGCAAAGCATAATTCAGATTGGACCTCTCTGGTCCAGCACCCTCAGGACCTGACCGTTGCCGGAACAGAGAATTTTCCGAACCACGGGAGGTCACGCCAAGCCTAGCCTTACCGGTACCTGCAGAGTGTGCCCGGGCTCCTGAACCCCTCCGCCACACTCCGGCTCTGGCCTCGCTCTCTCTCTCTCTCCGTATAGAAATCTCTCAGCCACATTTGTTAATTAACACGCTGGTTTGGTGCTTTTTTTTTTTATAAACCCTCCTCTCCCTCAGGCCCAGCTTCGGCGCCTCAGTCAACCGCCTGTCCTTCCCTTGCCCGGCCACCTCACTGAAGCACGGGAAACCGGGACGCCACGCACGCAAAGCGGCAGTTGCGCACTGATCAGCGAGAGCCGGGGAGCCGATGCCGAAGCCAAACCACGGATGTTTCCGGACCAGAGAGGTCCAACCTGTAGCATAATGGTGAGTGCGTAAAGTTTAAACTATCATAGAATCATAGAAGTTTACATCACGGAAGGAGGCCATTTCGGCCCATCGCGTCCGCGCTGGCCAACAAGAGGCTATCCAGCCTAATCCCACTTTCCAGCTCTTGGTCCGTAACCCTGCAGGTTACGGCACTTTGAAAAAACACTGGGGTAAACTGCCGGTGGGAGCAAGCCGAGGTCATGAATAGCACTGAAGTGTACTGGCTTCACTGCTGACTTTTCTTGTCGTTTGTACCATAAGAACATAAGAAATAGGAGCAAGAGTAGGTCATACGGCCCCTCGAGCCTGCTCAGCCATGTAACTGCATTAAATGTAGTACCTCCAAATCTGCTGATGACACTAAGTTGGGTGGCAGTGTGAGCTACGAGGAGGATGTTATGAGGCTGCAGAGTGATTTGGATAGGTTAGGTGAGTGGGCAAACGCATGGCCGATGAAGTATAATGTGGATAAATGTGAGGTTATCCACTTTGGTGATAAAAACAGAGAGACAGACTATTATCTGAATGGTGACAGATTAGGAAAAGGGGAGGTGCAACGAGACCTGGGTGTCATGGTAATCAGTCATTGAAGGTTGGCATGCAGGTACAGCAGGCGGTTAAAAAAGCAAATGGCATGTTGGCCTTCATAGCGAGGGGATTTGAGTACAGGGGCAGGGAGGTGTTACGACAGTTGTACAGGGCCTTGGTGAGGCCACACCTGGAGTATTGTGTACAGTTTTGGTCTCCTAACTTGAGGAAGGACATTCTTGCTATTGAGGGAGTGCAGCGAAGGTTCACCAGACTGATTCCCGGGATGGTGGGATTGACATATCAAGAAAGACTGAATCAACTGGGCTTGTATTCATTGGAGTTCAGAAGAATGAGAGGGGATCTCATAGAAACGTTTAAAATTCTGACGGGTTTAGACAGGTTAGATGCAGGAAGAATGTTCCCAATGTTGGGGGAAGTCGAGAACCAGGGGTCACAGTCTAAGGATAAGGGGTAAGCCATTTAGGACCGAGATGAGGAGAAACTTCTTCACCCAGAGAATGGTGAACCTGTGGAATTCTCTACCACAGAAAGTTGTTGAGGCCAATTCACTAAATATATTCAAAAAGGAGTTAAATGTAGTCCTTACTACTAAGGGGATCAGGGGGTATGGCGAGAAAGCAGGAATGGGGTACTGAAGTTGCATGTTCAGCCATGAACTCATTGAATGGCGGTGCAGGCTCGAAGGGCTGAATGGCCTACTCCTGCACCTATTTTCTATGTCTATGTTAATACGATTATGGCTGATCTAATCATGGACTCAGGTCCACTTCCCCACCCGCTCTCCATAACCTAACCCCTTATCCCCTTATTGGTTAAGAAACTGTCCATCTCTGTCTTAAATTTATTCAATGTCCCAGCTTCCACAGCTCTCTGAGGCAGCTAATTCCATAGATTTACAACCCTCAAAGAAATTTCTCCTCATCTCAGTTTTAAATGGGCGGCCCCTTATTCTAAGATCATGTGCCCTCGTTCTAGTCTCCCCCATCAGTAGAAACATCCTCTCTGCATCCACCTTGTCAAGTCCCATCATAATCTTATACGTTTCGATAAGATCACCTCTCATTCTTCTGAATTCCAATGAGTAGAGGCCTAACCTACTCAACCTTTCCTCATAAGTCAACCCCCTCATCTCCGGAATCAACCTAGTGAACTTTGCACCAATAAACCTCGTGACATTTTTAAGAGGCATTCTGATTAAACCAGATAGAGCCACATGTCATGTGCCTTTATTCAGAGCCACTCACTCCAAAGCAAAACAAATGACATTTGGTCACATTGTCGCTAATATATCAACACAGGAGCCCAACTTACCCGGAGCTCCAGACTGTTGATTCAGTTTTCAGGAAATGTGACTAAACCTGGGAATGGCAATTTTACACACCTGCCTCATGTACATGCAAGTTTAGATGTTACTGCGATCACCATTGATGGATTGAGGATGGATGAAGATGTCGATATATGCTCTTAAAATGACTAGTTTGTATTGGATCAGGATGTGCAAAATTGACTAGTTGCCTAAATTCAGACATACAACTCGTTACCTCATGACTAACTTTGGAAACCATCCAGACCTTTCACACAGGCTTTGCCACAGATACTGACGAGGGACGAATCGATGATTAAATGTGCAAGGTTTCACCAGGAAAACCACTGCCAACTGAGTTACGTAGCCCGCATGTTGACTATTTACAGTACAAACAGGATTGGAAGGTATAAATCATTCAATTCGGGTTTGCCATGATAAATGTCCTATTTCTGTACAATCCATCGACAGATGTCACTCTTCACTTTTCCTGGTGGAAACGAAAACAGCCATCGACTAGGCAGTGACCAATCAGCTGCCCCCCCCACCACCCCCGCTTAATCTGTTAAGGTAGCCAACATCCCCAGCATTGAAACACTGACCACACTTGACCAGCTCCGCTGGGCAGGCCACATTGCTCGCATGCGCAACACAAGACTCCCAAAGCAAGCGCTCTACTCGGAACTCCTACACGGCAAGCGAGCCCCAGGTGGGCAGAGGAAACATTTCAAGGGCATCCTCAAAGCCTCCTTGATTAAGTACAACATCTCCACCGACACCTGGGAATCCCTGGCCAAAGACCGGCCTAAGTGGAGGAAGTTCATCCGGGAGGGCGCTGTGCACCTCGAGTCTTGTCGCCGAGAGCATGCAGAAACCAAGCGTAGGCAGCGGAAGGAGCGGGCGGCAAACCAGACTCCCCACCCACCCTTTCCTTCAACCACTGTCTGTCCCACCTGTGACAGAGACTGTAGTGGACTGTTCAGTCGACCTGAGAAGCAAGTCTTCCTCAGTTTCGAGGGACTACCTATAATGATGATGAGTAGTTTAACTTGCAGTTGCTTGTTTTCTGATCGTCGCAAAAATTCTGGCAGAGAAGCAAGTTCAATTTTCCTCCTTACAGACACAACCAGACTCCTTGCACTTATGACAGTATGTACATAAGTGGCTCGTCCAGACGAATGATGTATTAGAAAGAAAGACTCATTTACATTGGCTTCCGTTTAACATTTCTCTAAACGTCAGCACCTAACGGCAGTCCTTCTGCACTAACCTAGATTATGTATGGAAGACTCTAAGTGGAACTTGAACTCATAAGCTTCTGACTCAAGAGGTAAAGAGTGCCAACATTAAGCAAATCGAGGTACTGCACCATATTGGCCACACCGGGAAGCAACATAGCTTCGTCCAATCAGACCGACAACGGCCATTTCTTTTGGCCATAGCTATCACCCTCTTGCGGTTAAAATGGTCAAATACCATAAATTGACCACTTAGCAACCAGAGTCGGTGAACACCCCAAAGTACGGAGCCATTTTAGAAAGCGGAGATACTATAAATCAGGTCCAAGCAGCAATTGTACGACAAAGTTCACTTTTCCAAATGACGCATTAATGTGCTCTGGGCAAATAGGCAACAGTTAACATATCATAGAATCATAGAATCAGAAATTTACAGCACAGAAGGAGGCCCATGGTGTCTGCGCCAGCTGACAAAGAGCCATCAGCCTAATCTCACTTTCCAGCTCTTGGTCCAAAGCCCTGTGGGTTACAGCACTTCAGGCGCACACGTAGAGGGTGAGTAGGAACAGTCACGACTCTTGCATATCCTAGCACAGTAACGGTACAGTGCGGTACTTAGTTGGAGAGTTGGGAAAAACTATGAACACATGATATTTATGCTGCTCAAACGCTCTACTTTCTGCTTTCCAAACACTAATCCAAGGTATAACGGCAACAAGCTACACACTCTAGTTTCTCCTCCACCTCCCACCACGGCCTCCCCTCCCGCCCCCAACAGACACGTCATCAATTTTAGGGCAATGTTGAAGCGCAGCGTGCTGCAGCCCCAATGAGTTTGTCCTGCTGCATCGTTCAGCTGTACCACTGAGTATCAGCATTTACCCACTGCGAGGCGCGAAGAAACAAAGCAGTCACCCCGGGTGCCCTGGGTGCACTCCCTAGTGGCCAGCTGGATCGCGGCACTGGCACAGAGCTCGGAGCGACTCCGGACCAAGGCTGCCCTGGGTGCACTCCCTAGTGACCAGCTGGATCGCGGCACTGGCACAAAGCTGAGAGCGACTCCGGCCCAGGTGCATCAGTTGGAGAATGTTACGCATGGTACAGGGAAACTCGGGGAAAAGAAAATGAAAATTAAATAGTCCCTTTTTTTTTAAGCCTTAGAATGGTACAGGTGCACTAAAGGGATCTTACCCAGTTACACTCGCTGCACATGAGAAAACCTCTTAACTCAATTACACACAGAACAATGGGCAGTGACTGCCTGACTAAAGTGGATGCACTTCCATGTTGGTCTGGAGCCAGTAAATGTATGAATGGTGGTTTGCGGCTTTATATAAAAACATATAAATCCTTTGTTTATGCTCATCAAGGTGAGGGATGTTATAGGGTAATGTAGCATAATGATTATTATAAGAACATAAGAATTAGGAGTAGGCCATTCAGACCCTCAAGTCTGCTCTGCCATTCAATAAGATCATGGCTGATGATCTACCTCATCTTCACTTTCCTGCACTGTCCACACATCCCTTGATTCCCTTAAATTTTTGAATATTTTCAATCTCTATCGTGAATATACTTAATGATTTGAGCCTCCACAGCCCTCCGGGGTAGAGAATTCCAAAGATGAACACCCTCCGAGTAAAGAAATTTCTCCTCATCATAGTCCTAAATGGCCAACCCCTTATTCTAAGATGGTGACCCCTGGTTCTAGACTCCCCAGCCAGGGGAAACATCCTTCCTGCATCTACCCTGTCAAGCCCTGTAAGAATTTTGTATGTTTCAATGAGCAGCAGTTCCAGCAGCGCGTGTCCGGGGTGCATGGCAAGGCCTAAAAATTCCAATGTCGGAGGAGGAGCAGCAGTTCGAGCAGCGTGAGTCCGGGGCGTTGGTGAGGCCGATAAAAGGCCCAATGTCGGAGGAGGAGCGGCGCGAGTCCGGGGTGCCTGGAGAGGCCTATAAAAGGCCCAACGTCGGAGGAGGAGTGGCAGTTAGAGCAGCGCGAGTCCGGGGCGTTGGTGAGGCCTATAAAAGGCTCAACGTCGGAGGAGGAGCAGCAGTTCGAGCAGCGTGAGTCCGGGGCGTTGGTGAGGCCTATAAAGGCCCAACTTGTACAGCTCCAGCCGGGAGAAAAAGCAAACAAGTAGTAAGAAATCAAAAGGTGACGTCACAGCCAAGGGAGTAAGTGATTGGTAAGTAGTTTTTCTTTTTCTTTTCTATTTCAGTAAGTAACCTTCAGCATTGTTGTTGCCAAATTAAGTTAATCTAGGGGTTAATTCATGGCAGGAGAGCTCGGACACGTGTTATGCTCCTCCTGTACCATGTGAGAAATCAGGGACGCCTCTGGTATCCCTGAAGACTACGTGTGCGGGAAGTGTGTCCGCCTCCAGCTCCTGACGAAGCGCGTTGCGGAACTAGAGCTGCGGGTGAATTCACTCTGGAGCGTGCACGATGCTGAGAATGATGTGATTAGCACATTTAGTGAGTTGGTCTTACCGCAGGTAAAGGGTCCACAGCCAGATAGGGAATGGAAGACCAACAGGAAGAGCAGTGCAAGGAAGGTAGTGCAGGGGTCCCCTGTGGTCATCCCCCTGCAAAACAGATACACCGCTTTGGGTACTGTTGAGGGGGATGACTCATCAGGGGAGAGCAGCAACAGTCAGGTTCATGGCACCGTGGCTGTCTCTGCTGCATAGGAGGGCAGAAAAAAGAGTGGGAGAGCAATAGTGATAGGGGATTCGATTGTAAGGGGAATAGACAGGCGTTTCTGCGGCCGCAACCGAGACTCCAGGATGGTATGTTGCCTCCCTGGTGCAAGGGTCAAGGATGTCTCGGAGCGGGTGCAGGACATTCTGAAAAGGGAGGGTGAACAGCCAGTTGTCGTGGTGCATATAGGTACCAACGATATAGGTACAAAACGGGATGAGGTCCTACGAGACGAATTTAGGGAGCTAGGAGTTAAATTAAAAAGTAGGACCTCAAAAGTAGTAATCTCAGGATTGCTACCAGTGCCACGTGCTAGTCAGAGTAGGAATCGCAGGATAGCTCAGATGAATACGTGGCTTGAGCAGTGGTGCATCAGGGAGGGATTCAAATTCCTGGGGCACTGGAACCGGTTCTGGGGGAGGTGAGACAGTACAAACCGGACGGTCTGCACCTGGGCAGGACCGGAACCAATGTCCATGGGGGAGTGTTAGCTAGTGCTGTTTGGGAGGAGTTAAACTAATATGGCAGGGGGATGGGAACCTATACAGGGAGACAGAAGGGACTAAAACGGAGACAGAAACAAAAGATAGAAAGGAGAATAGTAAAAGTGGAGGGTAGAGAACCCCAAGGCAAAAAACAAAAAGGGCCACTTTACAGCAGAATTCTAAAGGGTTAAAGTGTGTTAAAAAGACAAGCCTGAAGGCTCTGTGCCTCAATGCGAGGAGTATTCGGAATAAGCTGGACGAACTAACTGCGCAGATAGCAGTTAACGGGTATGATGTGATTGGCATCATGGAGACATGGCTCCAGGGTGACCAAGGCTGGGAATTCAACATCCAGGGGTATTCAGCATTTAGGAAGGATAGACAGAAGGGAAAAGGAGGCGGGGTGGCGTTGCTGGTTAAAGAGGAAATTAATGCAGCAGTAAGGAAGGACAGTGGCTTGGATGATGTGGAATCGGTATGGGCGGAGCTACGGAATACCAAACGGCAGAAAACGCTAGTGGGAGTCGTGTACAAACCACCAAACATTAGTAGTGAGGTTGGGGACAGCATCAAACAAGAAATTAGGGATGCGTGCAATAAAGGTACAGCAGTTATCATAGGTGACTTTAATCTACATATTGATTTGGCTAACCAAACTGGTAGCAATGCGGTGGAGGAGGATTTCCTGGAGTGTATTAGGGATGGTTTTCGAGACCAATATGTCGAGGAACCAACTAGAGGGCTGGCCATCCTAGACTGGGTAATGTGTAATGAGAAAGGACTAATTAGCAATCTTGTTGTGCGAGGCCCCTTGGGGAAGAGTGACCATAATATGGTAGAATTCTTTATTAAGATGGAGAGTGACACAGTTAATTCAGAAACTAGGGTCCTGAACTTAAGGAAAGGTAACTTCGATGGTTTGAGGTGTGAATTGGCTAGAATAGACTGGAAAATGATACTTAAAGGGTTGACGGTGGATAGGCAATGGCAAACATTTAAAGACCACATGGATGAACGTCAGCAATTGTCCATCGCTGTCTGGAGTAAAAATAAAATGGGGAAGGAGGCTCAATCGTGGCTAACAAGGGAAATTAAGGATAGTGTTAAATCCAAGGAAGAGACATACAAATTAGCCAGAAAAACTAGCAAGCCAGAGGACTGGGAGAAATTTAGAATACAGCAGAGGAGGACAAAGAGTTTAATTGAGGGGAAAATAGAGTACGAGAGGAAACTTGCCGGAAACATAAAAAATGACTGCAAAAGCTTCTATAGATATGTGAAGAGAAAAAGATTAGTGAAGACAAATGTTGGTCCCTTGCAGTTGGATTCGGGTGAATTTATAATGGGGAACAAAGAAATGGCAGACCAATTGAATAAGTACTTTGGTTCTGTCTTCACAAAGGAAGTCACAAATAATCTTCCCGATGTACTAGGGGTCGGACGGTCTAGTGAGAAGGAGGAACTGAAGGATATCCTTATTAGGCGGGAAATTGCGTTAGGGAAATTGACGGGATTGAAGGCCGATAAATCAACAGGGCCTGATAATCTACATCCCAGAGTACTTAAGGAAGTCACCCTAGAAATAGTGGATGCATTGGTGATAATTTTCCAACAGTCTATCGACTCTGCGCCAGTTCCTATGGACTGGAAGGTTGCGAATGTAATACCACTTTTTAAAAAATGAGGGGGAGAGAAAACGGGTAATTATACACCAGTTAGCCTGACATCAGTAGTGGGGAAAATGTTGGAATCAATCATTAAGGATGAAATAGCAGCACATTTGGAAAGCAGTGATAGGATTGGTCCAAGTCAGCATGGATTTATGAAGGGGAAATCATGCTTGACAAATCTTCTGGAATTTTTTGAGGATGTAACTAGTCGAGTCGACAGGGGAGAACCAGTGGATGTGGTGTATTTGGACTTTCAAAAGACTTTTGACAAGGTCACACAAGAGATTGGTGTGCAAAATCAAAGCACATGGTATTGGGGGTAATGTACTGACGTGGATAGAGAACTGGTTGGCAGATAGGAAGCAGAGAGTCGGGATAAACGGGTCCTTTTCAGAATGGCAGGCAGTGACTAGTGGAGTTCCGCAGGGCTCAGTGCTGGGACCCCAGCTCTTTACAATATATATTAATGATTTGGATGATGGAATTGAGTGTACTATCTCCAAGTTTGCAGATGACACTAAACTGGGTGGCGGTGTGAGCTGTGAGGAGGACGCTTAGAGACTGCAGGGTGACTTGGACAGGTTAGGCGAGTGGGCAAATACATGTTAGATGCAGTATAATGTGGATAAATGTGAGGTTATCCACTTTGGGGGCAAAAACACGGAGGCAGAATATTATCTGAATGGCGGCAGATTAGGAAAGGGGAAGGTGCAGCGAGACCTGGGTGTCATGATTTATCAGTCATTGAAGTTTGGCTTGCAGGTACAGCAGGTGGTGAAGGCAAATGGTATGTTGGCCTTCATAGAAAGGGGATTTGAGTATAGGAGCAGGGAAGTCTTACTGCAGTTGTACAGAGCCTTGGTGAGGCCCCACCTGGAATATTGTGTTAGTTTTGGTCTCCTAATCTGAGGAAGGATGTTCTTGCTATTGAGGTAGTGCAGCGGAGGTTCACCAGACTGATTCCCAGGATGGCAGGACTGACATATGAGGAGAGACTGGATCAACTGGACCTGTATTCACTGGAGTTTAGAAGGATGAGAGGGGATCTCACTGAAACATATAAAATTCTGACGGGACTAGACAGGTTAGATGCGAGAAGAATGTTCCCGATGTTGGGGAAATCCAGAACCAGGGGATCTAGTCTTAGGATAAGGGGTAAGCCATTTAGGACTGAGATGAGGAGGAACTTCTTCGCTCAGAGAGTTGTTAACCTGTGGAATTCCCTACCTCAGAGAGTTGTTGATGCCAGTTAATTGGATATATTCAAGAGGGAGTTACATATGGCCCTTGCGGCTAAAGGGATCAAGGGGTATGGAGAGAAAGCAGGAACGGGTTACTGAAGGAATGATCAGCCATGATCTTATTGAATGGTGGTGCAGGCTTGAAGGACCGGATGGCCTACTCCGGCACCTATTTTCTATGTTTCTATCACCACTCATTCTTCTAAACTCTCGAATATAGGCCTAGTCTATTCCATCTCTCCTCATAGGACAATCCCCCCCCCCCCCCCCCGCCCCATCCCAGGAATCAGTCTGGTGAACCTATGCTGCACTCTCTGGCAAGTATATCCTTCCTTAGGTAAGGAAACCAAAACTGTGCACAATATTCCTGGTGTGGTCTCACCAGGGCCCTATATAATTGCAGTAAGACATAAGGCGGCCAAAATTCAGGGTCTCAGAAAGACCCGTTACTGTCCGTTTGCGACGGCCATGCAGCGGAATTCCGTGGCCGCTGCTTTGTCATCAAATGGCCACCCCGGCCCAAATTCAGACCGGGGACTTTTCGGCCTGGACCCGATCCCGCCCGATGCTGTTGACCGTCACAAGCCGCTCTCCCTCACCTGCAAAATAAACTGCCCGAAGTTCACCAAAAAAAAAAAAATCGATGCCCCGCCACGCGGTGCCCCCGACAGCTTTCTCTGTCGGTGCACCGTATCTGGAGTGAGTGCGGCCCGGCAGCACTTCCAGGCGAGGGCCCACTGCCACCGTGTATTTATTTTTGCCCCGACTTCACGATCGGCCGGCAAGATAGTGCCCACAGGTTCGGCCGGGCTGCCAATGGGCAGCATGACACCGCCTCTTGGGTGCCAGGCTGCTGACCCAGCCAAAACCTTCCCTGGTACCCAGTGGCCGAAGATTAAACTGAGAGATTCTTTCCTCTTTAATGGAGAGGAGAAAGCGTGGTGACGCACACGCGCTGTGACATCACCACTACTCTCATCGCTAATTGACAGCGATGAAGTCCCGATCCCAACCCAAATCCAGCCCCTTCCTGTCTATCTCCCGCCCCCGTTATGACGGAAATGTTTTCAAAGTCCCAAAGGAAGTCAAAGTCCTGAAAGTCGATCCTCCGGCTGCCTTATGGTTCCCAGCGGTGAAACCAGGTAAAACTCGTGGGTGTGCCAGCTTTCTGGCATACCTGAACTTCTACCCCTTTTACTCACACTCAAATCATCTTGTAATAAAGGCCAACATACCATTTGCTTTCTTAATTTTGGTAAATTACAACCAATGCATCCAACTATCCCTGCCGCTACTTCTCTTAAGACCCTAGGATGCAAGCCATCAGGTCCAGGGGATTTATCTGCCTTTAGTCCCATTATCTTACTGAGTACCACCTCCTTCGTGATCGTGTGTTAAGTTCCTCTCCCCCTATAGCCCCTAGACTATCCACTGTTGTGATATTATTGGTGTCCTCCACTGTAAAGACTGATACAAAATATGTGTTCAGAGTTTCTGCCATCTCCATGTTCCCCATTACTAATTCCCCGGTCTCGTCCTCTAAGGGACCAACATTTACTCTAGCCGCTCTTTTCCTTTTTATATACCTATAGAACTCTTGCTATCTGTTTTTATATTTCGTGCTCGTTTACTTTCACAGTCTATCTTCCCTTTCCTAATCATTTTTTTAAGTCTTTCTTTTTTGGCTTTTAAAAGCTTCCCAATCTTCTATCTTCCCATAAATTGTGGCCACGTTGTATGGCCTTGTTTTTAATTGGATACCGTCCTTTATTTCTTTAGTTAGTCACGGATGGTTATCTTTTCTCCGACACCCTTTCCTCCTCACTGGAATATATTTTTCTTGAGAGTTGTGAAATATCTCCTTAAATGTACACCACTGTTCATCAACGTCCTACACTTTAATCTATTTTCCCAGTCCACTCTGCCCTCATACCTTCATAGTCTCCTTTATTTAAGCTTAGTACGCTGGTTAGAGATCCAACTTTCTCACCCTCCATTTTGTGCAGTAACTTCTTGTGTGGCACCTTATGTTACTGGACTAAAATCCAGAAGCCTGGACTAATAATCTGGAGATGTGAGTTTAAATGGGGGAATTTAAATTCAGTTAATTATATAAATCTGGAATTAAAAAGCAATGTCAGTAATGGTGACCATGCAACTACCGGATTATCGGAAAACCCCATCTGGTTCACTAATGTCCTTGAGGGCAGGAAATCCGCCGTCCTTACCCGCTCTGGCTTATATGTGACTCCAAACCCACAGCAATGTGGTTGATTCTTAACTGCCCTCTGAAATGGCCCAGCGAGCCACTCAGTCGTACCAAACCGCTACGACAAAGTCAGCACTGTGGGAGTACCTTCAAGAAGGCGGTTCAAGAAGGCGGCTCACCACCACCTTCTCAAGGGCAACTAGGGATGGGCAATAAATGCCGGCCTTGCCAGCGACGCCCACATCCCGTGAAGGAATAAAAAATAAATGTTGGTGCTGGGGAACTCAACACTTTCCATTTTGGATACCCAAGCCCTGATTTTCTGGCATGTTTAACGCATTCATCTGAAATTCCACTGCCTACTATTTTAGCAGAGGCATTATCGGTTTATTTTAATGGAGTTAAAATAGCAGAGAGAGGAATTTCAGATGCACATGTTAAGTGTTCATTTCCTAGTACGCCATGTTGTGATTGCAGGGCTCCAATGTCGGCATCGAGTGCTCCAAGGTCAGATATAAAAGAAAAAGAACATTTATTTATTCATTCACGGGACGTGTGCGTCGCTTGCAAGGCCAGCATTTATTGCCCATCTCTAATTGTCCTTGAGAAGTGTTTTACAGCCATTTTTGAAGTCTAGTCCCTGTTTATAATGTCGGAAACGCATCAGCCAATTTGTGCACAGCAAGGGCCCACAACCGCAATGTGATAATGACCAGATAATCGGTTTTAGTGATGTTGGTTGAGGGATAAATATTGACCAGGGCACCGGGAATAACTGCCTCAGCACTGCACTGGAGTGTCAGCCTAGATTTTTGTGCTCAAGTCTCTGGAGTGGGACTTGAACCCACCACCTTTAGACTCGAGAGACGAGGGTGCTACCCACTGAGCCATGACTGGCACCTTACCCGACAGGGTCGGCAGAGGTATAGCTTCTCTCTGCGTCATTGTATCTGGGCATCCTTCTGGTGAACCAGGAGGAGACTGAGGCGGGAGAGCTGGGAATCCCTCTTCTGCCTCATTTCAATCCTTGCACTTCCTGTAAGCATAGACATTCTTCCCCCACCCCCGCGCAAACGCTGGAAATCCCAGGGCAACACAGGGGAAAGAGGTCTACCATCACAGGCCTCGAACCCTTTTTTCCATCTTTTGCACCTAGATGTTCCCCCGTAGCACAACATCCGTGGCGATTTTAATTAAGACAATGAAACGTGGAAACTGATTTGTCTGCGCAAGTACAAAGAGCAATTTAGTGTTCCATGCACACCCATTTTATATAAATTTGTTTGGCAACTAAAGTCTATACTAACCGATCACTGGGCCCGAGAGGAGCATTATCGGCAGCACGGACTGGCTGGGCCGAAGGCCTGTTTCGGTGCTGTGTATCCCATGTAATTACAATGCTCCGAAGAATAAAAAATATTTTGCCAGAAGCGCAAACCAAGGAGCCAACCAAAAACAAACCTGCCTCAAGAATTTAAAGCAAAATAATTTGGCACAATACTTATGCACATTACTATAATGTAATAAAGACTTTTGACGTTAAACGCTGCTTACATTTAGCTTAATATTGCCAAGTGCTAAAATAGATGGTGTAGAAGTAACACCCGGCTCATATGTTGCCCACTACAGAGCTTCTGCAAGGCCCTTTGCGATGTTGTCCACAATAAGGAACACTGTAGAAATGATTGGAAGGATATGCTGATACAGTTCGATGAAGTGAGGTGGGAGGAGGCGCGTGTGGAGCAGTTGGGCCGAGTGGCCTCTTTCTGTGCTGTAAACTCAATGTAATTCGATGTAATTTCAATATATTCAACTTCCGCTTGTAGCAAACTACTTGGCCACATAAAACAGTAAAACCCTCAATCGCTGCTTGTAAACGTTGCTGCCCTGGTAAGAGTATATTCAAAAAGGAGTTAGATGTAGTCCTTACTACTCGGGGGATCAAGGGGTATGGCGAGAAAGCAGGAATGGGGTACTGAGGTTGCATGTTCAGCCATGAACTCATTGAATGGTGGTGCAGGCTCGAAGGGCCGAATGGCCTACTCCTGCACCTATTTTCTATGTTTCTCTATGAAGTCACAAGTGTGAACCAGCAGCAATGATGAGCTATTCAATTGTGCACTCTCATATTTTAATTTGACAACGTAATGAGAAACCTTGTATCACACTGCAGCATAGAGAGACAACCTTGTAATATCCGAGTAGATCTCATGGATGCAATTTCAATTTATTGTGCTTCATCTCGATCCCTGTTTCACCATAATTATCTAACCCTCTCATCCAGTTCGGAAATCGTGCCAGTAATAGTAGAAAAACAGGAATCCAAACTTCAAAATTCTGCTGTACAATCACAAACTGCTGGACACCATATTATACAAAGAACATAGAGGCACTGGAGAGGGAGCAGAGAGGATTTACAAGGGTGATACCAGAAATAGGCACTCCTATCTGGAAAGGATGAACAGGCTGGGTCTCTTTTCTCTTGAAAAGGGAAGCTGAGGGGTAACCCAGTAGATGTCTTTAAAATCATGAAAGGTTTTGATAGAGTGGATAGAGAGAGTGTGTTTCCACTTGTGGGGAAGAGCATAACTAGAGGCCAGCACCATAAGATAGTCACCAAGAAATCAAATGGGGAATTCAGAAGAAACTTATTTACCCAGAATGTGGAACTCGCTACCACAGGGAATGGTTGAGGCAACTAGTACAGTTGCATTTCAGAAGTGGTTAGATAAGCATGTGAGGGAATAGAGGGATACGCTGATCGAGTTAGATGGGGAAAGAGGGGAAGAGGCTCGAGTGGAGCATAAACGCCGCCATAGACTGGTTGGGCCGAATGGCCTGTTTCTGGGCCGTGTAATCCTGTGTATATTAAACCAGAAGCAACATAAATGATAGAAACCAGCTATCCACGAGTGCATACTGCAGACTACATTGCAGTGTATGTGCTTATTGAAGATTACTAGTCACTAGATAGTGATCCGAAGTGGGAATCCAGCCATTTATTCCCTTTCCTAACCCACGGCCACCGAGGCCGGTTATAGCATCTTCCCACCACCAGAGATAGGGAAACTCAACCAAGATTGGGAATGGAAGCTGGGACCTTCCTGGTCTGTGGGGCTCAGCTGTGCACGGGATAAAATCACTGAGCAAGCTGCAATTCTAGTTGCATCAGTCATTAACAAACTTAGCAGAAAATCCAGCTCTCCTTTTTTTTCCTGTATTGGAACACACCAATAAATGGAACTGTACATGATTAGGAACCAGCAAAGCTATTACGTATCTCATCCTCTCATTTGTGAGTTACTTGGGTTTTTTTTTTCCATTCGCAGTAACTCTTTTTAATCAACCACTGCCCAACCATGCTAAACGCTACCTCCAGACAGTAAAGGCTGCAAAGGTTACCTCAGACAGGTTTGTTCAGCAACCATCCAGTAAACCAGAGGAAGTAATTGGGTGAAAATGAAAGCAGTGACCGAATGAGAAAAGTCCCCACTGGCACTTCCTCCTCTACGTCTAAGTTGCACAGCATAAAGCTTACTAATGACTTACTCACATGTAAACCAATTTATACAATCAATCGCAAAGGAGGCCATTGAGCCCATCGAGCCTGCGCCCGCTCTTTCAAAGAACAATCCGGTTAGTCCCAGTCCCACACTCTTTCCCCTTACCCTTGCAAATGTTTCTCTTTCAAGAATTCTCTCAGAGGGTTGTAAATCTGTGGAATTTGCTGCCTCAGAGCTGTAGAAGCTGGGACAGTGAATACATTTAAGACAGAGATAGACAGTTTCTTGGTGTGCAAAATTAAAGCACATGGTATTGGGGGTAATGTACTGACATGCATAGAGAACTGGTTGGCAGACAGGAAGCAGAAAGTTGGGATAAATGGGTCCTTTTCAGAATGGCAGGCAGTGACTAGTGGAGTGCCGCAGGGCTCAGTGCTTGGACCCCAGCTCTTTCATCTAAATCATTGATGTATATTGTAAAGAATTGAGTGTAATAGCTCCAAGTTTGCAGATGACACTAAACTGGGTGGCGGTGTGAGCTGTGAGGGGGACATGGCAGATGCAGTATAATGTGGATAAATGTGAGGTTATCCACTTTGGGGGCAAAAATGCGAAGACAGAACATTATCTGAATGGCGGCAGATTAGGAAAAGGGAAGGTGCAACGAGACCTGGGTGTCATGGTTCATCAGTCATTGAAAGTTGGCATACAGGTACAGCAGGCGGTGAAGAAGGCAAATGGTATGTTGGCCTTCATAGCTAGGGGATTTGAGTATAGGAGCAGGGAGGTCTTACTGCAATTGTACAGGGCCTTGGTGAGGCCTCACCTGGAATATTGTGTTCAGATTTGGTCTCCTAACCTGAGGAAGGACGTTCTTGCTATTGAGGGAGTGCAGCGAAGGTTCACCAGACTGATTCCCGGGATGGCTGGACTGACATATGAGCAGACCCCGGATCAACTGGGCCTTTATACATTGGAGTTTCGTAGGATGAGAGGGGATTTCATAGAAACATATAAGATTCTGACGGGACGGGACAGGTTAGATGCGGGTAGAATGTTCCCGATGTTGGGGAAGTCCAGAACCAGAGATCACAGTCTTAGAATAAGGGGCAGGCTATTTAGGACTGAGATGAGGAGAAACTTCTTCACTCAGAGAGTTGTTAACCTGTGGAATTCCCTGCCGCAGAGAGTTGTTTATGCCAGTTCATTGGATATATTCAAGAGTGAGTTAGATATGGCCCTTGCAGCTAAGGGGATCAAGGGGTATGGAGAGAAAGCAGAAAAGGGGTACTGAGGGAATGATCAGCCATGATCTTATTGAATTGTGGTGCAGGCTCAGAGGACCAAATGGCCTACTCCTGCACCTAGTTTCTATGTTTCTATGTTAACCAATAAGGGATTAAGGAGTTATGGGGAGCGGGCAGGGAACTGGACCTGAGTCCATGATCGGATCAGCCATGATCGTATTAAATGGTGGAGCAGGCTCGAGGAGCAGTATGATCTACTCCTGCTCCTATTTCTTATGTTCTTATTCATTTATCCAATTCCCGTGTGAAGGCTGCTATTGACTCTGTTTCCACCGCCCTATCAGGCAGCGCGTTCCAAACCCTAACCGCACGTTGCAGAAAAGCTTTTCTCTCATGTCGCCTCTCTTTCTTTTGCGAATCACCTTAAATCTGTGCCGCCTGGTTATCGACCCTTCAGTCATTGTAAACCCTTCATTGGTTTTAAACACCTCCATCAAATATCCCCTTCGCCTTATCTGCTCCAAGGAGAACAACCCCAGCTCCTCCAGTCTAACTGTAATCGCTCATTCCTGGAACCATTCTCGCAAATCTCTTCTGCACCCTCTCCAAAGCCTTCACGTCCTCCCTCGAATCTGACGCCCAGAATTGGACACAACACTTCCAAGCTGGGGCTGAATCAGTGTTTTATATAAGTTTAGCATAACTTCCTGACTTTTATACCAGTTTGAAGCTAATTTGAAATCGGAGTGACTGCTGCCAATGAACCAGGTCCTCAATTTAAAAAATAAAGTTCCCCACAACAGTCGGAGGATGAGAGAAGTGCAGAAGCACATCACTAATAAAGTTTCATTAATGTTCGAGATTCCCAATCTACCGTCCCTGCCACTGTTACAGGAATCTCTGAAAGATTCCAGTCTCAGACCAGCAACTTGCAAAATATTAACAAACCCAACTACCCGTGGGCAAAATAGACGGTGCTGGGGCCAGACTGTCCTCCACCCAAAAACTACCGACTCTGACCGACCACACACTGCACAAACAAATGGCTCATTCCCGAATAAATTCTACAATTCACTCAATCAATAAATTAAACTACAACTCAACAAGATTCTTTTTTTTAAAATCCGCTTCTTTATTCCTCATTTTGGGAAGTCCGGCGACAACAGAACAGAAACGCTGGGGCTGCGAATACGCAGTGACTTCCGCTTCGCTGGTTGAAATACAGGGCCGTAAATTACAGCCTCTCCGATGTGCGCATGTTCCCAAAGAGGCCTCTCAAGTAAGTGGTCGGTTCTCGGTGCGCGAATGGGCATGCGCCGAAAACCGGCATCTGCAAACTGTCAACATTTCTTTTCACAAGATCGCAGAGAAAAGGAGATTCGGGCTACTTGTCCAACTCTTGCCCAGCAAATGTCCTGCAAACCCTTGCGCCTGGGAAAAGCAAGCGTACTTTTACCAGCGCAAGAGTTTTAAAAGGTAAAAAAAATAACATTTTGTTACTAATTTTTATATTAAAAACCCTGTCCATGAAGGCAAGTTTATTTTTACCCCTATTAAAAAGTATTTAAAACAATTCAAAAAAATATTTGCCGAAAACATTTAATTTCAATTAATTTTAAATAGGTTAGCTGTTTTTAAAAACATTTATCGTGTGTTTCTGGGGGCATTCTCATTGATAGTAATGGGAGCTCCATACAAACAGAACTCACCGTTATTATCAATGAGAATACTTGGTGGTCCAGGCGTACTTTATCCCAGGTTGCGCTTAAGTTCCTGGAATACGTGGGCCCATACGCTGGACTGCGAATGGAGGCCGCCGAGCCCAAGTCTACGTTCCTCCAGGACCACCAGGTACTTGCATATAAAAAAAAAAATCTGGTCGGAGGCGTCCACCCGCAGGAAGCCTCCGACCCCAATTTCTGGGCCTATTGTAGTTAGCGCACCAATTTTGGAAGCTCTGTTGAATCAGAAAGGCACATCCTGATAGAGTCCACACTAACTTTGGAACTGGACATTTTGAAGTGCAGAACTTGTACACTGTCCAGTTTCGATGTCTCCAGGTTTACTAGGAGTGCCACTATGACTAACCATGCATTACAAGACCTGAGCCTGAATTATTGTAAACAGTTTTGCTGGAATTGGTAGCATTCAAAAGAAAAAAAAGACGTAATAATGGCCTCAGGGTAATTGGCTGAGCATCAGGAGTATCCACCATTCAGTTGGATTTGGTGAACCTTCAGCGGCAGATATGTATCCTCCGCTCCACGAAGATTTCTTGTGTACACATGCTGACATACATGCATCCATGTCTCAAGCTGATACCATCATTGGATATCCAATTTACAGACTTCATGCAAACCATGACCTTAGCATATCCGAGCATATTATTTTTATAGCGCTGGGGCAAGTGCTTTCCTTCAAACCAAACTCCATAAACTTGCATAGTTTGTGCCATTTGCGGAAAGAGATGTTCCACCTGTACAAGCACATCAGCTATTTCTCTTCTGCACCCTGTGTTTGGAACATAGAACAGGAGTAGGCTATTCAGCCCCTCGAGCCTGTTCCGCCATTCAATTAGATCATGGCTGATCAGGATCTTAACTCCATCTGCCCACCATGGTTTCGTAAGCCTTAATATCATCGTCCAACAAAAATTTCTCCATGTCAGTTTTGAAATACCTCCCCCCCCCCACCCCCCCGACACACACACACATCCCCAGCCTCAACAGCTTTTTGGGAGAGAGCGTTCCAGATTTCCACCACCCTGTGTGTGAAGAAATGCTTCCTTGCATCACCCCTGAACGGCCCAGCTCTAACTTTACGCCTTCTTGTTCTGGGCACCCACACCAGAGAAAATAGTTGATCTCTATTTACCCTATCGTATTTTTTAATCATCTTGAACACCTCAATTAGGTCACCCCTTAATCTTCGATACTCAAGGGACTACAAGCTTAGTCGATGTAACCTCACACTTGAACCCTGGCTTCATTCAGGTGAAGCTCCAAGGCCAATATATCCTTCCTGAGGTAAAGTGCCCTGAATTGATTGCTGTAAATGGGGTCTAACCAGAGCTTTACATAAATTCCACCCTTTTCTATTCCAGCCCCCTTGAGATAAAGGCCTATCTACACCATTTACCATAAGAAAAGAATGGAATTGGAAAGGGAAGGAAGGGAGGGAGACTTGCATTTATATAGTGCCTTTCACAACCTCAGGATCCAAAGCGGTTCACAGCCAACGAAGTACTTTTTGACGTGATCACTGTTGTTATGTGGGAAACGTGGCGCATAGCGAGATCCCACAGACAGCGATGTAATAACGACCAGATCATCTGTTTTTAGTGGAAACGGTTAAGGAATAAATATTGGTCTGGACACCGGGGAAAACTCCCCTGCTCTTCTTCGAAATAGTGATATGGGATCTTTTACCTCCACGAAGACACCTCAGTGTCGTCAGCAAACCTGGGTTGATGCTCCTTCATCTTAGTCATTTATAAATATAGTGAAAAGCTGAGGGCCCAGTATAGAATCCTAGGGGACACTACTAGTCACATCCGGCCAATTGGAGGAGGTACCCATTATTCCCACTCTCCGTTCCCTAACTCCTAATCAATTCCTTACCCATCTCAACAGGTTGCCTCGAATTCCATGCGCTCTCATTTCTGTTAATAGTCCCTTATGTGGAACCTTACCGCATGCCTTCTGGAAGTCCATATAAATAACATCGTTGACACTCCCTCATCTACCACGTCAGTTACCTCCTCAAAAAATTCAACTAGGTTCGTTAGACATGACTTACCCTTTCCAAATCTGTGCTGGCTCTCTCTGACCAGTTCCTGTTTGTCCAAGTACTCAGTTACTCCGTCCCTAATGATAGATTCTAGTAACTTCCCCACAACAGAGGTTAGACTAATGCGCCCGTGATTTCCTAAATTATCTCTCCTGCTCTTCTTAAAAGGGTTTGATAAAATTACTGTCACTTTTTTTTTTAAACAAATTTTTAAAAGAAAGTTACAATAAGGAAACAGAGGCTACATTAGAGGCCTAGATAAAGATAACATACTGTGTTCATCTATCTTGGAATGCACAGTGCTGTAGAAATCGGTGGAGGTTCTGAAGCCACTTCTCTGCCTGCATAGCAACCAATTTTTCGGCTAGAATGATGTCTGTGGAGCCTGTAGTCTGTGTTTTACAGAATTTTTACTTACATTTGTGCTTCGAACTGTAACATAACTTAATGCAGGTACAGAAGGGGCAACTTACAGAATCATATAGAAATTTACAGCACAGGAGGCCGCCATTCGGCCCATCGTGTCCACGCCGGCCGACAAAGAGCTATCCAGCCTCATCCCACTTTCCAGCTCTTGGTCCGTAGCCCTGTAGGTTACGGCACCTCAAGTGCACATCCAAGTACTTTTTAAATGTGGTGAGGGTTTCTGCCTCTATCACTCTTTCAGGCAGTGAGTTCCAGACCCCCACCACCCTCTGGGTGAATTTTGTTTTCCCTCAATACCTCCTACCAATTACTTTAAATTGATGCCCCTTGGTTGTTGACCCCTCTGCTAAGGGAAATAGGCCCTTTCTATCCACTATATCTAGGCCCCTCATCATTTTCTACACCTCAATAAGGTCTCCCCTCACCACTTCAAAGTAACCGATTGTGTGTGAAACAAAACCGTTAAAATTCCTATCCACTCTATTGAACTCAGCAGCAATAGTACTGATAAGACAAACATGTCTGATGGGCTCCCAATGCAAATTTGAAAAGGGTTGCACGAATTGTTCCATTTACAGTGCAGCAGAGTCAAAGCTAAAATCCCCGTCGGTTAGATTAAGCGAACATGAAACCCTAACCACGGCTTTAAATCTACTTGCAGTGCGACTGATCAAACGTGCCAAAGCATTGTGGTATAAAGCAACCTAGCCTGATATAAAAATAACTATCTTTGGTAAAACACAGTCATCAGGGTTCAGCTGCCTATCGCCCCCGATTTATTATAGGACGATGGGATGACTGAAACTACATGCTTTTCCTATTTTGAAGGAAAAATATAAATGCATTTGTTCATCACCTGATTTTGTTTAACTGCTGCAAAAAACGGCAGCTTTAGCTGATGCTTTCCGATATTTCTCTCCACGCCACCTGCACATCACATGATGCCAAAACTTCACAATACAAGTCCACTGTTCACCAAATAATGCGACGGTGCAACATGAACAAATCATTTGGTAATTTTTAATCATTTTTTTTTATTGTTTGTTCAGTTGAGGTCATTTGCTGCCCAAAATTTTAGGGCTTCCCCAAGTCACTGACTATTACCCCGTTGAGTAGAGAGAGTGGTGATAGTCGGGGAATAAGTGACCTGCTCTATATCTGTGCCAATGTCACTGTGAAAACATGTCCGCCACAGCTCAGTGGGTAGCATGCTTGCCTCTTGAGGCAGAAGGTTGTGGGTTCAAGTCCCACTCCAGGGACTTGAGCACAAAAATCTAGACTGACTGACACCCCAGTGCAGTGCTGAGGGAGCGTTGCACTGTCGGAGGTGCCGTCTTTCGGATGAGGCGTTAAACCATCTGTTCTCTTAGATGGACATAAAAAAGATCCCATGGCACTATTTAAAAAAAAAAGAGCATGGGAGTTATCCCCGGTGTCCTGGCCAATATTTATCTCTCAATCAACATCACTAAAGCAGATGCTCTGGTCATTATCACATTGCAGTTATCTGGGAGCTTGCTGTGCACAAATTGGCTGCAGCTTTTCCTACATTACAACAGTGACTATACTTCAAAAAGTACTTTATTGGCTGTAAAGCGTTTTGGGACATCCTGAGGTCATGAAAGGCACTATATAAGTGCAAGTCTTTCTTTTTCTTATTCTTACAATGTGCAAAAAGGGAAGGGGGGTGGGGGGGAAAGATTTATAACTTGCACTCACCATCTTCTAGAGGTTAAAAACTTGGCACAGGGGAAATGGTGCAATTGAGAGTGTGAACACTGGATGTTTTCCATGGGTAGGGGCGAGGGGGGGGGGGTGTTTGAGATGGTGAACCACACTTTACCCACTGATTATCCTGGCTAGGACACAAACTGAAGATTGCACGATCAGCAGTTGCATATTCGTAACATAGGTGCAGAAATTGTGGTCGGAGGCTTCCCACGTGTAATGTATTTCCTTCATGGGTTCTTTGCTTAAGAATTCATAGCAACACATTACTATTAAGAACTAGTTGGTTTATTAACAAACGTTTAACGATCACACTATACATTACCAGTTCAACCACTAGGCTCACAACTATATACCTCATGGTGGATGACCAAGACCCAACTGACTGGGGTTTTATTGAGTCTTGTGAACATCATGTGGCTGCCTAAACCACTCAATGCAACAGCTCTACAACTCTTTTTGGCTGTAAAACAATAAATCAATTCAATCAAGTGCCCCCTGATCTGGGGGACACTCTAAACACTTTTCAAGTGCCCTTTTTTTGTTTTTTCTTTTGTTTTACAAATCTGAGAGTATTCTCACAGGTGCATACATTACACCGCGGGCGTAAGCCTCCGACCTGAAAAAAATTGACGCATTTACCTGGGGGCCTGGGAGGTTCGGAGTCTTGGGCCTCCGGGCGAAGGCCTGCGTAGAGCCCCACGTCACCCAGGAGCGCAGGCGGTTCGCAAGCGTCCCTGGGATCACATGGGCCGACCCAACCAATGAAAGTAGGGGGATCCCCATTTATACTTATGGTGATTCCATTTGTATGGAGCTGCCACAAGAATGAATCGGAATCCAGAAACACATAAAATAACATTTTTAAAAACACACTACATATTTAAAATTAATTAAAATACCATTTAAATAAATATTTTAAACAATAATTTATTTTTTGGAAATTTTTTTAGTATGTTTTAACGCGGCTAAAAATAAACTTACCTCAACGGACAGGGTTTTTAATATCTAAATAAGTAATAACATTTTATTTTTCTATTTTTTTTTAAATCTCTTGCGCTGGTAAAAGTACCAGGCGTAAGAATTTCACAGGCATTCGCAGGGCAGAAGTTGGGCAAATCGCCCAGCTCTCTGCCCACGAATGCCCTTTTCCTGGTGGTTCATACGATCCATCAAGAGGAGTCTTGACAGAGCGCACGTTCCGGGTCTCGGCGTATGTGCAGTGCATGGCTAAACCCTGGAACTTGCGGTGCCCTTACGGGTGCGTGCGCTCCTCGTACGCACTCATAGGGCCGTGAATTCAGCCCCATAAACTCCAAGGGATTAGAGTAATACAAGGGATTAGTGTAATACAAGGGGTGCATCACAAATGATGATGGCAGGCTCGGAACAACTGAAATAAAACTATAGGCAAGCCCGTAATAGTAGTCTTTTGGAAAAACATGTAAAACAGTGTTTATTCCTTAACGATGTGACTAATCTAACTACACATTTTGCTTAATATTATGTAAAAAAAAATGCAGGTCTTCAATGTACACAGGAACTAAGCTGGATGCTGAGCTGGCAACTGGGGGAGGGGCGGGGGGGAGCATTTAGAAAAAAATAAAGTGCAGAAGAAGTGCAGCTGAGTACTTTCAAGACCCACATCAAGTGGAGGCTAAATTTAGCTGCAAAAGGGGAGTTACGGGAGCTGCTGCTTTTAAACCGAGAGCAATTAGCTCCCAGGCTCTCCTCAAATCTGAGCCCAGCGAAAGAAAGTCACATTTAGCCAAGAACAACAGCGACCAGTCCAGGAAGCTGTGAGTCACTGAAAGGTCAACATGTGCACACTGGATACTCAGTTTTCATCCCACACTACTTCTTAAGGAAGCATTCTCAGCATTAGCACAGCATCTAAAAAAAAAAGTTGCACTGTGAAAAAGAATTAGAATTATAGAGTGGGTGCAGCATAGTAGGGAGCCATTCGGCCCATCGAGCCCGTGCCGGCTCTCTGCAAGAGCACTTCAGCTAGTGCCACTCTCCCGTACTTTCCCCGTAGCCCTGCAATCTTGTTTTCCTTTAGGTACTTATCCAACTCCCTTTTGAAAGCCACGATTGAGTCTGCCTCCACCACCCTTTCGGGCAGTGCATTCCAGATTATAACCACGCGTCGTGTAGAAACATTTTTTTCTCGTGTCGCCTTTGGTTCTTCTGCCGATCTTTTCCTTCTGCCGATCTTTTCCAATACTGTTTAAAACTTGACGGGACGAATGAGGAGCAGAGTTACTAAGCTCAACACTACAGAGGAGCTGGATCAAAAGTAGGGGAGTCTGAACGTAGTTATCATCACAAAGAATTTTTAGGAGCAAGAGGTTAACCCCAACAAATCGGTCTCCTTTTAACAGATCCCAACCAATCAATCGGCCCCATCACCTCATCCTTTAAGTGCTACCTGTCCCGACTGGTACATTTTTCAATTTTGGAAAGATAATTTTGCAATCATTTCTGCAAGAACTTTTAAAAATAAATATAATCCAAAAGTTAAAGATATGGGGATCCTTGCAGCTTTAAAACAAAATGGCACTATTAATTCCGTGCTCCCCCTGTACTGTGGTTCAAGCAGCCTAACCTCGCCAACTAGCCACAAAAGAATGATGCAGGCCAGTGATGCATTTACGCAAACCTTATTTTGTATACACAATATGCTTATGTCAGAAGGTCGGCACTGAAAGCATTCTTACCTCCGAGTCAGAAGGTTGTGGGTTCCAGGCCCACTCTCGAGCGCAACACGTAGGCTGATATACCAGTGCTGAGAACCTTTCACAATGTCAGAGGTGCTGTCCTTTAGGTGATACATTAAACCAACTATTTGTTCTGGTAGTTTATAAATTAAAGAACAAAGAATGCTCCCAAAGCCCTGACAAACACTGCTCTCTCGACCAACATTACAAGTTATTTCTCTCATTGCTGTTTGATTTGTTCCTGGCAAGTGGGCAAGCCATTATTTATTGCCCATCCCTGGTCACCCTGAAGGCCTGAAAGAGCCAAACCTACACAGCGAGGCAAAGACTTGACAGGGGGTTGCAGGTCAGTGAACCAGTCGGGTTTACATAAGAACATAAGAAATATGAACAGGAGTAGGCCATATGGCGCCTCGAGCCTGCTCCGCCATTTAATACAATCGTGGCTGATCTGATCATGGACTCAGCTCCACTTCCCTGCCCGCTCCCCATAACCCCTTATCGTTTAAGAAACTGTCGATTTCTGTCTTAAATTTATTCAATGTCCGAGCTTCCACAGCTCTCTGAGGCAGTGAATTCCACGGATTAACAATCTCTGAGAGAAGAAATTCCTCCTCATCTGTTTTAAATGAGCGGCCCCTTATTCTAAGATTATGCCCTCTAGTTTTAGTCTCCCCCATCAGTGGAAACATCCTCTCTGCATCCATCTTGTCAAGCCCCCTTATAATCTTATACGTTTCGATAAGATCACCTCTCATTCTTCTGAATTCCAATGAGTAGAGGCCCAACCTACTCAACCTTTCCTCATAAGTCAACCCCCTCATCCCCGGAATCAACCTAGTGAATCTTCTCTGAACTGCCTCCAAAGCAAGTATATCCTTTTGTAAATATGGAAACCAAAACTGCATGCAGTATTCCAGGTGTGGCCTCACTAATACCCTGTATAGCTATAGTAAGACTTCCCTGCTTTTATACTCCATCCCCTTTGCAATAAAGGCCACAATATCATTGGCCTTCCTGATCACTTGCTGTACCTGCATTCTATCCTTTTCTGTTTCATGCACAAGTACCCCCAGGGCCCCCTGTACGGCGGCATTTTGCAATCTTTCTCCATTTAAATAATAACTTGCTCTTTGATTTTTTTTTCTGCCAAAGTGCATGACCTACACTTTCCAACATTATACTCCATCTGTCAAATTTTTGCCCACTCACTTAGCCTGTCTATGTCCTTTTGCAGATTTTTTGTGTCCTCCTCACACATTGCTTTTCCTCCCATTTTTGTATCGTCGGCAAACTTGGCTACATTACACTCAATCCCTTTTTCCAAGTCGTTAATAGATTGATTGTAGATTGTATATAGTTGGGGTCCCAGCACTGATCCCTGCGGCACCCCACTAGTTACTAGTTGCCAACCAGAGAATGGACCATTTATCCTGACTCTCTGTTCTCTGTTAGTTAGCCAATCCTCTATCCATGCTGATATATTACCCCCAGCCCCGTGAACTTTTATCTTGTGCAATAACCTTTTATGTGGCACCTTGTCAAATGCCTTTTGGAAGTCCAAATGCACCACATCCACATTCCCCTTTATCCACCCTGTTCATTACATCCTCAAAGAACTCCAGCAAATTTGTCAAACATGACTTCCCCTTCATAAATCCATGCTGACTCTGCCTGACTGAATTTTGCTTTTCCAAATGTCCTGCTACTGCTTCTTTAATAATGGACTCCAACAATTTCCCAATCACAGATTTTATGCTAACTGGTCTATAGTTTCCTGCTTTTTGTTCGCCTCCTTTTTTAAATAGGGGCGTTACATTTACAGTTTTCTAATCTGCTGGGACCTCCCCAGAATCCAGGGAATTTTGGTAAATTACAACCAATGCATCCACAATCTCTGCTGCTACTTCTCTTAAGTCCCTAGGATGCAAGCCATCAGGTCGAGGGGATTTATCTGCCTTTAGTCCCATTATCTTACTGAGTACCACCTCTATTGTGATTGTGATAAGTTCCTTCCCCCCCTATAGCCCACTGACTATCCACTGTCGGAATATTATTAGTGTCCTCTACCGGAAAGACTGATACAAAATATTTGTTCAGAGTTTCTGCCATCTCCATGTTTCCCATTACTAATTCCCCGGTCTCGTCCTCTAAGGGACCAACATTTACTTTAGCCGCTCTTTTCCTTTTAAACAATAATCCGTCAGCTTTCATTGTCATTTTCTGAAACTAGCCCGCAAGTTAACAGGTTTGTCGAATTCAACTTGCCGATTTGCTGTGTTGGGATTTGAACTCCCCGACCTCTGGGTTGTTTGTCTAAATACCACAAACACTCGGCTCCCATACCCACACATTGCTGGATCTGGGATCTTGCTGTGTGCAAAATGCCTGCCGACTTAACATTTACTGCACTTGGAATAGAATCATAGGGCTCAATTTTCACCAGTATTTGCGCCGTTTTTTTGGAGCAGGCTCCTTTTTCTGGCCTAACTTTAAAATCCCCAGTTTCCCTAATCAGTTTGCACCAGCGTAACTCAGTTAGTTACGAATTTTTTGAGTCAGTTTTTTTTTCAGCCAAAGGGGGTGTAACCAGCCACCTACACCACTTCTGGCCATTTAGGGAAGTTTGACCAGCTGAGAGTTACTCCAGTTGTGATTAGGCCAGCGTTTGTGGCCTGTCCTGAAAAACCTTCCCTAGAGTTAAGGAAATCGGCGCAGGTAAGGAAAGCATATGCCCGGACACACTGAAAGAATTGAAAAACACGTAACAGCAACGTACCTCCAACCCTGCCCGAAGGCTGTCCAGTCCCATTCTCGGTCCCCGGTTCATACACACAATCCGGTCCCATTCTCGGTCCCCGGTTCATACACACAATCCGGTCCCATTCTCGGTCTCCGGTTCATACACACAGTCCAGTACCATTCTCGGAGGAGAGAGAGAGAGAGCGACCTATGTGTTTTTTAATTCTTTTAATGTGTTGGGAGCTGGCTGTATGCTTCACTTTGCAGCCTCAGCTTGCATTATGTCCCTGGTTACCATGGCAACCTGATCTTTTTGGCGCAGATCAAGGCTCCACCCCCAAAACTAAAGGTCGGGTTAGGCCACACCAAAATGAAGAGATCCAACGGGGAAACTTGCAACACTTTTTTTTGGCGTACTTGGCCCCCCCCAAAAAAATCGGGTGTAACTCTTCAAATACGCCAAAAAAAATGCTTTGTGGAAAATTGAGCCCATAGAAGTTTACAACACATCGTGTCCGTGCCAGCCGACAAGAGCTATTCAGCCAAATCCCACTTTCCAGCTCTAGGTCCATAACCCTGCAGGTTACGGCACTTCAAGTGCACATCCAAGTACTTTTTAAACGTGGTGAGCGTTTCTGCCTCTACCACCCTTTCAGGCAGTGAGTTCCAGACCCCCACCACCCTCTGGGTGAAGAAATCTCCCCTCAAATCCCCCCCTAAACCTTCTGCCAATTACTTTTAATCTATGCCCCCTGGTTGTTGACCCCTCTGCTAAGGGAAATAGGCCCTTTCTATCCACTCTATCTAGGTCCCTCATCATTTTATACACCTCAATGAGGTGTCCCTTCATCACTTCAAAGTAACCGATTGTGTGCGAAACAAAAAGCCTTTAAAATTCCCAAACTTGGAACTTTTACATATTTAAACACTTTTTTTTATTGCATTTGCAAATCTCTAATGCATGAGCTCCAAAAATAAATAAATCAATATTATGTATCAAACGGTCTTTAAAAGAGCAGGACTGCGTCCAGCTGGGCACTGTGCCCAGCAGTTTGCCTTTTCCATTTTCCTAAAGCTGCGCGCCGGGACCAAGCTTTTAACAGGCCCACATTTAGTCATGAATTTCTGAACACAGTGAACTAGAACGTTTTACGAGGTTAAAGGAGAAACTCAAATCCACACACTGGCAGTCTGGATAGAAGTCTATTCCAGACAAAGTCTTAATCGATGCCAGCCGTTAACAAGTAAGGAAAAAAATAAAGACTTGCATTTATATAGCTCCTTTCACAACCACTGGACATCCCAAAGCGTTTTACAGCCTATTAAGTACTTTTCGAAGGGTGGTCACTGCTGTAATGCAGGAAACGCGGCAGACAATTTGCACACGGCAAGCTCCCACAAACAGCAATGTGATAATGACTAGATAATCTGTTTTTGTGATGTCGATTTAGGGATAAATATAGCAGCCTTGGGATCTTTTACGTCCACCCGAGAGAGCAGACGAGGCATTGGTTTAACGTCTTATCTGAAAGACGTCACCTCTGACAGTGTAGCGTCCCCTCGGTACTGAACTGGGAGCATCAGCTGAGATTTTTGTGGTCAAGCGTCTGGAGTGGGTCTCGTACCCACAACCTTCTGACCCAGAGCTGAGGGTGCTACCAACTGAGTCACTGGCTGACAATTTCACATCGCCCTAATTTCACATAGCTAGCAACCGGATAGAAGCAACCCTTTCTCGTTCTGTCCTGCCTGAATACACAAACGTATTTCAACAAAATGCCACACAGGAGGCTTATGAGGAAGATGGAAGCCCGCAGTATGGACATGGAACTGGCTCGGTGACAGTGAATGGCTGTTTTTCAGACTGGGACGTGGTTTGCAGTTGTGTTCTCCAAGGGTCAGTTTCAATGTTTATAACTGACCCAGACTCGAGTGTAAGGAGAGGTTGATAGTGATGAGGATAGTTGTAGACTTCAGGGTGACATCGGGCAGGATGGTGAAATGGGCCAGATCGAGTTCAATGCAGAAAAGTGTGAAGTGATGCACTTTGGGAGGACATGTGGATGGTATACTGGCCTAGAAATCCCGGTCGGCTGCTTCCCACGGGCGATTGAGTGAAAAAGTTTTTTAAAAAGATGCGCACTTACCTGTTCTTGCTGCGCCAACGAGAGATCCCGGTCCTAAGGCCTTCACTTGCTGCGTGTCGGGACGTCCATCGAGCTGGAGCTGCAGTCACATGGCTCTGGGCAGCCAGTATTTTCTCATTCATAATAATGGGAACTCCGTAAGTAGGAGTTCCCATTATGATGATTGAGAAAACCCCCCCAAACACCCAAAACACTAATAAAAAAAATTGAAAAAATATACTACATATTTAACATTAATTTAAATTAAAGTTACTTATGTCTTTAAAAAAAAATCGTAAAAATATTCTTTTTAAAGTTTTTTAAATTCTGGTTTAAAATAAACTTGCCTTAGTGGGCAGGGTAGTACAACAATAAAATGTGTTTTAAAAATGTTATATTAATATGTTTTTGTGTGTTTTAAAACTCCTACACCTGTGTAAGTAGGCTATGCGCCTGCTTTTATCAGATGCAAGAGTTTTCAGGACATTTGCTGGGTAAGATGTGGGTAAATACCGCAAACATGACCACGCGAATGTGCTGGCTGCCGAGATGCGGACGGACAGACCGGAAAAGCCAGCTTTTGCAATGTCTTCCTGGGTCCGCACACATTCAGTACGGACCTGGGGAGGCCGGGGTTTCCAGGCCATTATAAATGGCACAATTTTGAAAAGTGTAAATGGTGTCCATATACACAAATCCTTAAAAGGTGGCAGGGCAAGTTGATTAGGTGGTTAAAAAAAGCACATGGTTTACTTGAGTCTATAAACAGAGGCATAGAATCTAAAAGCAAAGAAATCATGCTGGAACTTTATAAAGCACTGGCTAGGCCTCAGCTAGAATATTGTGGACAATCTGGGCACCACACTTGGGGAAAGATGTAAAGGCCTTAGAAAGGAGGCTTACCAGCGATGAGGGAGTTCAGTTTTGAGGAAAGGTTGGAAAAGTTCAGAATGTTCTCCTTTGAAAAGAGGTTACGAGATGACCAAATAGATGTTTTCAAGATAAGAAGTTTTGATTGAGTAGATCAATAACCAGAGGCCATAGATTTAAAATCATTGGCAAAAGATCTAGATCGGAGATTGCCACTAAACTGCTGACCACCCAACTTCCCTTCCTGGCCCCAATACGTGTTGTTGTTGTAAATATTCCCTCTCCTCAGATACTGTCCCCCCCCCCCGCCCCTTTCAAATTTGCCATCATCACCCACTTCCTCAAAAAAAAACATCCCTTGACCCCCTCCGCCAGTGCGAACTCCCACCCTCGCTCCAAGCTCCCATTCCTCTCCAACGTCGCCTCCCGAATCCATGCCCATCTTTCCCACAATTCCAAGTTTGAACCACTCCAGCCAGCTTTCCGCCCCGACACACCACTGGAACGCCCCTAATCAAAGCCAAAAATGACATCCTTTGTGAACATCACCACAGTCCTCTATCCTGGATGAGCAGCAACTTCGTTAAATTAAATATGCAAAGACCGAAATCATTGTCGTCAGCCCCACCACAAACTCCGCCCCCTTGCCACCGATTCCATCCGCCTCCCTGGCCAGTGAGCAACCTCGACGTGCTACTGATCCCGAGATGAGCTTCTCTGACCCCATATCCTCTCCGTCACAAAGAACACCTACTTCCACCTCCGTAATATCGCCCTTCCCCTGCCTCAGATCATCGACCCAACAACCCTCATCTATGCTTTTGCTACCTTCAGACTCAATTATTCCAAAGCTCCTCTGGCTAACCTCCCATTTACCACCCTCCGTAAACCTGAGCTCATCTAAAACCACGCTGCCCGTTTCCAAAGTCACACCTGGTCCCGTACACCCATCACCCTGATCCTGCTCACTGATCTACATTGGCTCCCGGCCCAGCAATTCCTCAAATTTAAAAGTCTCATCCTCATGTTCAAATCCCTCCATGGTCTCGGCCCCTTCTCTAGCCCTACAACCCTCCAAAGAACACTGCGTTCCTCCAACTCCGGCCTCTTGCGCATTCCCAATTTTGTGCGCCCTACTGTTGGTGAACGTACCTTCAGCTGTCTAGGCCCCAAGCACCGGAATCCCTTCCCTGAACCTCTGTCACTCCATGTTTCTCTGTCCCTTAAAACTTACCTCTTTGACCTAGCTTTTGGTCACCTGTCCTAATATCTCCTTTGGCTCCGAGTCAATTTTTGTCTGACTGTGCTCTTGTGAAGCCCTTCGGGACGTTTTCCTACGTTGAAGGCACTATATAAATTCACGATGCTGCTGTTATGCCGGTTATCTAAAAAAGTATTATCTCCTACACAGATTAGTTCACAATACATTCCACACTGTAATGGAACCAACAGCATAAAGGAATAATGCTCCAGTTAACGTGTTTCAAGAGTATTCCGACATTCGAGTTTGACAGTAAACATGACCAGACATCAGGTGCTTTCAGGTCTGTATTTAGTCTATACACAATTAGATTGAGAGCTCAGGATGTAATCACCCTCACCCATTACACAACTGCAATCAAATGTGCTGGGATTTTCTTTGTTAGTTTGCTCCGATATTCTTCCATTTTCTCCTGACGTACTGAGATGTATCATCATCGCAGGCAGTCCCTTGAAATCGAGGAATTATCATCATAGCCAGTCCCTCGAAATCGAGGAACGTACTGAGATGCAGTTTCATGAGCACGGACGGCCTTCCAGTACCCCAGGCCCTAGCCCAGATGCTGCTGTATTTAAACTGCCCGTTAAAAACAGGTGGTAAAAACAGAGACAGACTATTACCTGAATGGTGATAGATTATGAAAAGGGGAGGTGCAACGAGACCTGGGGGTCATGGTACATCAGTCATTGAAGGTTGGCATGCAGGTACAGCAGGCGATTAAGAAAGCAAATGGCATGTTGGCCTTCATAGCGAGGGGATTTGAGTACAGGGGCAGAGAGGTGTTACTACAGTTGTACAGGGCCTTGGTGAGGCCACACCTGGAGTATCGTGTACAGTTTTGGTCTCCTAACTTGAGGAAGGACATTCTTGCTATTGAGGGAGTGCAGCGAAGGTTCACCAGACTGATTCCCGGGATGGCGGGACTGACCTATCAAGAAAGACTGGATCAACTGGGCTTGTATTCACTGGAGTTCAGAAGAATGAGAGGGGAGCTTATAGAAATGTTTAAAATTCTGACGTGTTTGGACAGGTTAGATGCAGGAAGAATGTTCCCAATGTTGGGGAAGTCCAGAACCAGGGGTCACAGTCTAAGGATAAGGGGTAAGCCATTTAAGACCGAGATGAGGAGAAACTTCTTCACCCAGAGAGTGGTGAACCTGTGGAATTCTCTACCACAGAAAGTTGTTGAGGCCAATTCACTAAATATATTCAAAAAGGAGTTAGATGTAGTCCTTACTATTATGGGGATCAAGGGGTATGGCGAGAAAGCAGGAATGGGGTACTGAAGTTGCATGTTCAGCCATGAACTCATTGAATGGCGGTGCAGGCTCAAAGGGCCGAATGGCCTATTCCTGCACCTATTTTCTATGTTTCTATGTAAAGGATGTGGGCAATGGCACTTGTAGAGATCAATATTCAGCAACCACGGAGATCGAGACATCTTAACGACCTCAAGGGATTATGGGGAATGTGGAGTTCATAGAATCATAGAAAGTTACAGCATGGAAGGAGGTCATTTTGGCTCATCGTGTCCGCCGACCAAAAGCTATTCGGCAGAAACCCACTTTCCAGCTCTTGGTCCATAGCCCTGTAGGTTACGGCACTTCAGGTGCACAACCACGTATCTTTTTAAATGTGATGAGGGCTCCTGCCTCTACCACCCTTTCAGGCAGCGAGTTTCAAGACCCCCACCACCCTCTGGGTGAAGACATTTCCTCTCATTATCTCCTCTACACCTCCCTCCAATTATAGTTACATAGAAACATAGAAAATAGGTGCAGGAGTAGGCCATTCGGCCCTTCTAGCCTGCACCGCCATTCAATGAGTTCATGGCTGAACATTCAACTTCAGTACCCCATTCCTGCTTTCTCGCCATACCCCTTGATCCCCCTAGTAGTAAGGACCTCATCTAACTCCTTTTTGAATATATTTAGTGAATTGGCCTCAACAACTTTCTGTGGTAGAGAATTCCACAGGTTCACCACTCTCTGGGTGAAGAAGTTCCTCCGCATCTCGGTCCTAAATGGCTTACCCCTTATCCTTAGACTGTGACCTCTGGTTCTGGACTTCCCCAACATTGGGAACATTCTTCCTGCATCTAACCTGTCTAATCCCGTCAGAATTCTAAATGTTTCTATGAGGTCCCCTCTCATTCTTCAGAACTCCAGTGAATACAAGCCCAGTTGATCCAGTCTTTCTTGATAGGTCAGTCCCGCCATCCCAGGAATCAGTCTGGTGAACCTTCGCTGCACTCCCTCAATAGCAAGAATGTCCTTCCTCAAGTTAGGAGACCAAAACTGTACACAATACTCCAGGTGTGGCCTCACCAAGGCCCTGTACAACTGTAGCAACACCTCCCTGCCCCTGTACTCAAATCCCCTTGCTATGAAGGCCAACATGCCATTTGCTTTCTTAACCGCCTGCTGTACCTGCATGCCAACCTTCAATGACTGATGTACCATGACACCCAGGTCTCTTTGCACCTCCCCTTTTCCTAATCTGTCACCATTCAGATAATAGTCTGTCTCTCTGTTTTTACCACCAAAGTGGATAACCTCACATTTATCCACATTATACTTCATCTGCCATGCATTTGCCCACTCACCTAACCTATCCAAGTCGCTCTGCAGCCTCATAGCATCCGCCTCGCAGCTCACACTGCCACCCAACTTAGTGTCATCCGCAAATTTGGAGATACTACATTTAATCCCCTCGTCTAAATCATTAATGTACAGTGTAAACAGCTGGGGTCCCAGCACAGAACCTTGCGGTACCCCACTAGTCACTGCCTGCCATTCTGAAAAGTCCCCATTTACTCCTACTCTTTGCTTCCTGTCTGACAACCAGTTCTCAATCCACGTCAGTACACTACCCCCAAAAGATGGTTTAAAATCTCGCTCGCTTAGTACTACACTGCAGCATCAGTCTGGATATTTCATGCTTAAGTCTCTGGAGTAGGACTTGAACCCACAACATTCTGGCTCAAAGGCAAGTGTGCTACCCACTGAGCCACACCTGGGTAGAAGTAGAAGATCAGCCATGATCTCATTGAATGACAGAGCAGGCTCGAGGGGCCGTACGGCCTATTCCTGCTTCTAATTTTGTGTCAGCTGTGGCTCAGTGGGTAGCCCTTCGCCTCAGAGTCAGAAGGTTGTGGGTTCAAGTCTGACTCCAGAGAATGGAGCACAAAAAAATCTAGGCTGACACTCCAGTGCAGTATTGAAGGAGTGCTGCACTGTCGGAAGTGCAATCTTTTGGATGAGATGAAATGTCTGCTCTCTCAGGTGGACGTAAAAGACGTAAAGAGAAAATTGCGTAAACTGTTATATTTATATATACACACACATAAATCTCGTGTACTTGGAAACCCATGGTGCGGTGTCCATTTTCTTTGTGGGAAAAAAAGGTCAACTCAAAACCCAACTTTGTTTTGGATGGGGCCAAGAATTTGTAGAGATGAAATGCAGTGAAATAGTTTAAAAAAATTAAAATTCAAGTTAATGTAGTACAAGGACAGATAAGGTAAGCAGAATAAAAGGCTTCAACATTTTAAATCTAAAATTGTTTTTATTGTTTACTGAGGCATCAGCTCTGGCTCAGTGAGTAGCACTCGCACCTCCGAGTCAGGAAGTTATGGGTTCAAGTCCCAATCTGCAGATTGAGCACATAAATCTAACCCGACACTCCAGTGTAGTAACTGAGGTGTTCTGCACTGTCAGAGGTGCCGTCTTTCGGATGAGATATTAAACCGAGGCCTCGTCTGCCCTCTCAGATGGGTATATAAAAGATCTCATGGAACTGTTCGAATAAGAGCAGAGGAAATCTCCTGGTGTCCTGGCCAATATGTCATCATCATAGGCAGTCCCTCGAAGCGAGGATGACTTGCTTCCACACCAAAAAGGGATGAGTTTGCAGGTGTTTCAATGAAGGACCTAATATTCCAGATTCCGAACTACATCGTGAAGGGTGGAAGATGCCTGTGCGTGGATTTTTTTAACGTGTGGTGGCTGTTGCACACCAGCCACCACACGGGCTTGACAGAGCTAGGTCTTGGTCCAGTGGCAAGGGTTACCCAAGACTAACTGGAGACCAGCTCTGCTGGTCAGACCGAGTGTGTACACATATTGCAGAGTGGGCTGGCCCGTGCTCCCCCTAGGCCCTCGCCTCTTCTGGGCCGGGGCCCATTGGAGGGAGCAGCGTGCGGCGGCCCAGAAATTGGCACAGTCCCGGCCTGTAAGACCATCAGCAGGAGGGTGACCACTGCGAAGTCAGGTCGCTGATTGCAGTGCGGGCAGGCACAGCAGGAGGGGCGAAGGAGCGGCAAGAGTCCGTAGAGGGAAGTGACCGGGGTCCAGGAGAGGCCAATATGTATCTCTCAACCAACATCACTAAAAAGACAGATTATCTGGTTATTGCTGTTTGTGGAAGCTTACTGTGTGCAAATGTGACTGCACTTCAACAAGTGCTTCATTGACTGTGAAGTACTTCGGCACGTCCTGGGGTCGTGAAAAGCACGTGAGCCAAACTTACAAAACCTGCCAGCCCGGGAAGACTGGAGTTATCCTGGATCTCCAAATTTAGTCAGAATAGCAACAAAATAAAATAAAAATCAGCCTGAGGCAAACCCAGTCTTTGGAATTCAAACAGCAGAATGAATTCCAGAGTCAATATGGCTAATCGGACATTGCAACAGAATAGGAAGCCTCGAGCAGTGGAGCGGGATTTCCCGACAGCTGATGAACGTACAGTCTGATCGACACAAACTGTAAGACACTTGCTGCAAGAAGCCAACTTAACGAGTGCCAAGGTATGAAAGCACTCAAAGCCACAGGCACTGCACACTGACGCTTCCCTCTGCATTACCTGCAGATACAGATTTAAAAGCAAACGCAAATCTCGAGACTTTGGTTAAGAACCACCTACAATTCGATCCTATAGAAGTGACATGTCTTTGTGCAGCACATGGCGTTCTGCATTTTGGTTGCAGTCAGTTTCTCACAGCTAAAAAAAATAATTGAACTTCATCAGGCTGTAATAATAAACAAGGTATTGTGAAAGTAAATTTAAATGGTCAATAAGATGCATTTTTACAGTTGATATACCAATCTCAGACGCTTTGTGAACTTTGATTCTTGGAACTGAACTACAATTTCTTCATTACATAGAATTGTAAGGAATGTACACGACAGAAACAGGCCAATCAGCTCAACTGGTCCACGCTCCACATAAGTCTCCTCCGACCACTCTTCATCGAATCCCATCAACATAATCCTCTATTCCTTTCTCCCTCATGTGTTTATCTAGCTTCCCCTTAAATGCATCTGTGCTGTTCACTGCAACTACTCCCTGTGGTAAACATAGAAACATAGAAAATAGGTGCAGGAGTAGGCCATTCGGCCCTTCGAGCCTGCACCGCCATTCAAATAAGATCATGGCTGATCATTCACCTCAGTACCCCTTTCCTGCTTTCTCTCCATACCGCTTGATCCCTTTAGCCATAAGGGCCACATCTAACTCCCTCTTGAATATATCCAATGAACTGGCATCAACAACTCTCTGTGGTAAGGAATTCCACAGGCTAACAACTCTCTGAGTGAAGAAGTTCCTCCTCATCTCAGTCCTCTTATCCTTAGACTGTGTCCCCTGGTTCTGGACTTCCCCAACATCGGGAACATTCTTCCTGCATCTAACCTGTCCAGTCCCGTCAGAATTTTATCTGTTTCTATGAGATCCCCTCTCATCCTTCTAAACTCCAGTGAATACAGGTCCAGTCGATCCAGTCTCTCCTCATATGTCAATCCTGCCATCCCAGGCATCAGTCTGGTGAACCTTCGCTGCACTCCCTCAATAGCAAGAACGTCCTTCCTCAGATTAGGGGACCAAAACTGAACACAATATTCCAGGTGGTAGCGAGTTCCATATTCTAACCACTCTCTGGGTAAAGAAGCTTCTCCTAAATTCCCTCTTGGATTGATTAGTGACTATCTTATATTTATGGCCCTTAGTTCTGGTCTGGCCGCAAGTGGAAACATCTTCTCTATGTCCACCGCTGTCAAACCTTTTCATAATCTTGAAGACCTCTATCAGGTTATTCCTCAGTATTCTCATTTCTAGAGAAAAGAGCTCCAGGCTGTTCACTGTTTCCCGATAGGTATAACCCCTCAGTTCTGGGATAATTCTAGTAAATGTTGTTTAATAAAAAGCTCTTCCTGTGTCTACATTCCAGAATCACTCTGTCATTGTAAGATCCCTTTGAAATGTCTGTCAGTCTAAATCTGTGCAGATCCAGGTATTTCCGGGCAGTCACCCAGCAATGAGTTTGAACTATCGTGAAATTATTTTCACTCGGGTTAGGGGCCTTGCGCGTGATGGAGGAATGCTACAGTTAAGCCCTTTCCTGGTAATCAGATGTAGGTCAAAACCATATGTCCCCAGGGCAGCGTTAACCCATATTTATGTTTGCTGAATGTTATGAAACAGACATTTCCAGAAAAACAGGGGCATTTTCAAAAAGTGAGGACAAGAGAAATCGCACATTTTACAATCCAGCTTTCTATCAGAATGAAGTAGACAGGTTGTGTTGCGAAGGAATCAAATCTATTTCTGAGTAACGCTAACATCGCTTCAGAAACCCAACAAAAAAAAATCCCTTTAAAAGATAAAATAATTGCTGCTTATGACGAGATGCACTCTTTCGAAGCGACTGGCTGGCAAACACATTACTTCAGCAATGTGCCGGTCTTCAGTTTGAAACCTCAGCGATGCCTCACTTCAGGCCCTGGGCTTCAGCTCAAATTTTGAGCTCGCAGACAAAGACTCCGTAACCTGCTCATACTCTCCGAGCTCGCACACGGAAATCAATTTTTATATGCAAGAGTTCTTGGAGTTGTCCATGAGGATCCTGATGTTCCTGGTCCCGAACTTCATGTTAACGGAGTGGAAGATGTCTGTGCGTGAGTTCTTTTAACGTGGGGTGGTCGTTGCACACCGGCAACCGCACGGGCTTAGCTGAGCAAGGTCTTGGTCCAGTGGCAAGGGGGTCCAAGACGACTGGAGACCAGGCACTGCTGTGTGGGCCTGATTGCCTACGGCGAGATGTTGGCCACAAGCTCGGCGCTGAGTAGTGCCCTTGATGGTTGGTGGTCTGAGGCTTGGTTGGGGGCAGACATTGGGAGGGACAGTGGCCCACTGGGGTTCAGGGTGGAAGGTCAGGGTGCTCACAGCCATGGTACTCACAAAGTAAGATGGCCGCTGGGGTGGCAGCTCCCGAGGGAGCATGCAAGAATACATGCCATAAAACCCTTTCTTATGAACACAGAGTTCAAGATGAACACCCTCCCTGCGGGTGGCCTGCTGACCTGCTCAAAAGAGCAAATTAACATCTGGACACGGTGGGAAGACAGTAGGGTCAGAGGTGGTAAGTCGCTGCCCTCATTTTAACTGCCCACTCCCCACCCCTGCCACGCTCCAACCCAGTCAGGGAGAGTTAAAATCAGGCCCATATTCCAATCGTCAGAATCTTCAGCACAGAAAACTGTGAGGAGGCAAGGGTGGGGGAAGCAGTGTGGCTTTATGTATGGGAGGAAGATAAAGGGAACCTTTGCATAAGCTCTTAAGTTAAGAATATAAGAATTAGGAGCAAGAGTAGGCCCAACAGCCCTTCGAGCCTGCTCCGCCATTCAATAAGATCATGGCTGATCTTGACCTCAATTCCATTTTCCCACCCAATCTCCATATTCATTGATTCCCCTCGACTCCAAAAATCTATCTATCTCGGCCTTGAATATACTCAATATAGTTCCTGATTGGAAATTAAAATCTTCTGTACTATTTTTCATCCTTCTCAATGTTTGGCTATTTTCACCATACCTCCAGAGGTTGAAACAAGTGACCCGACTTTGGGGTTTGGTGAGCAGGATACCAACAGAGTTATAGAACAACAAAAATAATGTACCACTGAGTCAGCATCGGGGACCCCAAGATTGCCCAGAGACCCTGGTTTGAAGACATATGCTACAGACTCAAGATAAAGTTGTGCTACTTTTAGCTTTTTAATGCTTTCAAGTATTTGATTACATCATTATAATGACAGAACAACGTTTCAAAAGAACACACAAAAGATGTCATTTCAAAAGAACACACAAAAGATGTCATTACAATAATGGCCGCCTGTTCCAGCCCTGGGCCAGCTAATCTCGACAAACGCTTCCCTGCCAGATCATTACCTGGGCCCCCATCTCCATTGATAAATAACTTTTATCACAGAAAGGTAGAAAACTACAGAAGCTCTACTTAACACCACTTCAAACAAGCGCAACTGAGCCATTGCCCAGAGGGTCAGCTACTGAGCATTGTGAAATTCACAATGAGATATCATTTAGTTGTGGCTAATTCAATTTTCCAATGATCATTCTGCTTTGGATTAACCTGAAGTCAGTGAAGTTATAAGAAAAAGGGCAGGTGCACTCATGGCATGCATGACTAAATGGTCAAATGCTGGGCTGGTTTGCGCTATGGCCTTATGCCTACAAGTTGACATTTTTTTTAAACTTAAGACATATTAGTGTTCAGAATTAGGGGACTTTTTTTTGTTCCTGGGATATGGACCAGCATTTATTTCCCATCCCTAATTGCCCTTGAGAAGGTGGTGGTGAGCTGCCTTCTTGAACCGCTGCTGTCCATGTGGTGAAGGTGCTCCCAGTGCTGTTAGGGAGGGAGTTCCAGGATTTTGACCCAGTGACAATGAAGGAACGACTGATATATTTCCAAGTCAGGATGGGTGTGACTTGGAGGTGAACAAGGTTCCAGTACACCTGCTGCCCTTGTCCTTCTAGGTGGTAGAGGTCGCGGGTTTGGGAGGTGCTGCCGAAGAAGCCTTGGCGAGTTGCTGCAGTGCATCTTGTAGATGGTACACACTGCAGCCACGGTGCGCCGGCGGTGGAGGGAGTGAATGTTTAAAGGTGGTGGATGGGGTGCCAATCAAGCGGGCTGCTTTGCTCTGGATGGTGTTGAGCTTACTGAGTGTTGTTGGAGCTGCACTCATCCAGGCAAGTGGAGAGTATTCCATCACACTCCTGACTTGTGCCTTGTAGATGGTGGAAATGCTTTGGGGAGTCAGGAGGTGAGACACTTGACGCAGAACATCCAGCCTCTGACCTGACGATCTTAACAGCAGGGGCCCCATTTGCATTATTTGCAGGATGGTGTGTGACTTGGAGGTGAACATGGAGGTGATGGTGCTCCCATGCACCTGCTGCCCTTGACCTTCTAGATGGTAGAGGTTGCTGATTTGGGGGATGCGGCTGAAGAAAAGGACTTGCACTCCTCATTTTGAGCTGGTATTTTGAACTCAATTCCCGGGGGAGGGGTATATGTATTCCAACTTTTGTCAGTATCCCTTGCTGGATTCTTTAAGGATGCATTTATTCAGACCATTTATCTCCCGTATTGGTTCCAGCCAACACGGCCTGGCTCCAGCTGCGATGCTCCGGCCCAGAAGAAAGCCAAGCACACATGCACAGCGCTCCTCTCGCAACAGTTTAACATTTAAATATTTAGAGTGCGCAGGCAGCAGAATCCCAACTCTCTAAACATTTAATTCCAGGTAGGTTTAAAAAACGGTCAGATGGTCTTTGAAGAGCTGGTTTTACACCGCACTGTCGTTATATGTGTCTGCAATTTAAAATATGAGTGGGGGGAACAAAAATCAGTCTGTGCACTTCTGCACTCCAGCAAATGCTATTGTATCAACCAATCGAGTGGGATCAACATCTTTTTTCACCCCACCCCTTCATTCTGCTTTTTGACTAATTTGAATATTTTGGGTTAAAGAGCAAATTTTGGAAGATGTTTTGGTCAATTTGCAGCAGAGCAGTTACCGAGGCAGAGGGAAGGAGCTGAAATCATATCATTAAGATTGCTTGAGCACAGAGGGGCGCCCAGCATCTCCCAGCCCAGCATCTAAATGTGAACTTTGAACAACTGCCCTCCAGAAGCTGACACGAGAGACTTCAACTGAGCGGAAACTCGGCTTTGCAGCCAGCATGGTGGGGCTTGGGGTTCAGACTGTTTCAGGAACTGAAACTTCTGTACCCAGAGAGTGCTTAAAATATGGAACTCGCCACCACAGGGAGAAGTTGAGGCAAATAGCGTTTAATGGGAAGCTCAGTAAACACATGAGGGAGAAAGGAACAGAAGGATATTGCTGATAGGATGAGATAACGGAGGTTGGGAGGAGCCTCGTGTGGAGCACAAACACCAGCACAGACCAGTTGGGCCGAATGGCCTGTTTCTGTGCGGTGAACGCTATGAAAAGCAGCGGGAGCGGGGAGAGAGAGAGCGCGGCCCCGAGAACGACCCGAATTAAAGCAGCGACAGTGGCGAGGATAGAGCGCGACCTGACGACGACGTGTGCGGGAAGTGCATCCGCCTGCAGCCCGACAGACCGCATAACGGGATGAGGTCCTACGAGATGAATTTAGGGAGCTAGGAGCTAAATTAAAAAGTAGGACCTCAAAAACAGTAATCTCAGGATTGCTACCAGTGCCACGTGCTAGTCAGAGTAGGAATCACAGGATAGCTCAGATGAATACATGGCTTGAGGAGCGACGCAGAAGAGAGAGATTCAAATTCCTGGTACATTGGAACCGGTTCTGGGGGAGGTGGGACAGTACAAACCAGACGGTCTGCACCTGGGCAGGACCAGAACCAATGTCCTAGGGAGAGTGTTTGCAAGTGCTGTTGGGGAGGAGTTAAACTAATATAGCAGGTGGATAGGAACCAATGCAGGGAGACAGAAGGAAGTAGAATGGGGGCAGAAACAAAAGATAGAAAGAAGAATAGTAAAAGTGGAGGGCAGAGAAACCTAAGGCATAAAGCGAAAAGGGCTAAATTACAGCAAAATTCTAAAGACAAGCCTGAAGGCTCTGTGCCTCAATGTGAGGAGTAGTCGGAATGAGGTGGACGAATTAACTGTGCAGATAGCAGTTAACGGTTCTGATGTAATTGGCATCACGGAGTCATGGCTCCAGGGTGACCAAGGCTGGGAACTCAACATCCAGGGGTATTCAACATTTAGGAAGGATAGACAGAAAGGAAAAGGAGGCGGGGTAGCATTGCTGGTTAAAGAGGAAATTAATGCAACAGTAAGAAAGGACATTAGCTTGGATGATGTGGATTCGGTATGGGTGGAGCTACGGAATACCAAACGGCAGAAAACGCTAGTGGGAGTTGTGTACAAACCACCAAACATTAGTAGTGAGGTTGGGGACAGCATCAAACAAGAAATTAGGGATGCGTGCAATAAAGGTACAGTAGTTATCATAGGTGACTTGAATCTACATATTGACTGGGCTAACCAAACTGGGAGCAATACGGTGGAGGAGGATTTCCTGGAGTGTATTAGGGATGGTTTTCGAGACCAATATGTCGAGGAACCAACTAGGTAGCTGACCATGCTAGACTGGGTGATGTGTAATGAGAAAGGACTAATTAGCAATCTTGTTGTGCGAGGCCCCTTGGGGAAGAGTGACCATAACATGGTAGAATTCTTTATTAAGATGGAGAGTGACACAGTTAATTCAGAAACTAGGGTCCTGAACTTAAGGAAAGGTAACTTCGATGGTTTGAGGTGTGAATTGGCTAGAATAGACTGGAAAATGATACTTAAAGGGTTGACGGTGGATAGGCAATGGCAAACATTTAAAGACCACATGGATGAACTTCAGCAATTGTACATCCCTGTCTGGAGTAAAAAATAAAACAAGGAAGGTGGCTCAACCGTGGCTAACAAGGGAAATTAAGGATAGTGTTAAATCCAAGGAAGAGGCATATAAATTGGCCAGAAAAAACAGCAAACCTGAGGACTGGGAGAAATTTAGAATTCAGCAGAGGAGGACAAAGGGTTTAATTAAGAGGGGGGAAATAGAGTAGGAGAAGAAGCTTGCCAGGAACATAAAAACTGACTGCAAAAGCTTCTATACATATGTGAAGAGAAAAAGATTAGTGAAGACAAACGTAGATCCCTTGCAGTCGGATTAAGCGAATTTATAATGGGGAATAAAGAAATGGCAGACCAATTGAACAAATACTTTGGTTCTGTCTTCACGAAGGAAGACACAAATAACCTTCCGGAAGTACTAGGGGACCGAGGGTCTAGTGAGAAGGAGGAACTGAAGGATATCCTTATTAGGCAGGAAATTGTGTTAGGGAAATCGATGGGATTGAAGGCCAATAAATCCCCGGGGCCTGATTGTCTGCATCCCAGGGTACTTAAGGAAGTGGCCCTAGAAATCGTGGATGCATTGGTGATCATTTTCCAACAGTCTATCGACTCTGGATCAGTTCCTATGGACTGGAGGGTAGCTAATGTAACACCACTTTTTTTAAAAAAGGGAGGGCGAGAGAAAGCGGATAATTATAGATCGGTTATAGCCTGACATCAGTAGTGGGGAAAATGTTGGAATCAATTATTAAGGATGAAATAGCAGAGCATTTGGAAAGCAGTGACAGGATCGGTCCAAGTCAGCATGGATTTATGAAGGGGAAATCATGCTTGACAAATCTTCTGGAATTTTTTGAGGGTGTAACTAGTAGAGTGGACAAGGGAGAACCAGTGAATGTGGTGTAACTGGACTTTCAAAAGGCTTTTGACAAGGTCCCACACAAGAGATTGGTGTGCAAAATCAAAGCACATGGTATTGGGGGTAATATACTGACGTGGATAGAGAACTGGCAGACAGGAAGCACAGAGTCGGGATAAATGGGTCCTTTTCAGAATGGCAGGCAGTGACTAGTGGAGTGCCGCAGGGCTCAGTGCTGGGACCCCAGCTCTTTACAATATACATCAATGAAGGAATTGAGTGTAATATCTCCAAGTTTGCAGATGACACTAAACTGGGTGGCGGTGTGAGCTGTGAGGAGGACACTAAGAGGCTGCAGGGTGACTTGGACAGGTTAGGTGAGTGGGCAAATGCATGGCAAATATAGTATCATGTGGATAAATGTGAGGTTATCCACTTCGGGGACAAAAACGTGAAGACAGAATATTATCTGAATGGCGGCAGATTAAGAAAAGGGGAGGTGCAACGAGTCCTGGGTGTCATGGTTCATCAGTCATTGAAAGCTGGCATACAGGTACAGCAGGCGCTGAAGAAGGCAAATGGTATGTTGGCCTTCATAGCTAGGGGATTTGAGTATGGGAGCAGGGAGGTCTTACTGCAGTTGTACAGGGCCTTGGTGAGGTCTCACCTGGAATATTGTGTTCAGTGGAGTGCAGCGAAAGTTCACCAGACTGATTCCCAGGATGGCTGGACTGACATATGAGGAGAGACTGGATGAACTGGGCCTTTATACATTGGAGTTTAGAAGGATGAGAGGGGATCTCGTAGAAACATATAAGATTCTGATGGGACTGGACAAGTTAGATGCGGGTAGAATGTTCCCGATGTCGGGGAAGTTCAGAACCAGGGGACACAGTCTTAGGATAAGGGGTGGGCCATTTAGGACTGAGATAAGGAGAAACTTCTTCACTCAGAGAGTTGTTAACCTGTGGAATTCTCTACCGCAGAGAGTTGTTGATGCCAGTTCATTGGATATATTGAAGAGAGAGTTAGATATGGTCCTTACGGCTAAGGGGATCAAGGGGTATGGAGAGAAAACAGGAAAGGGGTACTGAGGGAATGATCAACCATGATCTTATTGAATGGTGGTGCAGGCTCGAAGGGCCGAATGGCCTACTCCTGCACTTATTTTCTATGTTTCTGTGTTTCTAATTAAAGCAGCGACATTGGCGAGGAGAGAGAGCGACCCGAATTAAAGAGTGGGCGTGGGGAGGCTCCAATTCAAAAGTAACAAAAATAATCAAAGTGTGATGTCACAGGAGAGTAGGCATGTGATTGGTTGGTGAGTATTCCACCTTTTGGTTTGCTCTCGAAGTTAGGGAAGGGGGTTAAATTCAGAGCTGAGAAACTGTAAGTTGTTGGTACTTATTAAATGAATAACTTTAAACGTGACAAAATAATCACAAAACTAAAATATCGATTGAATAAAAGCTTTAACTAATTCATTAATAAATAAAACAAGGTTAGAGTTGTAACTGCGGCATGTGGACGTTTGTGGAGTGCATTGCGATCCCAAGCAACCACATCTACAGTAAGTGTCCGCAACATCATCATAGGCAGTCCTTCGGAATCGAGGAAGACTTGCTTCCACTCTTAAAATGAGTTCTTAGGTGGTTGAACAGTCCAATACGAGAACCACAGTCCCTGTCACAGGTGGGACAGATAGTCGTTGAGGGAAGGGGTGGGTGGGACTGGTTTGCTGCACGCTCTTTCCGCTGCCTGCGCTTGGTTTCTGCATGCTCTCAGCGATGAGACCCGAGGCGCTCAGCGCCCTCCCGGATGCCCTTCCTCCACTTAGTGCGGTCTTTGGTTAGAGACTCCCAGGTGTCAGTGGGGATGTTGCTTTATCAGGGAGGCTTTGAGGGTGTCCTTGTAACGTTTCCTCTGCCCACCTTTGGCTCGTTTGCCGTGAAGGAGTTCCGAGTAGAGTGCTTGCTTTGAGAGCCTCGTGTCTGGCCTGCGGACAATGTGGTCTGCCCAGCGGAGTTGATCAAGTGTGGTCAGTGCTTCAATGCTGGGGATGGCCTGGTCGAGGACGCGAATGTTGGCGCTTCTGTCCTCCCAGGGGATTTGTAGGATCTTGCAGAGATACCGTTGGTGGTATTTCTCCAGCGACTTGAGGTGTCTACTGTACATGGTCCATGTCTCTGAGCCATACTGGTGCGCCAGTGCAGCCTTCGGCCGCCTGAAGAAAAGAGTGTTTGAAGACCAGGCCCTCAAAATGCCACCAAGCTCATGGTCTACAGGGCTGTAGTAATACCCGCCCTCCTGCATAGCTCAGAGACATGGACCATGTACAGTAGGGCACCTCAAGTCCACAACTGAGGAACTTCAGCTCAGAGTTGTTGAGCTGCAGACATTGTGATGTATCAGGGAGGGGGAGAGTTACCTGGACACTTTGTTCCAGGAGGCAGTCACACCCTTTAGGTTAAGTAGTACTTTAGAGTTAATCAATGGTCAGGCTGCAAGACAGGCCCTCTCCCCACCCCCCCCCGAGCCGGTGCCGCTCCTATCCTGGGCCAAAAGGCCCCCCCCCCCCGCTGAAGCCGGAGCCTCTCCTAGCCACCACCCCCCCCCCCCCCCGAAGCTGGAGCCGCTTCTATCCCCGGCCAAAAAGCCCCCCCCCCCCACACCACGCAAGGCGTCTGCGCTCCTCAAATTCTGCCCTTTTGAGCATCCCTGATTATAACCACTCAACCATCGGTGGTCGTGCCTTCAGCTGCCTAGGCTCTAATTCTCTGGAACTCCCTCCCTAAACCTCTCCGCCTCTCTTTCCTCCTTGAAGACGCTCCTTAAAACCTACCTCTTTGACCAAACTTTTGGTCAGCTGCCGTAATTTCTTTTTATGTGGCTCAGTGTCAATTTATTTTTTGATCTTATCTTCGAACCCTGCTGTGAAGCGCCTTGGGACGTTTTACTATATTAAAGGCGCTATATAAATTCAAGTTGTTGTTGTTGTTGAAAGTGGAGTTGAAATCAAAGATCAACCATGATCTTATTGAATGGCGGAGCAGGCTCGAGAGCCTACTCCTGCTCCTATTTCTGATGAGCTGGATTTGGGACTTTTTGGATTTCGGGGCGTTAATCTCGGTGGGGCATTAAAGTATTAGCGCCTGAAAATAGTTTGCACCTTCGACTGCAAGTTTCGGCGAAAATGCAAGTTGGAGGAGCGTTGGCGTTAAATCAGGCGTTACACACCGGACTTTGTGTGCCCGAGCCAAAACTTGCGGTGGTAAAGAAGTTTCACTGTTGTTTAGTGCCCTGCAACATAACATTGTATATTGAATGGTTTTATTTTGGTGGAGGAGTTTTTGTAACTTTGTTACAGTAAAATTTATGACTCATCATTTGCAATTGGTGTCTTGTGCATCATTCCAAGTTCACCGCAGATGTGACTTCATGGGGGCACATAGCGTGTCCGGTATTAGCTCCATCCCTCAATTTCTTCCATTTCGGAGAGCCGGTCCATTACAAGCTGGCGACATGTGACTCTTGGTCTAGCAGCATCTCCACGCTGCCTCCCCCGTAGATGAGGTGGTTATCCAATGGGGGCCTCGCCAGGCTCCTCTTCGTCCTCCTCCTCCTGAGGTGGGCCTGCAATCCCCAGGGCCAATGCCTGGCCCCTCATGATGGTCAAGCTGTGCAACATGCAGCACACCACGATGAATTTGGGTACCTGTTGAGGGGTGTATTGAAGGCTGCCTCCAGAGTGGTGCACGCATTGGTCTGACTGTGGGAGATGGCATATCTCTGTCAGCACT